>NC_056744.1:498787390-499119890 GCF_019279795.1 Protopterus annectens
GTATCTCATTTTGTTCCATTCTATATAAATTATATTAATATTCACAAATGACATAGAATTATTTACAACATTCCAGATAGCTAGGCTGACGGTATTTCTTTTTGTAACATGGGAGACCGATTTTGGATCTCAACAATCTAAACAAATCAGTTTGGTGAACCAAATTCCATATGGTTATGGTTCAGTCCATTCTTCTTTTTTTGGAATAGGATGACTGGATGTGTTCACTAGACCTTCAGAATGTGTAGTATCATGTAAAGATGCACAGATGATCCATAAGGTTCTTGTACTTCCAGCTGGGAGCCAGTCACTACCAATTCAGAGTTCTGCCCTTTGGCCTCACCACAGCCTCCAGGGTGTTCACCGAGTGCATGGTAGTAGTAGCAGCTCACTTGAAGGATTTTGGCTCATCACCGCGACAACCAGACATTGACTGCTAGAGGCAAAACAAAAAGTTTTCCAAACATGTTCTTTCCTGGTTATAACCCTAAATTACAAAAAAACTCTCCTCTCAAACCAATGCAAACACTGAATTTCATAGGCGCTTCCTTAGACACAGACTGCATTTGCCTCCCTCTCCCCACAAAGAATGGAGACAATCCAGTCAAGTCAGGAGAATAATCAACAGCAAAATGGTACCAGCAAGGTTAGTCTTCAGGCACTGTGGTCCATGGCAGCATTGATAACACTTGTTCCATTGGCCAGATTTCACCTGAGAATCTGGCAATGGCTGCTTGAATCACAGTAGTCCAGCCTTTAACGACCAATGTCAACGCCAATTGTAATCACCAGTGTATGCAAAAGGTGATCTCGTGGTGAATTCAATGAGATCAAATTTCACAGGGTCATCCTTTCATTCCCTCTCAACCCAAAACAGTGACCATGGATGCTTCTCAGTCAGGGTGGGGACAGGGTCATTGTCTGGGGAGGACAGTCCAAGGCACTTGATCCTTAGTAGAGGCCAGTTTGCACATCAGTTTCCTAGAGATGAGAGCAGTGCTTTTAGTGTTGCAGGCCTTCTAAAAATGCACACCCCTTGGGGACAATTACAGATTGAATGGACATCATGTCAGTAGTTTGGCGAATCAACAAACCAAGGAGGAACCAGATCCTACCCATTGTTTTGAGAAGCTCTCAAGAGTGTGACAGTAGGTGATCTCATCCTACTGTTTACTCATAGCAATGCATATTCCGAAGACGTCCAGTGTGATAGCAGACAAAGTGAGCAGGTGCATACATTTACCTCACAAGTGGTCCCTCAATCAGAAAGTGTTTGGAAAGGATATACCAAGGATAGGGTTAGCCATGCTGCAACCTGTTTACCTCTCCCATAAACAAGTGCAGCAACTTTTTTGCCCTGATCCCCCCAGATGGGGAGTTTCTGAGGTTTGCTGTTCTTCACAGTTTGCCCCCCCCCGGTCTCCTATATGCCTTTCCACTAATTCCATTTATTCCCAGGTTCCTTCAGAAAGCAATTAGGTTGAAGAGCACAGTTACCCTCATTGCACCTTATTGTCATCATCAGATTTGGTTTCCTTCCATTGGCCTCACCTAATTTGACAGCCTTGGATTACGGATCCAACTCCAGGTCTCACTCAACAGGCATGGTTCATCTGAACATTCCAGATCTCAAGCTGACAGTTTGGTTTCTCCACTTCCATTAGTCTTCCCTTGTCTGACACATGCTGTTTTCTTCTCAGAAATCTTTTTCACAAAAGCTTTACTCTGGTAAATGGAAGAGATTTGCACATCGGGTGTTCCAGAATAAGAATGAAGCATTTTCTGCTCTGATTTATGATATTCTACAGTTTTTAGTTTCGCTTTTCAATGAATGGGCTTCAGCTTCCACAATCGGAGTACAATTAGCAGCCATATCCAATTTTCACATTTACTTTCAAGGCTCCTCGGTTGTTTCACACAAGCTTTGTAAAGCCTTTGTAAGGGGTACTCTTCTTTTAAAGCTTCCTTACAAAGATCCTACTCCTCCTTGGGACCTGAATGTGGTGTTGGAAGCAATCATTCATTCTCCCTTTGAACCAGCTAATGATTGTGATATTAAGTATCTGTCTTGGAAAACTATCTTCTTAGTGACAGTAACTTCTGCAAGAAGGATTTCAGAGTTTCAAGCTTTATCTTCTAAACCACCATAACTAATTTTTCACAAAGATAGAGTCTCGCTAAGAACCAGCCCCTCTTTTCTACCCAAGGTGGTTTCAGAGACCAATATCCACCCAATGTATTAACTTGCCAGTGTTCTTCCCCAACTTTTCTAACAAAGGGGAATATTGCTTATATTTGTTAGATGTTCACAGACAGTTAAGTTTATGTCTTCACAGAACAAAGGATTTCAGGAAGTTGGATCAATTGTTTCATTCTCGCATACCAAGCTGGGAAAACCTGGGAACAAAGTAACTTTAGCCATATGGTTCACTAATTGTATCTCATTAATCTAGACCAAGTTGGGTGTTTCCTTGTTGAAACCCTTGCAAGCTTGTTCAACCAAGGCGGTAGCAACATCAGCTGTATTCCAATCTAGAGCTTCTGTGGATATCTGTGCATCGGCAACTTGGGCTACTCCCCACACCTTTATCATTCATTACAAATTGTATCTGATCTCCAGGGATAGAGCATCATTTGGCTCAATGGTGCTTAGGAACATCCTTCCTTAAGTCTCACCAGGATATAGATCTCCAGGGATAGAGCATCATTTGGCTCAGTGGTGCTTAGGAACATCCTTCCTTAAGTCTCACCAGGATATAAAGTTGCTGGGGATGCTGTTCCCCAGATCGAGGATAGAATAAAAATTCACAATATCAGATAAAGAGGTTATGTACCCACCATAACGTTCCATCTGTGTTGTCCATTTTCATTTTTTTTCAACTCTCCACCGTCCAGCCCCTGATTTCTGGAAGAATGAGTAATAACCGGATTATTACCTTTTTTGGTAAAATTTTACAGTTCGATATAGTCTCCATGAAACATTTGTATTTTTCTATCCGCAGACTCGATCTGAGGTAATTGGGATAGGTGCATTGTGGGTAAAAGATGAGCTCAAGAGTTTTTGGTTCCCACAGGCTGTTGCTGCTTGAGGTTATTCCGAGATTGGAAGCAAACCCACAGGTTGAGGAAGAATGAAAATGGACACCACAAATGGAACGTTATGGTGAGTACATAACTACTTTTCCTGCACTCTAGGTAGGGACTGTAATTTATTTATTTTTTTCTGTTGTTGATATTTATTTTTAGTGTTAGGTTTCCTGATCTAGTGTTAGCGCCCATGTTGGAATGTTCCAGACACAAACTTTCAGAGAGACCTGTAACCGATAACTGCCTTATAGACTGTGTAGTGACCACCTACTTGTAACCTGTACAAAACAGAATGTACTCATTGTTCCTGGAACCTTTCTGAATACTAAATCTTTGAGGCATATGGGTTTTCTAGTATTTTAATTTTTTTTCAGGTTACTTGTTTTAATTACATAAAATGTAGTATTGAATTAAATAATGGATTGCATAAGAAATGTATGATGTTGTACAATTATCTCCCTGGGATAATTAGACATACTGTTTAGTATTATTTAGGCTATCAACTGCTTTTCAGGTTTGGCCAAACTAAATTTAAATTGTCCTCCGCTGTCAAAAATTCTTAATGAAAGTGACCTTCTTTTAGGTTACATTTAATGATTTTATAACGGAGGACGACACTACTCTGCTAGGCAAGTATTTTATATATAGATAATTATACTACCCAGTATGGGATCATTGGCATCTTTGGTTATTCTTAGCCGATTTCCATTTTTTTCATCTGTGAAGAATAGTCAAACAGAAATGGCTTCAGTACAAAATCCTATGGGAAAACAGTAGTACGTTCAGTCAGAATTGATAAGGAATCCAAACATTGAATTCTTATGGCCTTTTTGGTTATACCATTATTTTCAATGTGGAGTTGTTTATCAAATGAACTGTATGATCTAAATTGTTAATTTATGGCCCTCGTAATGCCTCAGCAAGGTCAAAAAAAGTAGCACGCCCTGTCTACTGTTTGTCACATGTTGCTGTTGCCTCTTCAAAGAATGCCACAAAATTCATATAGCAAGATCCTGTTGGAGCTTTCCCTAGCAAGTTTATTTTGTTCTGTACCTGGCAGAAATTATGTCCCATGTGTCATTATGGATAAGTTCTATTAGGCCTCCTTGATTTTGTATACAGTGATGGGTAATTTGGTGTAACATTGTCTGGGAATTGGCAGTACTGCAGCTTTTCACTGTGGAGGGATAAATAGGGATTAGTTGGTCCTTGATTTTGTGTAAGAGACCATCAAATATGTTGTCTGGAACCATGGAACCTGAGATCTGATATTGGGAATTTCATTTCTTCTTGAGAACTAAAGGCAACAGGACTCAGACTAACACTCAAAACTTTCCCAGGCCTTCCAGCTCTTCCCCTTTACCTATAATCCCTTGCTGCTAGGGATCCTTCTGTAGAGCTGTCTTGCAACTGGCAAGGTCATTTGCATCTGGGGCATTCCCATTCTTCCAGTCTTACTTTTGGTCAATTCAAAATCCAACATTAATCTTTTCATAGAACTGCCAGTATTATTTCCTAATTAAAAAAAATGTGAAGAATGCTTTATTGAAGCAGAAGAATAGAAACCCTGTCCCAATACTCTGTTAATAAACTTCTCTGTGGAGATCTACAATTGATATTCTTTACACTCCAAGATCTCTCTTAAATCTACCCCTTCATAGGAGAATGGCTACAGAAAAACACAAGCCAAAGGTATGAACACCACCAAAATAAATAAGTAAATAAAACACGGTAGAGGACTAGAGCCATTACCCAATGGTTGCTACACCTTTGTAACAAATTTCTCTTATTGCTAAAAAGAGTGATACCCTTGCCTCATTAAGGCTAACCTTGATGAGTGGATGAACATCCACAAGTTTGCTCCCCCAGCTTGACATGTTTTGGAGCATGGTATTTGGCAAAGTGCCCATAGTGTTCTACACCTAGGTATTTTAAGATTTTACCAGATTGTTCAAATAAGTCAACTGCTAGTTTATACCCTTTTTGGTTAAGCAATTGAGGAACTAGTCTGCACAGCTGTGCTGTCTCTTTGACTGTTTAGTTCCATAAAATTGTTTTACCAGATAAATACAGGAAACCTTTGTGAGAATTCTGAAAGCAAGATCCACTTCCGAAGATGTTTTCTTGATTGTGTTACCTGATGTATGCACATTTGCAAGATGGGTATCAGGGAAGCATACATACAGCTGTCCCTGATTTTACCTCATATTTTTGCACTGTACTTCATAAAATATTTGGTCCTTTGTTAATCACAGTGGATTGCAGACAGTAATTCTAAACATCATAGTTGCATACTTTGTCACATTCAGAAAATGAATGTTGATGCAAAACCTGTACTATTCACTTTCTAAGTAAATGAAAGTAGTAATAAAAAATTGTCTCTGAGTTTAGGCCTTTGTTCCTTGCATTTTTGACTAGAATTCTTGAACAAAAATGTTGAGATGTATGTCTGAAACATTTTCACAAAATGCTTCAAGTTGGTGTGATTTCAAGATCTAGGTTACCAAATCTTTAGTGCACTGATTGTTCAAGGCATTTTTTACCCAGTAGCTTAAATTTGGAATTTGGTGGCATAGATGAAACTCACAATATCAGATATGAAAGTTTCATGCTTCCCAAAACACTAGATTTGAATTAGCAGTGTCATCTTCATCATCACAGTCCTCACTCATTGGCCCTAACAGTGCTCCCTTGAGTAGGAGGTGCCCAGCAACTGTCATACAAAATGGGGTATGCCAGTCATGGGCTTTCATAGATATGAAGAAGCCTTCCTAGTGACTAGGAATTATGTTTAATGGAAGGAGTTGAAAGGCTTAGAAAAGTCTGTATCAAGCTGACTAAATCCAAATGGATTTAGCCCCCAGAATGATGGATATGAACTTCCCAGCATATTTCCAGTGTTGTGGTAATATATAGTACCCCTTGTAATCACTGGAAGTTTGGGGAATTGAAGTCTTGGGACAATCTAAAAAGACGATCCACACCTGTTCTGAGTGGCTTTACATAAAGGAAGGTTCAGAAATAGGAAGGTAAAGATGGTCTTTTTGGGGTGTACATTACCACATTAAAGTTCATTTCTCCGAATATCAAAACGTCGACACAAACAGCAAAATACAAAAAATATGAACAGCCACTTCCGTAAATTTTTTCACAGGGGAAAATTTGCTTGGCCGTTATTGGGAATTTGCCCTTTTCGCCAATGTAGTGCGATCTCAGAGTTGGTTTATTTAGTTGGGGGGGGGGCAGACCCCTCACATGGGGGGTAAAGCCCCCCCTACTTGATTAGAGTTTGATAGTTTGTTTTGTTGTTGAGTCAGCCAAGCGAATTGTTTCCCTGTGAAACAATTTGTGGAAGTGGACGTTCATACTTTTCGTATTTTGCCGTTTCATTGTCGACATTTTGGTATTCGCAGAAATGAAGTTTCGATGTGGTAATATAGACCTGGTCTTTTTTGCAGAGAGAAGTTGAAATGAGAGAGACACGGCTGAAGTCAAACCAAGCACGTTTTAACAAATTTTAGTTGTCAGTGTCAACTAGATATTATATACAAGAAGTAATGTATAGGCCTTTTTCAACATCATTAACTGCAAATCCCTTGACCAAATAATTGCTCTCCATTTCTGAGCCCAAAGTTCCTAGATCTTGTCTTAACTAATTTCCCTGCTTTCTGCTAAGCCCCCAAGTTTTTCCTTCCCTAGTTAAATAGGAGCATTTAGCTGTTATGCTCTCCTTCAAAAACAGCCCTCCAAGTCCCAGAAATAGAGTAAAACCAATCTATTAGATTTTGTCTTTCAGAAAAAACATAAATGGTCCAGTCAACATGAATCCAAGAACACTGATACCTCAGTCCTAATAAAGTAATTTTATGACCAGTTGAATCTCTGTGTATAGAAAACTGTCCCATTCCATTATAAGCAAAACAAGACACCTTGGTGGGGTAATAAAATCAACACATTATATAACAAAGGATTATGAGTTGGTCTCCAATCATGACTGTCTTATGTGTTTGAAACGTGGATGTCAGGAGATTTATCTAGAGAGGTAGATATTGGCATCCATGTTGAGAATGCAAAATAAAGGGTTATGATCAAAAACCAGATCATAGTTTGTTGTTGTGCATCTAACTATCTGCTGTATGTGCTTCTAATTACAGAAGAAAAAAAATTGCTAAGTGTTTTACCAGCTTTCAAAGCTGTAATGTGGTTAGCGAGCCCTGCCAGAAAAGTAAGAGATTCTGTTATGTTAGAAAAAGCCAGGGAAACATTACTGGCACAGAAGACAAAAAAAAATTGATTTTATTCTGCTGCTGTCACTTACTGGCCAGTTCTGGCAGGTTTAACTGCCTAGCACAGTACACTGTCTTAACAACTGAAGCAGGCGTGCTTAACATTTACTAAGAGCAGGTCTTGCTCTAAAAAAGTGCTTTACTGATTTGTCTTTTCCTGAATATAAGTTGCCTGTTTTGGGACTCAAACTGTAAATGCCTGCATGTAAAGCTGTGACTCTAACCACTACACTACCTCAGCTTAAAAAATAATTAGCCCTTCCAAGTCTCAAACCTGGAACCCTGTACACACTAGTCAGAGCAATGTACCACTACACTATCTGAACTGATAAATAATCCCTATACTCCATGCAGTACAGGAAATATACATTTCACCTCCATTCAATTCATTAAACAAACCTTAACTAAATGAATAAGGAACACAAGAATATTATGGGCAGCACTAAAGCTTTGTATGACTACAGTATAGCCACCAGCACTAAAGACAAGTCTAAGGTATTTTTAGCTATGTATGTAAACACTGCTATGATACCCAGCTGTGCTGTGAGCTCAATTTAAGTGGTACCGACAGGAACCCAGAATCCATAGTTAACATCTTAAATAAGTTCAGCCCTTTATTTCATTCCAGCTATTATCCTGCCATACTAACTCACCACACCCTCCTATCTTCAATGCCTACTAACTGTTAACTACCTTCTCCAAAGCATAAAATAACATCTCTGAACAACCTGACTATTTGGCCTAAAGCATCATTTTGCAAAAACGTTTCCTAAACATATTTAGTCAAAAGTCTCTCGACAAGATATATAAACTTGAAGAATAGGATTTATTTCTGTAAAATACAGGGAAATACTAATAACTTTAAATTCCCAGGTGATCATCTTAAACTTATCCGTAGATTCAGTAATAGTTCAACACTATCACACTAACAACTGGTGCCACACCCTAAATGCAAGGGAATGCAGTGTAAAGCTTGTTGTAGTACACCATATTGCATGACAAGAATCCATTAATAGTTTGACACTGTGATCCTGGATTTGGGAATGCAAGCAGACAATAAGGTGTCCATAAATATCTCCAGCATTATCAGAAGATCCTTTTACGTCTTTCATCAGCTGTGGGTACATGCAGATACCACTCTGTCTTAATACTCCTTTATTCTACCATGTTCAGCCCATCATGGAATACAGTCCTCCATTTAGCATGCATAGCTTTCAACAGTTTATCCTCTGGCGTTTCATAACCAGAATAATCCAAGGTTTAAAGAATCACTCTTATTCTGGTAGACTAACCATCATGTCCTTTGTTGTGATCTGCGGACTACTGCAAGGTGATCTATTCCTTGATTTCAGAGACATGTTAAATCCAGTTCTTTGTAACTAATTTTCCCTCAAGCAAAAGTCTTTGGTTAATAAAAATTCCAGAGGTATGCTTAAATTCATCCCCTGCCAATGTAGTAAACTTCCCCTGCATATTAGTGTAAAACACTAATGACATTTAAATGTCGATTAGATAAATAGATCTGATTCTACCATTTCATCCCAAGAATCACAGGGTATCGATTCTCAAGCATGAACGTTTAAACGTTTACCACGTCTTACTACTTCCTATTATACCATGACCCCCCCAAAACGTGCACGCTGATTGGCCAGCGTGCCCGTTGTAAATCGAGTTATACTAATGGAAAAAGGTCCGGTCGCCCGGACTTTTTTCCATTAGTATAACTCGTTTTTTTAAAACACTGTCTCGCTATGTTAAATGGGTTTAACATAGCGAGACAGCTTTAAAATAAGCAACAGAGATCTCTGTTGCTTATTTTAAACTGTCTCATGTTAAACCCATTTAACATAGCGACAGTGTTTTAAAGCAACGGAGAAAGCAAGATCTCCGTTGCTTTTTTTTAGTGTTTCGCTATGTTAAATGAGTTTAACATAGCGAGACAGTTTTAAAATAAGCAACGGACATCTCCGTTGCTTATTTTAAAACTGTCTCGCTATGTTAAACTCATTTAACATAGCGAAACACTAAAAAAAGCAACGGAGATCTTGCTTTCTCTGTTGCTTTTGCCCACAGCTCTGATGTACTGCGCAGGCGCGCAGTACATCAGAACTGCCGCGGATGCCAGACATCTGCGGAAGGGCAGCAAACAGGCATTATACTATGCCATTATTTAAGAAAAGTAATAGTTTCTTTTCTTAAATAATGTAATGGTATAATAGCAATAACCCACTTCTGGGTGTGGGTAATGGTAAATTTACCCACGGTTGGCTTTGTTTGGTCCCTCGGGCTTCGCCCTCAGGACCAAACCACGCCAGCCGTGGGTAAATTTACCATTACCCACACCCAGGCGTGGGTTATTGCTATATTCCTTCTCTGCTTCTCGTTTTCTAACTTTTGTTAACTTCTCTCTAGTTTCCTACCTTCTGACATAATCCAGGCTACTAATATTTTGTGCATCTCTGGAAACTGTTCTAACTCCTGGTGCTGTCTTCTGAATTGTTAACACAGCCGCAAGTATTTGACTTTCTGTAGCAGTGGGCAAAACCAACAATGGTTGATAAACTGCTGGCTTAGTATAAACATGAGTCTATTAGGAGATTGTTGAAATAAGTGCAAGTGTTTTAATGCTTGATTCATAAATTATTGTGCGTTATATGGATAATCCATTACATTTTTTATAAAAGAGTAGATCTTACTGAGGTTTATTTTTGGCTGTTAATTAAGCTACACTTATTCTCTGGCTACATCACTGATCATGCCCTAGGATCTAATTTATTTGTGCTCATCCGGGATGGTTATTCATTCATGCAGTTTGTCTTTATTTGTGAGTTCCCTTCTTACTAAGAAGATGCACATTTCTTTTTTTCATGGTAATGTGCTCATGGAGTGTGTGCGTGTGTGTGTGTATGCGTGCATTGGTACGCGCGTCCGTGTGCGTGCGTGTTTGTGGCGTGAGCGAGTAAAAGAAAGTATAATTCTCTTTTTTTTAAAAAATGAAAGCATACTTTTCCTATTTTTATCCAGCACACCACATTCTCTTTTACTAAGTGTTTGAGCAATAACAATTCATTTTTGATCTTGCAAAAGAGCTGAGTACAGGCACATCATCAGCCCATGCAAGATGATCAAATGCAGACATATTACTAATACACGTTTTCCAGAAATGTGTGGCATAGCAAAAGGTCACCATGCTTGCTTTAATTTAAATAAGTAGCTTCTTTCAAAGAATCCCATTTTATCTGACCTTTTAAACTGTCACTAGCACTTAAAAGCACAGGAAGTGAAAACAGTGTATGCATTATGATATAAAGGAGAAACACTAATGGACTAGCATCACATGCAGAAAACATTATCTCTGGTAAAACCACTCGTTGCAATTCATTGCGTGTTGTGGATGGTGTTTAGCACTCCTTTTTTCCATAGGTATTCATTTGTCTCGTACCCAATTAATTTAATCAGTAACTTCTCAGAAATTGTATGCAACTGCCTCCCGAAACATAAAATGTAAATGATAAAGATGAAGAAAAGCAGTGAAAAATGCACAAACCTGTTAAAAAGTGCAGCATAGTTTGTTTGTAATTCTACTGAACACATATCCTTGAAAAATTAGAAAAAAATGTCAATGTTTACTAAGGAACAAAGGAATATAATGTTGATGACTATTGTTATGCAGTTTAAAAAGTGAAACCATTGTTTTTAAGTATGTGATTCCATTCTACTCATGATTTATAGACAGAGGAATTCATGTAGAATTCAGTATTGCTGCACACTTTATGATTCACTGAAGCAATGTGCTGCAGTTAAAATAAAGTTACCCAAGTGGAACTGGGGATAGTGTAGGTGCTCAGTGGACATATACTAGGAATAATGCTGCTATTGTGTTCCTTGTTTAACCCCTTCTAGGCACAGTGTATAAAACATTGTTTTCCCCAAGCCTTGTTACCATTCCTCGTAACTTTCCAGATTTTTGCTTCCTAAAATGTGCGGTTTTCTGGAAAATCATTAAAAATATAAGTTGCAAAATAATAACATGCATGAGTTTCCGACTTCATATCCTTCCGAAAATGCATGTCGATGCAAAATCTGTAATTATACCAACTTTTAACTTTAGAGGAAAAGTATTTAAAATTTGTCCCTGATTTTGGGAATTTGTCCCCACTTTATTGTTGTCTCTTTCCAGATTTCTTGCACTTAAAGGCTGAAAGGTACGATTGCCATACAAGGAACATGAGGTGTATAACTTCCTCTATACTCATGCCCTGTCCTCAGCAGAACAAATACAGTACCTCTACTCCCTAGTACAATTATGAGCGGACAGGTGAACCACTGTGGCAACCCCTACTCAGGATAAGCTGAAAGAAGAAGGGACATCTACACTCATCTGTCAGTCTTTCTCTCTGACTGTCTTGCCTGTCTGTCTCTCTCTCTAGTACTCTTTTTCCTTTTACATTTACTACAAATTGTGTTCTTAACCACATACCCACCCAAAGCATGGGTGTATAAAGTTTTATACATTTTATACCCATTAAACCATGAGAATACTCAACAACTCTGTGATATGCTTCTCTCCCATCATACAGTCATTCTGTCCATACTAGGAAACCAACTGCAATATGCCTACTCCTTATAATGATCCCATCTGTATCAGTGTCATATAGAACAGTACCCCTGTCCATGCAGAACCGCTCCAAGCATATTCAGGCTTGAGATGCTCCAACACCCACCTCTGAGCTGTCCCATTTCACAAATCATGCCATATAGAGCAATATTGCCTCATGCTAAAGGCATGCCAAGCATGCTGAGAAACTACAGTATTCCTACTTATTCTAGAACCATACCAGGTACAGTCAAACTACAGTGATCTATCAGCTTCCAAAGCTTCAGGGCATCTTCTAAGTGACCAGACGATCAAAATACCTACTGATGTGTTAAGTCTATTTACTGTACTTTCTCCCTCACTCTTAACATAATTCTCAGCATACTCGGGGAAACACATAATTCCCTTTCATTCTAAAACAATGCCAAGCAAACTCAAAGTGTAGAATTCATTATCAGCTAAACACGATGACAAAAATACGCAGAAATTGAAATATCCACCACCCCCCCCCCCCCATTTAGCCGTTCTGAACAAGCTAACTGCAGTATTCACAGTCAGTCAGGCACCATGCCAAGCAAATACAGAAGCTGTAGTTGCTCCCCCTTAGGCCTTATATTGACATTCTCAGGATACTCCGAAACTGCAGTATTCCCTTTCAGTCAAACTGTGACGACGACCCCCATTCTGACATTTCCGACAAATTCAGAAACTGCAGAATTCCCCGTTAGTCCTGGACAATGCCAAACTTACTCAAACAAACATGATCACAACCTGCAGTACTCCCCCGACACACCCACTGTAAAGGCATGCTCAGACATATTCAAAAATTACAGTATTCCCCATCACTATAAATCTGTGACAAGCATACCTTGAAAGTGCAATATTTTCCCTCTTTGGAAAAGCATGACAAGCGTAATCAGAAAATGCAGTAATCTGATGTTGTCTTCTTCATTCTTCCTCACAACAGGATCTCGGATCTGACCTTCGGATCTGGCTCGGCCACATTCTACTGACTTGGATCCGACTCTCAAGCTCCTCCCTCTTACTCGTAATGCACTATATCCACTCAAGTGCCTCAGATCTTGTTTGCTGCTTCAGGGTACCAAATGCGAATCTCGTGCTCTCAAGCCTTATATAGCGTTGTTCAAAGTTCTCTTATTAATTTAGCCTTTAGGGGATTCTGTAAGTCCTCCCTCCTTGTTTATTCATTGCAGAATGTGTGCGTGCATGTTCTTTCTGAAAAAAAAAAAGAGTTTCTGCTAGTCATGTCTAGCTTTTATAATTAGGTTAAATCAAAAGTTGAATTTAAAGTTACATTTAAAGTTAAACATAATAATATACAGCTGACCTTTAAGAGTTTAAGCTTACTGTTACCTCTCTTCCTTCACACCAAGTAATCACTCTGAGAAATCAGGTACAGGAATTTAGTCCAACAAGCCCTCACAGCTTGATTGGTCTTGCAGACTGTAGGGTCCATATCAGCAGTCATTCTGTTAGTCCATCTAGCCAGATTTTTCATGCGGGTTCTCCAGTGGACGTTAGTGACACAATGGTCCAGCATCTCTCAGACGTTGTCCCTTCACATCAGGTTGACTCCCATTTGCAAGCATCATCTCAGTTAGTGATTACAGTCAATGTCATTCTAGGCAGACAGTTCTTGAACAACCCCTCTATAGCCACCATGACCAAGGACGCTTCCCAGTTTAGGGGGGGCATTACAATGGAAAGATGGTGCAAGGCATGTAGACCCTGACTGAGACCAGTTTGCATATCTATGTCCTAGCGATGAGAGCAGTTCTCCTAATGTTGCAAGCCTTTAAGGACGTTCTCCCCTTGTGGAATATTGCAGTACACACTGACAACATGTCTGTTGTCTTGTACATCAATAAACAAGGAGGAAGCTGGTCTTACCCCTTGTGCAGGGAGGCCATGAGGATGTGGGAATGGGCAATATCTTCAGACCACCTTCTAGATGCAATGCATATCCCAGGGAAAACCAACGATCTGGCGGACAGACTCAGCAGATCGCTTCTAGTTCTGCATGAGTGGTTCCTCATTCAGTCAGTGGCGAACATGGTCTTCAGCCATTGGGGTCAATCTTGCTCTGACCTATTTCCTCAACAACAAATACAGCAAGTTCTTTGCTATAATCTCTCCTCCGGGGGAGTCCCCAAGGGATGCACTAATCCACAACTGGCCCCTGGGTCTCCTGTATGCTTACCCACCTCTTCTGCTCATTCCTACGTTTCTTCAGAAGGTAAACAGGTTGAAGAGCTCGGTCATCCTCATGGCTCCCTTCTGGCCTCGTCAGGTGTGGTTCCCCTTCCTAGGGTCTCATCTGAAATATACTCCTTGGATTCTGGAGCCAAGTCATGACCTCCTTTCTCACCTGTCAGGAATGCAGCATCCAAATCTTCGAACCCTCAAATTGATGCTTGGTTTCTCCACTTCCAACCTTAGGGAGACAGTCCAGGCTTAAGTCCCTGGCCTGAAAAATTCTTCTAACAATGCAAAATGCTTCCACTAAAAACTCTACACCAGTAAAGGGAAGGGATTTGTTATTTGGGCCATGAGCAGGAACATTGATCCTTTCTCAGCAGCAGTTTCAGAAGTTTATTATTTCATAGCAATCTTTTCGACAAAGGTGCTAGCTTCTCAATAACTATCAAATTACAGTTAGCTGCTATTTCCAACTTTCATACTGCAAGTCAGACCCGTTCTCTGTTTACTTTTAGAGTTAGCAAATCTTTCATGAAAGGTGTTTTCTTATTAAGGCCTCCAATTAAGGACCCATCTGACCCTTGGGACCTCACTGTTGTGTTAGGCTTTGACCCAGCGACCTTTCGAGCAAGCAGCAAGTTGAAATATGAAGTTTCTTTCATGGAAGATGACTCTCCTGGTGGCTTTAACTTCCACTAAGAGGATTTCTGAACTGCAAGTCTTATCCTCCAAACTTCCTTAAATACGACAGAGTTTCCTTATGCACTAATCTGTCCTTTATGCCCAAAGTAGCTACCGAGAATAATATTAATCAATCCATCCAATTACAAGTGTTCTTTCTTAACTTCTGTAATAAAGGGGAGTATATTCTCCATCTTCTAGATGTTCATAGACTACTCTGTTTTTACCTGCACAGAATTTTGTTTTGATCATTTGAACTATTTGGATGCTAACATACAAAAGTTAAATGGTGGTTTCACATCCAAAATATTTCGTAAGGATACCTTTTCAAATTCTTACTTACACTACACAAGTACCCATCCACCCCACCAAAAGAAGGGGGTTATAAAGGGTCAACTTGTGAGGGTGAGTATAATGACCTCTGATGATGGGATTTTTTACAATGAATGGGACTATCTAAAAGGGTTGTTTGTTGATAGGGCTTATCCTTTAGAACTTTTTGATCAAATGTATAAAGAAGTATTGGTAGGAAGAAAGGGTAGATTTGCCCCCATATTAGGGAAACAAGAAGTGGTTAACTTGGAAAGAAACTTGGAAGAAGTAAACAAAAATACGAATGACAATTACAGTTCAGGCATTGTGATTACATATGATGGTGAGGCTGGACTGGTTAGAAAAACAATAGACAAAACATGGAAATATTTTGCAAAAGTATCAGATTTGAAACATTTTTTGAAAATGAGCTGAGATGCACATACCGGAGGGGTAACAACATTAAAGGTTTGTTAGAAAGGGGTGTTTATGGACGTACTTTAGAAAGAAGTATGAGGAACAAAAAAGGTATGTTCAAATGTGGGAGCTGTAACTATTGCTCCCACTTGTTGACAGGGGATGTTTTGTTCTTAAAAGCAAGAAATAAGAAGATTACTTTAAACAAATTTGTTAACTGTAACATGAAGGGTATTATTTATGTGGCATTGTGCAAGGCCTGTGACTCATTTTATGTGGGTAAAAGCGAGAGAAAGCTTAAACAAAGACTGTATGAACATCTCTATGATATAAGGATGAAACAGGAGAACAATGCCATGTATAGACCTACTTGTGTGTGTAAAGATGCAGAATTTAGTTTTTTTGTCCTTTAGACAGTACCCATTGATCCTAGAGGCGGATTGTGGGAAACAAGAGTGGAATACAGGGAACTCTACTGTCAAATAATGTTAGAAGCTTGTAGACACCGAGGTCTCCCTCACTCCAGTGTTAAAACTCAGATCTGCCAAATTATAGCACTATGATCACCTATATAAAATGCAAATAAATTTTATATTGGTTTATTAAGGTATGTTTTAAAGTATCCATGAACTGTAATAAACTGTTATTTTATGGGTGAAAAAACACATCTAATATTTGGATTATGTTTCATGATTGACCACTAGAGGGGGTTGTAAGCTTTTAGAAAAAACATTTTTATGGTATTTATGTTATTTATATTATATACCCGCGGCGGTTGTGCTGCGGTAGCGTTGTCGCCTCACAGTAAGACGCTGTCCGGTTCAATTCTCAGCTAGAACATCTTCTGCGTGGAGACATGCGTGAATGGGCATACCTTCGTTGAAGGTTGTGTGTCAGGCCTGGCAAGCCGGTAGGTAAAAATCAACTGCCAATCATTAGCGGACCGGAGTTCCGCTGTGGCGACCCCTAACCGGGAAAAAGCCGAAAGACACAAACAAACAAACAAATGTTATTTATATTATATGTATTTTTAAACTAATTAATTAAAAGTCTATTTTAATTACACTACAAAAATGAAACATTATGTGGTACAATGATTGTATAAACTTTATGCTTTTTAGGGACTGTTTAAGTTTGTAGATTAAATGTGGTTTTAAATGTTTTAAATGTATTAAGTACATACTGCTGCTATACATTATTTTCCCTGTTGTTATTGGTTACAGATTAATTGCTGATTGTATAAAGGTGGTGGCTCGGAGGGGATATTTTATCTGAAGAAGTTGTGGGACAAAAACGTAAATTTGAGCTTGTAAGCGTTTATCTTGGATGTCTGTTCATGTATTTATTAAAGTCTGTTGAGTGCTACTACCGGTTTGGAACGTTTGTGATTAATGTAAAATAACTGGCTTGAAGCCCAAGTCCTTTAACTAAAACGAAGATTCTTAGAGTAACAATTACAATTTAATTAGGCTTCTAACAAGCAGTAATAAATGCAGCAGAATAAATGCAATTGAACACTTTAAGAACAAACAGTAAAAGCAAAATAAAGTAGGAAGAGACAGAAAAACAGTAAAAGTAGCTGAATATAAAGTTTTTTAGTTAAGTAGGAATAAAAAAAAATGTATTCAGCCGCTTTTTCTGTTTTTCTGTATGTTTACTTAGTATTGTATATTAAACAATACAGATATATATATGTATATATATATATATATATATATATATATATATATATATATATATATATATATATATATATATATATATATATATATATATATATATATATATATATATATAAATATATATATATATATATATATATATATATATATATATATATATATATACACACACACACACAACACGCACGCGCACACACACGTGCCTCATGGAAGGATTATTTTTAGTGTTACAAAGCACCTTAGCAGTTTTAAGAGATTCAAGGATATGTAGATGTTGTAAAGAAGTCCTTGTACTTCTATTATTACAATAACATTTTCTTTAAAAATTTCTGAAAAAAGTCTGACAGGATTTAAGAAGTGTGATACGTCCGGGTATAAGTTGCCTTATTCAGATGCCCACAATATGTGTGTATATTGCTTGGGTCCAGAGCATCTACAATAGGATTGTAGTAGCTGTCATGGGTTCAAACCCTGTGCACTTGCTGAGAGAAAGAATACATTGATCTTAAAAAGCTTGCTACCACTTCCTTTTCTGGGGCAATTACTGGGGTTCAATTCCACAAACACAATGCTAAAGACCCTACAAAAAGGTCTAAACCTTCTGATTCTCCAGCTTCTTCATCTTAACTGAGAAGGAAGAAAAAGAAGAAAGAGAAATTGGATTTGAAATTACTTAAGGTCTGACCCTCATCAGATCTGATCAAACCTATTTCGGATCCTACACCCTCTGAACCAAAACCTTTACCAAGGGCAACTTATTCTCCATGTCTGGATCCAGTCCCAACCAGAGTGCCCTTTCCTCCAAACCACCGTCTCTAGTATCTTTTCATTCCTCCAGGAGTCTCACGGAAGCAGATGTGGAGAGGATGATGAAGAAATTCTTCACAGAGCAAATTCAGATGGGAGTTCTCATGGTTTTTACCCCTTCAGGAAGTCTAATCATCTACTACTGCACCCATTACAGCTCCTTCTCTAATTGAACCTGTGGTTTTAGAGTCCTCGGATCCAATCATTCTGGGTCCATCTGGTTCAGATCCGAAGAGAGCATTGTCCAAATACTGCTCTGAGTGCATTGTCTCCAACACCTTCGGAGCCAAAGCATCCCTGTCAGATCTGGGAGGATGGAATTGACTCTGATGTTTTTGGAGCTTTCTATTCCTCTCGGAACTTTGGTACTGGACAGCTCAGCTTGGACTTCCTCCTCTGGTGGATTGTTTTCAGGGTGGAGGAAGGTGACAAGCCAAAAACTCACTTTCTTGGTTCCGTTGTCTTCCTTCTACCCAGAATAATCTGCTTTTGAGGTTATAAAGAGAGTGTTCTGTGCTCCTGCAGGTCAAATGAGTCCTTCTCCATTGGATCCACCCTCTGCTCCTCAGGTGTCTTTTGCAGTATGTTCCTCAGCATTCTGCCCCACTGGGACAGCCAGCTCAAAGCCTCCAGACTACCCAGAAGGGTATCCTAATCTCTTCTGATGGTTCATCTGACCACCTCACTGAGGAGGTCCATAGGAAGAGAAAGTCAAAAGGAGGCGGTTGAGCTTTCCTCAGGAGTCAGTCACTGAGGATACTGATTTTGATGAAAGACAGGGGTCCCCAAAATCACCACCTGATGATGTCTCATTTTGAGACATTCTTGAGATCTTTAAATTGAAGGGTGACTGGTCTTCTCAAGACCCTTCACCGGAGGAATCAGTATTTCTGCAAGCCTTTGGGACTGACCCGTTTACCTCCTGGGTTACTATGCCTGCCGATGAGCTCATTGATTTGATCTCTAGGTGGGCATGGAAGAAACCTGATATGATTGAGACAGTCCCCCTAGAGACCAGACCGGACTCTGGCTCCATGAGTAGGTAGGGAATTTTGGGGTAAAGGGGTGCCAATAGATGCCATGGTTGCTGCTGCAGCTATAACAAAGGAACTCACAGAACAGAAGTTAACTGTCCATCCTCCTAATAGAGAATCTAGGGCGATAAACAGATTTATGAACCGTGTTTATGCTTCACTTGCACTCGGGGTGCTGAACTGTTTGGCCCATTTTACGAGGCTTCAAAGAGATTTGATTAAAAAACTATCGCAATCTCTTTCTGAAACTGAAACTGCTGTGGCTCAATCTTCAGTAGTCTTTCACTTGGCTACCCTACAAGCTGTATCTATTTCATCCATGAGACTTATATTGAAAACTGCAGAAGGCACTTCAAGGGCTGTGGGTTCATGTATTTCCATTAGAAGGCATGCCTGGATGTACCTGTGTGATTTTGCAGAGCCCTTCAAGTCTTCATTTGTAAGTGCTCCCTTTGACAGCGCTTCTTTGTTTGGCCCTACAGTAAAGAACACACACTGTAGGTGTGAGAAGGATGGAAAGATCCTCTCTATAGTGGGCATGCATTTCTCAACCCCTTAAAGGACCTTTTCCAGGAATCAATGGGGGAGTCAAAAAATATGGTTCAGAAAAATCTCAGGATCCTTTCTAGGACACATGTGGGGGTAGTTCCCCCAGAAGCAGAGGGGGAATGATAATGGAAGGTGACACCCCCATGGCAGAGGAGGCCTGCACAATTGGGAGTCTAGAGATTCCATTTTCTGACAGACCCTGTCAATACTTCTAAATGGAGGCCCAATTGCCTACCTCTGGAGGCAGTCAGTGTTTGTTACTTCTGCACCAGAGAGCCTGTCTAGATATAACAAAAGACAGTTGGGAGCAATTAATTATTTTCAGAGGCTTTATAATCCATTTTCAATACTTCCTTCATTGTTGAGAAAATTTCCCGATGTTCTACCCACTTAGAGTAAAGCAGCAGCACTAGAAATTCAAAAGCTGCTAAAAAAAGAGTCATCCAAGAGGTCCCACCAAACCAAATAGAATCCAGATCTTACTCAAGATTCTTTTTAGTGCCAAAGAAAACAGGGGACGAGAGGCCAATTTTGGATCTCAGTGTACTGAACAAGTCGGTTTGACACACAAAGTTCCAGATGGTCACGGTTCAGTGCATTCTGCCCTTCCTGGGCAAGGACAATTGGATGTGCTTGATATATCTGCAGGATGCGTACTATCACATGAAGATGAACAGACAGTCCAGGAAGTCCTTAAGCTTCAGGGTGGGAGCCAGTCGCTGTCAGTTCAGAGTAATGTCCTTTGGCCAAACCACATCCCTCTGGGTGTTCACCAAGTGCATGGCAGTGGTAGCAGCTCACTTGAGACTGCAAGGATTCTGGGTGTTTCCATATTTAGATGACTGGCTCATTACCACCCACTGATAGAAGCATGAGATCAGGTGCTACAGACTTGTTCACATTTCAGAATAACCATAAATTAAAAGTCTCATTTACAACCAACCCAGAAATTAGAATACATAGGAGCAGTGTTCAGCACAGTATCTATAGTAGCATCTCTTCCACTGTCAGGAGTACAAACTATAAGGATGCAAGTCAGGAAAATAGTTTGCAATAGCAGAATTCCAGCCCAATTGATTCTGCAAGCCTTGGGATCAATTTCAGCAGCAATAACTTTAGCAAGATTCCACATGAGAATTGTACAATGGATGCTAGCAACACAATGTTCAATGCCTTCTCAACCCATGTCAGCAAGCATAAGAAATACTTGGGTATGCAAATAATAGATTTCTGCTGGATGCAGTCACAACAGGTGTTACAAGGTCATCCTTTTATCCACCCTCAGCCCAAGGTCATAGCTTTCACAGACGCTTTCCAGATTGGGTTGAGGGTGTCATTTCCTTGAGAAAGCAGTCTAAGGCACTTGGTCCCCTGAAGAGGCCAACTTGCATGTTAGTGTTCTGGAGATGAGAGCTGTGCTTTTGGCATTGCAGGCTTTCCAAGATTCTCTCTCTCTTGGGACAATTGCCATCCAAACAGACAACATGTCAGCAGTTTGGTACATCAACAACAGGGGGAACCAGATCTTATCCCTTGTATCGAGAAGCCTTCAAAGTATGGCAATGGCCAATATCTTCCAACTGCTTTCTAATAGCAATGGATATTTTGGGGAAGACCAACATGATAGTAGACAAACTGAGCAGGTCCATCTTACTGCCTCATGAGTTGTCTCTCAACAACAAGTGATGGAAATGATTTTCAGCCAGTGGGGCCAGTCGTGCAGCGATTGTTTTGCATTGCCACTAAACACTAAGTGCAGCAGCTTCTTTGTCCTATTCCCCCCACTAGATGAATCATCAAGGGATGCCATACTCCACAATTGGCCCCCTGGTCTTCTGTATGCTTATCCTCCGACTCCCCTAATACCCAAATTCCTGGTCTTGACAGATTTGGTTTCCCTTCCTTTGGCCTCATCTACTATATGCACCTGGGATTCTAGATCAAAATTCAGACCCCCTGTGTTTCCCGACAGGCATGGTTCACCTGGATATCTCAAATCTCAAACTAGCAGCATGGTTTCTCCAATTCATTTAATAGCCAGCAACCAATGCTGTCTTTCTCTATTTGTTCCACACTTTTATCTTCCCATAAACCTTGTACTAGGAAACTCTACAGAAGTAAATGGAAAAGGTGTGCTTATTGGGCAGTTTAAAACCAGATAGACCCCTTCTCAGCTTCAGTTCAGTCTGTTCTAGAATTTTAACAAGTTTATTTAATGAGGGTGCTAGTTCCTTATCTATTAAAGTTCAACTCACAGCAATATCTAACGTTCATGTGGGATTCCAAAATTTTTCCCTGGATTCCTCTAAATTGTGCGAGACTTTTTTGAGAGGTTCTCTTCTGCTAAGACCCCCTTATAAAGACTTCATGCCACTGTGGATTTAAATTTGGTACTGCAAGCCTTAATTCATTATCCTTTTGAACCTGCAGCAAAATATGATCTTAAATTTTTGACTTGAAAAACTATCTTTTTATTTGCAATTACATCTGCTAGATGAAATTCAAACATTATCTTCTAAGCCTTCATATTTAATTTTTCATGAGAATAGAGTTACATTATGTGCCAGTGCTTCCATCCTTCCTAAGGTGGTGTCTAACCTTAACCAGTGTGTTAATTTGCCAGTATTCTTTCCAAAATTTACAAATAAAATGGAATATATGCTGCACTTACCGGATGTTCATAGACAATTACATTTCTATCTACACAGAAATAAAGAGATTAGAAAGACAGATCAATTATTTGTTTACTTTGTACATAATAAATTGGGTGAATCAGTTACAAAGGTAACTCTTATCTGTATGGTTGACAGTTTGCAGTTCATTTATCTCTAATAAATTGAAACTTCCATTACCAAAGCCCTTAAAGACTCACTCAAACAAATCTATGGCAAGTTCTGCTGTTTTCCATTCTAGAGCTTCCATGGGTCATATATGTGCAGCTGCAACTTGGTCAAATCCTCATACTTTTGTTACTCATTCCAAATTAGATCTGGTCTCGAGGGGAAGAGCAGCCTTTGGCTGAACCATACTCAGGAATATCCTTCCTTAGAGTCCACCTATGATTCTAGGTAGCTGTGGACTCTGTCCCATTAGTCGAGGAATGAATAAAAATTGACATCATCAGATTAAAAAGTTATGTACTCATCATAACTTCCATCTGTGTTGTCCTTTTTCATTCCTTCTTAACGGCCCACCCACCATCCCCCACCATTTTTTCATGATTGATGTCTGGAGGAATGAGAAACATCAAGGACACGTAGGTCCTTTAGGTTGAACTCCAGTTATAACATATCATTATAGTCTTCCTGTCAAGCTGCAAACAAGATCGGAGAGATATTATGGGTAGGGAAGGAGCCTTAGAGTTTGTTGGTGGCCATGAGGTAGTATATTGGCTGCGTCACATCTGAGGATCGGATTGTATCCCCATTAGTCGAGGAAGAATGAAAATGGACAACACAGATGGAACATTATGGTGCATATATAGCATTTTTTCTTCTAATATAGCTGAAGAAAGATTTATAATATCCTTTGGCTTCAGATGATGATCTCATTCAAGGAGCTTTATTATTGTAAAGTTTATTTATGCTGGAGGACCACCAAGGAAGTTTGAGTAGAATTTTCCATGATATTTTGTTTAGATTGGGAGTTCTAGCTGTATACATTTGCTGAGTATTGAACCCCTTTGTGAACCTACATGCTCTAGCATCATTGGACTTGATGCTGCTCTTGATGTATTTTGAAACCTCATTATAGAATTCTGATTGTTCAGTTATTGTCCATCATAAGATAGAGGATTATAAGTGGCTCTGTGATGTTAACAATGTTGATATGTGTTTGAGACATGGATGCTAAGAACGTCACCTCAAGTCTGAAGCTTGAGTGGTGAATCCATGTTGAGAACACATAATATCGGTTTAGCATCAGCAAACCACTAGTAATTCGTTATAGCTCATGAAGCTTTATTTGTTCTATGTACTACAAGCTGCTTTAAAAACAGAAAAAAAAGCCAAGTATTTTACTGGCTTTCAAAGCAATAAAACACTAAACAAGCCCTTTCAAAAAGTAGAGTGACACAGTCCTTTATGTTGACACTTACCTTTCATTCCTGTCACCTGTCCAGATTTTCACAGAATGTCCAGATTCTTGCCTCATATATTGGGTAACTTTCTCTTAAAGTCCATGGTTTTCGACAAATTACTGAGGACTGAAGACACTAAGGAATGGCATACATTTAGGTTTCAGACTTTGTATCTTTCAGGAAATTAGGCAAACACACATCCTGTTATTCTAGTAACTTTCTAAGTTTAGAACAGGAAGTCAGGAACATGTTAACAGTGAAGAGCAGGCAGAAGCAATTCTATTGATCTGCAGCTATAATTTGTATTGTAATTTGCACTTGCAGATTTTACTACTTATTCTGTGACTTGACATTAATATTTGATCTGATGTTGTCAATTTTCATTCAATCATCAAGTAATGGATTTGGGTCCAATCCCTCTGATCCAACTCAGCTGTTGCAAAAGCTTGTGGCAACTGTAGACTGTTGAGCTTCTCCCTCACCCACAATGCACCAACACCAATTACCTCAGATCTTCTTTGTCACTTGACAATGAAAGATGTGGTGCCTGAATCCTCTCGAGCCAAGTGTAATTTTTTTTCAAACAGCTTTGTTTTTCCTTCTTCTAAACTTTAAAACAGTTTCTCACCTTTTTGACTTTACTTGTTGTTGTTGAAAGCATTTTCTTTAGTTGCCATAACTGCCTCTTTAGCCTTAGTATTATAGTGTGATTTATTGATTGCCTTTACATTGGTGTTTTGTGTAATGAATGAAAAAGAGAAAAGCCCTACAGAGTTTAAGAAGTGTCTGAAATGTCACCATAAATGCCTTGTCAGATGCTCACTCACTTTGTGTGTACTGCTTAGGTCCTCTCAATTTACAGGAGGACTGTCCCATTTGTTACAGATTTCATCCGAGAGCGTTTAACAGAGGGAAAGTACAAATTGATTCGTATAGGCATGCTGCCTACCTCTTTTGAAGAGGCCTTGTCTAGAGTTTCTCCTACAAAATCAAAAATGTCAAAATCACCCTCTCCAAGTCCTTCCTCTTTATCTCCGAAGGCTTTGGAGCAGGCTAGGAAGAGACCATTTTATAAAAAATTCAAACAGAAAAGAAAGAAGGTAAGAGATTCAGATCAGACTTAATCAGATCCGAGGCAAAAAGAAAAATCTTCCTAGTATCCGACCTCAACATTGGATCCTAAACATAAGAATATTAAATTATTGGATCCGACCACATTGGATCCAACAAAATGTTCCACTTTGGTGTATCTACCATGAACCAGATATTCTCCCTCTGTGGGCTCTGTGCCTTTGAAGGTTCCATCACCATTCCTAGAAATACTGAAATCTCCATCTGTCCTATCCACTCGCTCCTCCAGAACCTCAATAAAGAAGATGTGGAGAGACTGGTGAAAAAGATTCTCTTGGCACAGAGCCAGTCAGGTGTCCTGTTGACTCTTACCCCTTTGGTTCAGGCAATCCATTCTGCAACTACACCCACCTTTACCAGTTCATCCTCTGACTCAGTACAGGATCTCATAGCCAGTGGATCTGAGTTGACTGGCACTATCCTGCTTGGATCTGAAGCGGGTTTTGAGAACATCAATTCAGTGGGATCCAGAGAGCTGTTGGAGCCAAAACTACCCTGTCGGATCTGAGGTGTTAGTCAACTCTGAAGCTTTCGGAGCCTTCTTGCACATTTCGGCCTCCGCAAGGGTTAGTTCAGCTCTGTCATCTGCCTCGGGAAGGCTGTCTTCTTAGCAGGGTGGGATCAGTATCCAGAATCTTACATTCTCTGGTCCAGGGCCCTTTCCTTTTTGAGACAGTCTACTGTTGAGGTTATGGAGAGGGCCTTGTCTACATCATTGATGCAGATGGTTACACCCCTCTAGGATCCTCAACCTGTTACCTTTCCATCTCTGTGCTTGGAGTCTCACCTTTCTTCTCCACAGGGACAGCTGGTACCCAAACCCCAGGCTTCCCTGCAGGGTATCCCCATATCTTCTGATACCTCTCCAGAGCATCCCACTAGGGAGGTCCCATAGAAGAAAATGTGCAAGAGGAAGCACTTAGATTCCCAAGAATCTGTCACAAAAGATACAGATTTTGATGAAGGTGAAGGGTCCCCACAGTCATCTCCTGATGTCTTATTTGGAGACATCCTAGAAATCCTGAAACAGAGAGGTAGCTGGAAGCCCAGCAACCACTCATTTGAAGAATCTGTACTCCTGGAGGCGTTCTGTACCAACCCGTCTACCTCCTGGATAACTCCACCTGCCGACAAGCTCATTGAGTTGATCTCTTGGTGGACATGGAAGGATCTGGAGACCACTGAGCCAATTCATTGGATACCTGACAGAATTACGACAGCAGAGGGCAAATAGATTTGGGTTGAAGTGGTGCTTGTTGATGCCATGGTTGTGGTGGTGACCTCTAAGATGGAACTAGCTGAGGATTGTTCCACTGTCCATCCCCGCAACAAGGAGTCTAGGATGATGGATACATTTGGGAAGTGTGTCTATGCTTGAGGTCACTGAACTATATGGCACATTTCACCAGTTGACAGAGCGACCTGATTTAAGGAACTTTCAGGCACCCTCAATTAATTTCTTAACAAGTGAAAGCATCTTTCACTTCTCATTTGGCTACCCTACAGTCGATAAAGAGTTACTCAGTGAGACTCATTTCTTATGTAGTAGAAGGAACCTCAAGGGCAGCAGGTTCCGGCATTTCCATAAGGAGACATGCCTAGATGCACTTATGTGATTTTGCATTGGAGCCCTTCATGTCCTTGTTTTTAAGCTTCCTTTGATGGTACCTCTTTGGCTCCAAAGTAAAAGAAACTATCCAGGTGTGAAAAGGATGGAAAGACACAGTCTATCATGGGTGTACGTTTTTCCACCCTCAAAGATCCTTTTTGAGGAATACTTGAGGTGGAGGAAAGATGTGGTTCCAAGAATCCCAATGGTTTTTCCAGGACACACATGGAGGAGGTTCGCCCAAGGGGCAGAGGGGGGAATTCCAATGGAAGATGCCACGCACGTGGCAGAGGTGGTCCTCAAATCAAGGGTGCAGAGACTAGTTCTTTGATAGACCCTTCCAGCATTCCTGAAAGGAGGCCAGATTGTCACCCACTGGAGGCAATTGGGAGTCATTTTTGTCTGCACCAGAGAGTCTCACTAGAGATGACAACAGATATTTGGGTGCATAAGATCATTTCCAGAGGTAATATTATACCCTTTTCTCTTCCTCCTCCCCATTCATGGAAAATCCCCAATGTTCCACCTAGTCAGAGGGAACAAGCAGCAATTCAGGTAAAAAAGCTGCTAGAAATGAGTCATCCAATAGGTCTCCCCAGACCAGTTAGAATCTGGAATTCACTCAACATTCTTTTTAGTGTCAAAGAAAATGGGGGACTGGAGGCCAGTTTTGGATCTTAGCAACTTACACAAATCAATATGAAAAAATTAACAAGTTCCAGATGGTCACATTTCAGTCCATGCTTCCATTTTTGGAAAAGGACAACTGGATGTGCTCCATAGACCTTCAGGATGTGTATTATCACATAAAACAAACAGGCATGCCAGAAGTTTCTTACTCTTCCAGCTGGGAGCCAGTCATTACCAGTTCAGAATTCTGCCCTTTGGTCTTACCACAACCCACAGGGTGTTCACTAAGTGTATGGCAGTAGTAGCAGCCCACTTGAGACTGCAAGGGTTCAAGGTGTTTCCATATTTAGACGGCTGGCTCATTTCTACCCTGACCAGGCATCAGCTCTTAATGGCAAGAGAAAAGATTATTCAAACATGTGCTGTTCTGGGTATAACCATAAACTATGAAAAATCTAATTTGGAACCAACTCAAAACATAGAGTTTATAAGAACACTTTTCAATGCATTGTTGACAGTAGCATCAGTTCCCTTACCAAGAGTTCAGACAATAAGATTACAAGTAAAGAAGATAGTTCGCAGTACCAGGATTGCGGCCCACTTGGTTCTTCAGGCTCTGGGATCAGATCAATGGCTGCAGTGATAACACTAGTACCATTGGCCAGATGTTATATGAGAATTTTTCAATGGTTGCTTGCCTCACATTGGTCAATATTTAATCATTCCTTGTCTACTCCAACATGAATCACCAACATATGCAAGAGAGATCTCAAGTGGTGGATGCAGTCACACCAAATTCTACAAGGACGTTTGTTCATTCCCCCTCAGCCCAAGGCCATAGTGACTATGGATGTTTCCCAGCTAGGGTGGGGGTAGGGGGCATTACTTGGGAAGGACAGTCCAGGGCACATGGTGCTCCAGGGAGGCGAATTTGCATATCAGTGTTCTAGAGATGAGAACAGTGCTTTTATCATTGCAGGCCTTCCAAGATGCTCTCCCTTTAGGAACAATTGCAGTACAGAGAATAGGTCAGTAGTTTGGTATACCAACAAACATGAAGGAATCAAATCTTACCCCTTGTGTTGAGACGCTCTCAGAGTGTGGTGGGTAATGTCATCCAACTGCTTTCTCATAGTAACATACATTCCAGGGAAATCCAATGTGATAGCAGACAAACTGAGCAGGTGCATTCTTTCACCCCACAAATGGTCCCTCAACAAGAACATGACTGAAATGATTTTCCATCAGTAGTGCCAGTGTTACTGCGATCTTTTTGCCTCTCCCCTAAACAACAAATGCAACAGCCACTTTGCCCTAATCCCCCTTTAGGAAGAATCACCAAGAGATGCTCTACTTCATGATCGCCCCCCCCAGTCTATTTTATGCCTACCCTCTACCCCATTGATTCCCAGATTCATACAGAAAGTTGCTGTGTTGAAGAGCAAAGTCATCCTCATTTCACCTTACTAACCTAAAAAGAATTGGTTCCCCTTCCTTTGGCCTCCCTTGTTTCACCAATCTTGGACTCTGGATCCAACTCCAGACCTGCTGTCTCATCCAAGTGGCATGATCCATTCAGATACAACAAGTCTTAAGCTGATAGCTTGGCTTCTCCAATTCTGTTGATAGCCAGACAACCTATCCTCTCTTCTCCTGTTTGAAGCATATTGTTATCCTCCCATAAACCACCTGTGAGGGTACTATATGCTAGCAAGTGGAAAAGATTTGTCTACTGGGCTATTGAGAATCATACTTGACCCTTTTTCTGCCCCTATACATAAAGTTCTGGAATATTTAACCATTATTTTTGCAGTTAAGGTTCAGCTAGCAACAGTTTCTAATTTTCATATTGGATTTGAGGTTTCTTCAGTTGCTTCTCTTAAGCTTTGCAAAGCTTTTTTAAGAGGCAGACTGTTATTGAAACTTCCTTTTAAAGATCATCCCCCTCCATGGGGCCTGAATCTGGTATTGCAAGCATTAATACATCCCCTTTTTAACCTGCAGAAAAGTGTGATCTGAAATATCTTTTTTGGAAAACCTTATTTTTAGTGGCCATTACTTCAGCCAGATGAATTCCTGGCCTTCTCCTGAAAACCGCAATATCTAATCATTCTTAAGGATAGAGTTACACTATGAACCAGTGCATCCTTCCTTCCTATGGTGGTGTCTGGATCTAACATCAGCCAGTCTATTAATTTACCAGTATTTTTCGCTAAATATACAAGCAAAGGAAATAGTTACTTCATGTGCTAGATCTTCACAGGCAATTACATTTTTATTTGCATAGAACAAAAGAAATCAGAACTACTGATCAATTATGTGTTTCTTATGCAGATGTAAAGTTGGGTAATCTAGTAACCAAATGCGCTGCACTTGTTTATAACAAATTGGGTATCACCCTAACAAGACGATTATGAGCTCACTCAACCAGAGCCATGGCAGCTTCCTTACTATTCCAAGCAAGAGTGTCCATGGATGACATGTGCAGTAGCAACTTGAGCTTCTTCCTGTACCTTCATTACAAATTGGATTTGGTCTCCAGAGGCAGAGCATACTTTGGCTCAGTGGTGCTGCAAAATATTCTTCCTTGAATCCACCGTGGAGCTAAGGTAACTAGGGACTCTGTCCCATTAGTTGTGGACTTGTTTGTCTTTCGGCTTTTCCTGGTTAGGGGTCGCCACAGTGGAACTCCGGTCCGGTAATGATTTTCAGTAGACTTTCACAAAAGCCGAGATGCCAGCTTGACTTCCAATCTTCAACGGAGGCATGCCCATATACGCATGTCTTTCGAATGCTCACCCAACCACGGGGAGGACATGGCAGACTCCACACAGAAGGCACTCCCCACACTCCAGCCGAGAATAGAACGGGAGAACCTCTTGCTGTGAGACAACAATGCTACCGCTGCACCACTGCAACAACAACATATGTATGTGTATATATATATATATATATATATATATATATATATATATATATATATATATATATAGGATGGAACTGCCAGGCAGCACTTCTTCCAAGGCTTTACAGGTGTGTGTTTCGGGTGTTCAGGGAGAACCACTGTTGACTGTTTCCGAGGAGTCTAGAGGGGTTCTGCAGTTTCTTTTTAGGGAAAAGGTTCCTACTACAGTTGTGGAATGCCATCCTGAGTCTGGGCCTTCTTAGGTTTCTAGGACGGATGTCCCATTGAAAAAGAAACTGAAAAAATAATCATGTTTCTTCTGCTCCTAGGGATCCACAAAGTGAGTGGCAGGCCTTTATTCAGGGGTTGTTTAGTGCTTTACTGTCAGTAAGACCTCCTCAATGGGGTTTGGTTCCTGTTCCTCTTTGGTCCTCTTCTTCCCCTAAAAGGCCCAGATTATTGAATTCTTCTGAGGAACAGGTGGATTCTGACGATGAATCCCTTACTTATTCTACCCAGATTCCTTCTAATTTAGACTACGGGTCTGAAGAGGAGGACTCTCCTACTCTAGATAATCCTTCTGAGGAAATTTTCTTTGGGCACACAATCTCTAGGATGATGAAATTTCTTTAAGTGGGATTGTGCACAAGTTTGGATATCCGTAAAAGGTACTATGAGTTACTGCAGATGGAATCTCCTAAACCTGCATCCATTCCTCCTGTCTTGGCTGCTTTATTGGATGTTTTTTCCAGTGCCTCTGAAGCACCGTATTCTCTGCCCCCTGCTCCCAAGAAGTCTGATAGGTTTTATAGGGTACCCCTCTGTGGTGTCTGTAGCCTCTGATAAGCTGTCTCAGTTGCTTCCTTCATCCAAGTTACTGCCTTCTGACAAGGACCATAGAACCATGGAGAGGCTGGGTAAGAAGGTTTATACTTCGACTACCCTAGATTTTAGGGCTATTAATTTTCAGACCCATATTTCTAGGTATGTCTTGACTGTTCTTTCTCAGACTTGTCAGCTTCTTTCTGATCTTCCAGACTCTGAGTAAATCTTCTGCTCTTTCTTTGCTTGGGACTTCCTCTCGGGTAGTTCATCATTCTATCAAATGTAGTTAGGATGCAGCAGGTGCATCTTGTAGGGGTGCTACTCTTGGTTCAGTTCTGAGGAGATATTCTTGGCTTGCGCTTCAACCTTTGCCCGATGATATTAAGGCTAAATTGATGAATGCTTCCCTGGATAATAAATGTTTGTTTGGTGAAGCGGCTGCTGATTATTTAAGTCTCTTCAGGACAAGAGGAAGGCTTTACAGGAGCTTAACCATGTATTTGTTTCTCCTGTGCCTAAATTTCAGCAAAACTACCCTTCTAAGCCAACCTTTGTTCGTAGGCAATCTCACCCTCCTTTTAAAGGTAAAAAGGGTATTAAATGGACTCCTTCTGCTAAGGCATCTTAGACTGCAGGGATTCTTAAGCCTTTCTTTCCTGACAAACCAGGTGCTGTCTGACTATCCACCTGTTTGCAGTCACATTCCTCTTTCTGTTCGCCTTTCTCTTTCTCTTCCTGTTTGGCTGTGAATCACCCAGGATTCTTGGGTTCTGTCAATCATTCGGCAGGGGTACTTCATGGTCTGAATTTCCCACCCTCCTTTTATGGGCATTCCTCAACCTCCTCGGGAACAATTTCATTTTTCTCCACACGTTCTTTGAGGCCACGTGTCTCGGGTACTATTCAATCAAAGGTGCCTGTGTCCCAAAGGGGGAAAGGGTTTTATTCAGAGGAGACTGATTCTAGACCTCTCCCATCTGAATACCTTTCTGAAGGTGCCTTCCTTTTGGATGTTGTCCCTTCACTCCCTTTTTCCTCTCTTGCTCTCTCAGGCCTTTTTGGTGTCTCTGAACCTCAAGGATGCTTATCTCCATATTCCGATCCATCCTCTTTTCAGGAGATTTTTGTTTCTCTGATGCTTCCTTGCATTTTCAGTTCTGTGTTTTGCCCTTTGGCCTTTCTACTGCCCCAAGGGTATTCACCAAATGTCTTGCTCCTGTGATTGCCTTTTGCGGGCTTCAAGGGATCCAAATCTTTCCTTATTTGGACAACCTGCTGATTTCAGGCATCTTCTCCAGAGGTCCTCCTCTTCCCTCTCAGGATCTGTTCACAGATACTTCAGATGTGGGATGGGGAGCAACATTTGGCTCCCTGAGGGTTCATTGAGTGTGGTCACCTTGTCAGCAGAAAGAGCACATCAACATCAAAGAGATGAGGGCTCTTATGCTGGCTCTTCAGGTCTTTCATCCTCTCTTCCCTCAGGGGCCTCTCAAAGTATTGGCAGACAACACTGTAGTCGTGGTATATCAACAAAAAGGGGGGTATGAAATCTTACCATCTTTGCCAGTTGGCACTTCATGTATGGGATCTGGCTATCCAGTATCAAATGACTCTTCAGGCAGTTTATATTTCTTCAGATCAGAAAGATGTGGCAGACAATCTGAGCAGGTCCTTCACTCAATCCCATGAATGGAAGCTTCATAGAGATGTGTTTCTGGACATTGTTCACCAGTGTGGTACTCCTCATTTAGATCTCTTTGCCTCCCCTCTGAACAGACAACTTCCTCTGTTTTGTGCCAGAGTCCCAGGTCCACTGGTATGGAAGGTGGACAGCCTCTCATTTTCTTGGAAGGGGATGTTTCTTTATGCAGTCCCTCCCCTTCCTCTCATTCTGAGTCCTGTTTAAGATTCAACAGGATGCTCCCAAGTTCTTGTTTGTGACTCCCTTTTGGCTGCGACTGCACTGGTCCCTACTGCATCTAGCCAAGGGCAGTCATCGCAAGTTATCTCACAGGGTGGATCTCCTCACACAAGACAAGGGGTGTCTCATCCATCCCCACCTGTTCACGCTTCAGCAGACACTGTGGGTGATAGGGTTTTGATCCTGCATAGGCACCTTTTTTTCTGAGGAACTGCTTCAAGTCCTTCAGGAGGTCAGGAAACCTACTACTATGAAATCCTACTTGTCTAAATGGAAGAGGTTTTCTATTTGTGTGTTTGTCATGACCTGGACCCACTTTCTGTGGCTGTTCCTTTGGTTCTCTCTTATTTGTGTGAGTTGCTCAGTGGTGGTTTGGCCTGTTCTTCTATTAAGACCTACTTATCAGGTGTTTCTGCTTGTCTTCCTTTAGCTCCCTTGTTAGCTTCTAGATTTGAGGTTAAGCAATTTCTTAAAGGTGTCCTTAATATTAGACCCCCCCCCCCAGGAAGCCTATTCCTCTTCCCTGGGATCTTAATTTTGTTCTGGAAAAATTGACTCAGGCTCCTTTTGAGCCTGCCGTTTCAGCTTCCTTGCAACATTGTTCTTGGAAGACAGTTCTTTTGTTAGCTTTTACTTCTGCTAGATGGGTGTCTTGAGTTGCAAGCCCTTATGGCTTGTCCACCTTTTTTGATATTTCATGAGGACAGGGTTTCCTTGCATACTAATCCTTTCATGCCCAAAGTTGTTAGAGTTGTCACTTAATCGGTCTATTAATTTGCTTAATTTTTTCCCCTCTCCGCAATCTGACAGTGAGAGGGTGCTGCATACCTTAGATGTGCATAGACAGCTCAGATTTTATTTGGATAAAAATAAAGCTATAGGAACATCTGTCCAGTTATCTGTTTCCTTTCATCCTAGTTCTTTAGGTTTGTCTATTTCCAAACAATTTCCACTTGGATTTCAAAGGCCATTTCCTTTTGTTACACTTTTCATGGCAAGAGTCTTCCTTCTTCTGTAAAGGCTCATTCTGCTAAAGCCATGGCTTCTTCTGGTGCTTTTTTCAAAGGCTTAGATGCTAATTCAGTTCTTGAAGCTGCTACCTGGACTTCTGTGCATACCTTTACGAAACATTACCGGTTGGATGGTATCTCCAGAGCTAGGGCTGGTTTTGCCGATGGCATTCTTCATGGCTTCTTAGAGGACTCTGCTGCTGGTTCCTCCTCCCAAGTTTCTTCTAGAGCTTTGGCACTCTCCCATTTGTAATGGATACTGCAGCGGTGAATGTAAGGGCATAGTACAGTTGTGTAAAATCTTACCATAACAGTAGATGTCCTTGCTTTCACCGCTGCAGTATTCACTCCCTCCCTCCATCCCTCTACTTTTTTACTTCCTGGATGTACAGGTTCCCCTTTGTTTTCCTTGGACTGCTATTGGAGCAATAAATTCTGAGGATGGTAATCCTGAACATCACCTTTATGCCCTACACTATGCAAGGACTGTGTAGGTGACATTCAGTGTACCTTAAAGCAATGGTAGACTTTAATGAATACTGCAGCAGTGAAAGCATGGACATCTACTGTTATGGTAAGATTTTACACAACTGTACTTTCTTCACTTGACTGGTCTCCATAACCAACATTTAAGAAGAATTTCATGTTCTTGTCACAAGCCCATGGAGGTTTATCAACCCTGATGGAGATGCTTTGCTGAACATTGAGCCAAATCAATATTTCAGCCTTCATTTTTTTATTTAAGTCTAGGCTGAACTGTGAAAAGTATTGATGTGGAACTATGAGATTGTGTTATTCCTTAGATTCAGATGTTTTAAATTCTGCAGAACAGGAAGCATGACATTTGTTTCATTACAGCAAAGTTTGCTATCTTGTTATTGCTCAGGTCCAGGTGTTTCAGATTTGGCATATTTACAAAAAACAGCTGATCTGCTGTTTCTAGATCATTCCCACTTAAATTTAAAGTAGTCAGATGATGTAGCTGCATTTCTGAGAAGGCATTTGATTCTAGCCTCCTGGTACATTTGCCAGTAATAGTACCTCGACACGTGATAGTGCCGAAAGTATGTTGTTGCTGGCAAACTTAATAGTTCTGGTACGTACTTTCAAAATGTAGGGCATGTGAATCCTTGAGATATAAAGAGCGGAACTTGAAAAAGAATTAGCTTAATTTTCATAAATGCCAACTTATTAAGCTTAGAATAATAAAATAAGTTTCACCATGCATTATTGATCAGCATTGTTAAACTTTAACTTGGGATGCAACTGGAAAACTGAACAGAATAATGAAATGTACACTTTTTTCTTTCTTACATATTCTTCTCAGATCTTCTCTGATTATATTACAAAGTGATCTGCAGTTGCAAAAAGGAAATCATTAGGAGACTGAAGAGTAAATATTCTTATGATATAACATTCAACATTTTTTGATACAACATTCACCATTTTTATAAATCAAAAAAGAACACTTTACGCATTTTCTTATCCGCATCAAAAGCTACTGAAACAGTCATTTCTGATATTGTCCTTTTCATTCTTCCTCACCAATGGCTTACGGCTCTGACTTTCATATCTGATTTGACTGCATTCAAAAGCTTAGGATCAGAGTATCAAGCTCCTCCCTCTACCCATAATACACTATTCCATCCCCAACTCCTCAGATCTCGTTTGCCGCCATTGCAACAGGACACAACTCTGATTCTCGAGTTTGTAGCAGTTCATAACAGTGTAATTTTCTGGTTATTTACTGCCTTTTTTCCTGTTGTAATGTTTCTTAAATTCTTGTTAACTGTTCTGCACTACTCCCAGTAACTTTCAGATCTGAAGTAGTTGTCTACATTTGTTCTTCAACCTGTGGATACTCAGATCTGCGACAGATCCAACTCTGCCGTATTTCCAGCACCTGATCCATGCTCCAAGCTCCTCCCCTACCCATAATGCTCCTGTCTCCCTCCTCCCTTCAGAGCTTGTTTGCCGCACTAGCATTTGCATCATGTACTGGGCTCTAAGCAACTGTTTTTGGGTAAATATGTAGCTTTTTCCTAATAACTAGTTATCTTTCCACTTTTCTATCTCCCCTTGCATTTTTTTTCTGTCCTTCTTCTTAGCACTCAGGCGTTGGGTTTTTGTTTATTAAAAAAAAAAATAACTTTCTTCACTTTTTTCCTTTCCCTTCCTTTCCTAGTCTTGTGTGTGTGTGTGTGTGTGTGTGTGTGTGTGTGTGTGTGTGTGTGTGTGTGTGTGTGTGTGTGCATTTGCACGCTTGGGTCTCTCTTCCGCTGATATGGCAGAGACACCCAAATGGGGTTTTAGGAAGTGTGTGGAGTGTGGCCATATACTTTCCCCAGCTGAAGGCCACACTCTCTGAATGGTTTGTTTAGGGGTGCCTCACCTCAATTCCTCCTGCTCAATCTGCACGGGGTTCAGTGCCCACGCGGTGATCAACAGGAGGAATAAACTCCTTCTGAAGGGCCTCCTCCATCCTCCTTTGATGGATATCCCAGCTTCAGCCACCTCTTCTGCTTCCTCTACCCTGGCCTCTGGGACTCAACTGCCACTAAGAGGACCAGGGGTGGGGAGAAGTGAAAACACAAGGACTGAGACAGACTGAGGACTGTTAGCCAAATCCCACCTGGCTGCTGGTGTGGGTTCCCCCTTGCTCCGTTCTCCTTATTTTTCCCCAGAGCCAGTGGCTTCTTGGGTCTACTCACTGCCATCAGCTTCCCCTCACCCATTCTCTAGACTGGTGTTGGTGGCTTCCTCATCCATGTCAACCTGCAGCCTCTCTGAAGGAAAGGTGGACAGGGTGATGTGGAGATTTATCCGCACAAAGATCCAGATGGGAGTATTGCCTGCCCCCTCCCCCTCTGGAGCTGGGGGCATGCAGTCTGCCTTTGTCTTGATCACTCCTTCTCTGATCCGACCCTCAATTTCAGACTATTTGGATCTGAGGTCTCTCAGCGTTGAGGGTTTGGCGTCGATGGTACCTTGTACCTCAACATTAACACTGCCCATTACCCTGAACAGATCGGCTCCATCTGGTTCAACAGATCGGCTCCATCTGGTTCAGAGCAGACCAGCTCTCTGAGTCATGGCCTTGGTGCCATATCCAATGTGGCAGTGTTGGTTCCGACTTTTTCAGAGCTGAGCAGCCTGCTTGGAGTCTCAGTGCCTGGAGGTTCGGCTCCGGCTCACCCGTTGGATCAAAGAGTGATAGACCCGGTCATGGTTCCCTCTTCAGGGGTTCATTCTCCTTCTGTTTTTGATGTGGTGGAGAGGGTCCACTTGGTTCTGTCGAGACCCATGAAACTTTTGTCCTTGGAGTCCATCCTGGGTCCCTCTGGATCTGGACTGGACTCCACCATCCTGGCCCCTCAGGGACAGACTGCTGCCTCTCTGCCCCAGGGAGTTCCTCACAGGAACAGATAGATGGTTTTGAGTCCTCCCCAGAGAACCCCCCTGAGGATGGTCCTCGAAAACACACATGCAAAAGGAGGCACTTAGACTCCCTGCTGGAGGTCCCTCATGGAGGGCACAAATTTGGAGGATGGGAAGGGTTCCCCTGGTCACCCACTGAAGATGTCTCTTTTGGAGCCATCCTGGAGATCCTTTGTCAGTGAGAGGGGGGGTGGTCTGCCCAGAAACCCAACCCGGATGAGTTAGTGTTCCTAGAGCTGTTTGGTGAAGGATCTTCTACATCCTAGGTGTCCCCTCCCATGGATCCCCTAGTGGATTTGATTACATCTTGGGCATGGAAGGAGCCTGACATAGTGGAGCCTATCCCCAAATGCTTGGATAAAGTACTTAGTGCACCATCAGACAGGAATTACTGGACCAAGAAATCTCCGGTTGATACCATGGTGGTGGCAGCAGCTACCAAGAAGGAGCTCATGTCACGGAGGAGAGCTCCACGGTCCCTCTGCCTGACTAAGAGTCCAGGATGATGGACCATTTTTGGAAGTGGGTATATGCTTCGGCCATGTTCTCGGTATGTGTGCTGAACTATATGGCACACATAATTGCACTTCATCGAGATCTAGTCAAAGAGTCCATGTCAGCGGAGGATAAAAAAGGTTTTCTCCTCTGGAATGGCCACCATCATTTTGATTGCCAACACCTCTGTGTGGCTTCTCTCTTATGCTACCATTAGAGCTGCCAGGATAGGCATTGCCATCAGGCATCATACCTGGCACCATGTCTTTGCCTTCTCAAAGCCCTTTCAGGCATGTTTTACTAATACCCTGTACGACAGTTCCACCCTCTTTGGAAAGTCCGTAAGTGACACTTTAGTCCAGAGTGAGAAAGATGGGAAGACACTGCCATCAGAATCTGCTTCCCCACTCCTCAATGAACATCTTCAAGGAATCAGCAAGGGGAAAAGAGGATGTGGTTCAAGAAATCTCAGGGCTTCTCCCAGGATGCTCAGGACTCACCTTCCTCCAGAGGCAGAGGGAGATTTGACAGATGCTGCCCCCAAGGCAGAGGGCTCCTGAGGAATAAGGGGTCTTGAGATTCTTTCTCTGAGAGACTCATACAGCAGCCCTGAGGGGCTGCCTGACTGATTGTCACTGGAGGTAGTTGGGGGCCAACTTTTGCTACATCCAACAGCCCGGGAGTCCATCACAAATGATTATTGGGTGTTGAAGATCATATCCAGAGGATATTCAATTCCCTTCCTTCAAACACCTCCCACTCCCAGACACTTCCCGAACATTCCACCTGTGCAAAGGGAGGAGGCAGCACTGGAAATTGCTGAGCTGCTAGAAAAACAAGTCATCCAGCCCGTCCCCTCAGAACAGTCCAAATCGGGCATCTATTCCAGATTCTTTTTAGTGCCAAAGAAGACAGGGGACTTAAGACCCATTCTGAATCTTTCCACCTTAAATCTGTCTGTTGCGAAGACAAAATTCTGGATGGTCACTCTCCAATCCATCTTGCCCTTCCTGCAGCAGAATGACTGGATATGCTTGGTTGACCTTCAGGACATGTACTACCACATCAAAATTGACAGACTCTCTCGGAGGTTTCTCCACTTCCAGCTGGGGGCCAATCATTATCAGTTCAGAGTGCTACCCTTTGATCTCACCATAGCTCCCAGGGTGTTCACTAAAGGGATGGTAGCGACTCACCTGTGGCTGCAAGGCTTCCAAGTCTTCACCTACCTGGACAATTGGCTCCTTTCTGCCTCCTCCAGGCATCGATTCCCTTCTCCACACAGCTCACCAGTTGGGCATAACCATAAATCTCAACAAATCTCTACTGACTCTAATTCAAGTTCTAGATTTCATTGTAGCTCAGTTGGACACAATTCAGACCAAGGTATTTCTAACCTCAGACAGAATTCCATCCCTAAAACCACATGTTTTCTGTATCCTTCAAACTCAGTCACCAACAGCAGAATTGGTCCTATGGGTGTTGGGTCCATGGTGGCCATGATCACTCTTGTGCCCATGGCCCAGTTGCACATGAGGTACTTCAATGGACCCTTTCAGGTCAGAGGTTCCTGCTAGACCTACCATTGTCCCACTCTATTCACATATCTCGGACATGCAGGGATTCTCTTCTATGGTGAATTCGATCCCCGGATCTTCTTCAGGGTCTCTCCTTTGTTCTTCCTGCCCCTTTGACCACTGTGACCACGGATGCCTCCCTCCTTGGGTGGGGGGCTATTGCTTGGGGAAGACAGTCCAAGGCATGTAGTCTCCCTATGAGACTCAATTGCATATCAACATCTTTGAGATGAGGGTGGTGCTCCTAGTGTTGCAAGCTCTACATGCCCATCTTCCTCTAGGGACAATTGCCATCTAGACAGACAATATGTCTGTAGTCTGGTACATCAACAAGCAGGGGGGGTGGGGGAGCCAGGTCTTATCCGCTGAGTCGCGAACCCATGAGATTATTGAAGTGGGCTTTCTCCACCGTCCATTTTCTGGTGGCAATGCACATTCTGGGGAGGTCCAACATTCTTGTGGACAAGCTCAGCAAGTCTATCCTGATGCCTTACAAGTGGTCCCTGTATCCTTCAGTAGTGAAACAGATCTTTCTAAAGTGGGGTCAGCCTTGCTGTGATCTCTTTGCGTCTCCTTCCAATGTGAAGTGCAATGAGTTTTTCATTCTGAACTCCCCACAGGGGGAAGCCCCCAGAGGTATTTTGGTTCTTACTTGCCTCTCCGTTCTTCTGCGTGCTTATTCTCCTCTCCCTCTGATCCCAAAATTCCTTCAGAAAGCTCACAGTCTGGAGCGATTTGTCATCCTCATTGCCCCATTCTGGCGTCACCAAGTCCAGTTCCCTTTTCTGTGGTCTCACGTAGTGTGTCCCCCTGGACACTAGATCCAGCTCTGGATCTCATCTCTCATTCCCCCAGGGATTCCTCATCCAGATCTGGTCAGTCCGAAGCTCATTGCTTGGCTGCTCCAGTTCCCATGATAGTCAGGAATCCTGGGTTATCTTCACCAGTCAAAAAGATATTAATTGCAGCTCATAAATCTTCTACTAGGAAGATTTATTCTAGCAAGTGGAAGTGTTTCTCTATTTGGGCATCTCAGAGTGATGTAGACCCTTTTCCTGATGCAGAGGCTCCCCAGACTCTGAAATAGACTGCCCATACATGTCAAGCAGAGTGCCTCTTTGGCCCTCTTCAAAAGGAACCTTGATGATTGGATGGGAGATGGGAAATTCACCCCAGGGATCATGTCGGTTGCCCTGCTAGACAGGGGTCCAGGGAAGTAAGTATTGTGGGAAGAAACAGCCAGGGAATTATGGCTAGGCTTGTATATGCCCTAGGGCCAATAGCCTAGTACCAACCTATGAACCTATAATTCTGGCAGTTTTAGAATTTTTGGCAAGCATTTTTCATCAAGGCAATGGTTCTTCTATGGTCAAGGTCCAACTGGCAGCTATATCTAACTTTCATCTAGGCAATAACATGGCTTCTCTAGTTTCTTCTAAGCTTTGCAAAGCCTTTTTGAAGGGTACCTTTTTGCTTTGGCCACCAATTAAGGACCCACTGCCTCTTTCGGATCTTACATTGGTTCTGCAAGCTCTTGTTTCTTCCCCTTTTGAACCAGCAGCCTCAGTGGATCTACAGTTTTTGTCATAGAAAATGACTTCCCTGATTGCCATTACATCAGCCAAAAGGGCTTCTGAACTTCAGGCATCATCAGTCAAACCTCCTTATATGATATTTCAAAAGGACAAGGTATCTTTGCACACTAACCCCTCTTTACTTTCCAAAGTGGCTTTTGAATCAGGTGATTAATCTCCCTGTTTTCTTTCCCAATTTTCAAAATAAGTGTGAGTATAAATTGCACTTGTTGGATGTTCATAGACAGTTAAATTTTTACTTGCATAGGAATAAATCTTTCTGCAAGTCTGACCAACTCTTTGTTTCCTACTCTAAGCCCTTTTTAGGGAAACCTATATCCAAGATCACCATTGCTCATTAGATTTCTCAGTGTAGTATCCTGGCATATTCAGCTAGAAGTTTACCTCTGCCTGAACATGTTAAGGTGCATTTGACTAGATCTATGGCTACTTCAGCTGCCTGGGCTACTTCAGCTGCCTTCTAGACCAGAGTTTTATTGGATGACATTTTCTCTGTGGCTACTTGGGCATCTTCGTATGCTTCCATTTCACACTACAGGTTGGACATTCTGTCCAGGAACAGGCATCCTTTGGCTCTGCTATACTACAGAAAATCCTTCCATGAGGGCATCCCAGATGTTTCATAGCTGGGGACTCTGTCCCACAGGTTGAAGAACAAATGAAGACAACAACTTCAGATAAAGAAGTTATGTACTCACCATAACATTCCATCTGAGTTGTTGCTCTTCATTTGTCTTCAGCCATCCCTCCCTCCTTCCCCCTCCCTTACATGGGCTGTGTGGTGGTCTGGTCAGAAGAGATATAGTCACCACCTTGATATACCCTTGTAATCCTATTCATGCTTCTGGAGACCATTTGTTACGGGATAAGGTCTTGGGTTAGGTTGGGATGCTATGGATAGCAGCAAACTCGATCTGAAGGGAGGAGAGAGACAGGGGCATAATACTTAGGGGAGGAGCTTGGATCAGAGCAACAACTCAGATGGAATGTTATGGTGAGTACATAACTTCTTTTTTTCAGAGGGATTGGGGACCTTTTTCTTCCTTTTCCCGCATCTACCATTGGTGCCTTTCAGTGCTTTTTGTAACCTTGCTTTTTTATTATAGTTGCTATTTAAAAAAAAACAAACAAAAAAAATCGTATTACAGTAAGTCTGTGGTACTGTAATTTGTAGAGTGCTATACTTGCAGTTAGCTTTGGTTTGTCTGTTGTAGTCATGTCTGAATAAACAACTGGATTTAAAAGATGCACTTGTTGTGAGCACAAGATCCTCAAGTCAGATTCCCAGATGAAGTGTGTCTGTTGCTTAGGGCCAGAACACTTAAAATCCCAGTGTGAGGTCTGCGCTTTGTTTAATCCAGTAGCCCTTTTAGACCGCTGTAACAAGCTAATCCTTAAGGGCCTGCTCCTGCCTTCTTCCTCTTCCTGTCCTGGGGCTGAAACCCCCTTGAAAGCTCGCAGCTCCAGAGAGATGAAGTGTGCCCTCCTTGTATCTCCAAGAGCTTCATCTGACCCAGCTGAAAAGCTTAAAAAGGCTTCAGATTCGAAGAATGTCATGCAGCATTCGGATTCACAAGACTGTTCAGATCCAATGGGGGTTATCATTTTGACCAAGAAGCAGATGCCCGTGAAACCCTCGTACGGCCAAACAGTCAATGTAGACAATCAAAAAACGCCAGCGAGCATGAGCAAGGTTCACATCTAAAAAATTATTTATTGATGTAGGGATGAAAAATCCCCCTACACATAGTCAGAATCAAACCAGTTTCGGCTCCTAGGAGCCTTCTTCAGTGAAATACAAAAGTACAAATGAGAAATCAGAGTATCAGAATACATCCATATAAATACAAAATGAGCTGTGCATTATAACCAATCACAACACCGCATTGCTAATTGTTACAATTGATCATTAAGGCCAGGTGAAAACAAAGCTCCAAGTTTTATAATCCATTTTCTTTCCTTGGAGCTGAGTAATTCCAGCCAATGCTGTTTATTTTGGCATCTCCCCTTGATACAATCAATAGTAACAAATTTAAAAGAGGCTGAGGCATGTTTTAAGCAATGTTTGTATAATGCATTACTAGTACGTTTATTTTTGATGTCACTCAAATGCTCACAAATTCTAAGGCGGAAAGGCCTGGAGGTCTTTCCGACATAGAAAGCAGAACAATTGCAGGTCACCAAATAGATGACCCACTCAGTATTACAATTACCCCAAAAATTGATGTCAAAAACATCAGATGAGTTTTGCTGCTGAATTCATTAGTGCGTAGAACACGAACACAAAAAGAACAGTGTCCACAAGGCATACATCCAACAATAGGTTTACCTATAAGCGACAACTGGGTAGAAGTAGAAAAATCAGGACCAACTCTTTTATAATGACTAAATTTGGAACCCATAGTCTGTCCCCTTCTGAATGAAAAGGAACATATATCAGGAAGAAAAAAATTAAGTTTGTGATCAGCTTTAAGAACATTCCAATGTCTATGTATAATATTTTTAAAACCCTGTGTATTGCGTCCATATGTGGTCACCAAACTCAAGGGTTGTGGCTTCTTCTTGTTTTCCTTATCTCTATATGATAATAAATCATCCCTGTTGATATTGGACACAGATCTTTTGGCTAAATGGACTGTACCTGGATGATAACCCCTCCTAATAAATCTCTGTGTCAAATCCTCCTGGGCATTAAAAAAGGATTGCTGGCTAGAACAGATTCTCCTAGCTCTTAAAAATTGTGATTTGGGTATATTCTGGATGACATGTTGTGGGTGGAAGCTGGTAGCATGTAATAATGAATTAAATTCTGGGAATTTCCTGAACATCCTAGTTGACAAAGTATTGTCCTCATTTCTATTGATTTCCACATCAAGAAATACTATCCTAGACCTATGATAAGTCAACTTGAATTCTATCCCCCATATGTTATCATTGAGATATCCAAGAAACTCCATAAGATAACATTCATCAGCTTTCCACACCAACCAACAGTCATCCAGATAACGACGCCAAATGTCCATCTCACACATATAGATATTATGATTATAATCATAGATGATAATTTCTTCTATATATGCCATGAAAAGATCTGCATATATGGGTGCAAAAGATGCACCCATAGCAGTCCCTTTGGTTTGCCAGTAACAAAGATTTTGAAAATAAAAAACGTTACTAGACAAAACATGTTCTGTAAGGCATATAAGAAATGTGTTGAATCCAGGTTGATATAAACCTGATCTAGCCAGCCAATAATCCAACACTTGTAAGCCTGCCCAGTGTGGAATATTAGTATAAAGGGAAGTAATGTCCAAGGTGCATAAAAGCCAATGTGGTTCAAGTTGAGAGTTGTTAATAATGTCCAGAAATTGGGTGGTGTCTTGGATTCTGGCTCTAATGAAACCCAATAAAGGTTTTAAATATTGGGTTAAATATTCAGACAATGGTTCAGTAAGTGACCCATGTCCAGAGACAATGGGTCGACCTGGTGGATTTGTGGCATGTTTATGGATCTTCGGTAACATATATATATATATATTGTTTACTAGGTGAATCAACCATTAGTTGCTCTTTAATATGTTGGGTAATAATACCCTCCTCAACTGCCTCAGTTAAAAACTGACCAATTTTATGCTGAAAATGGGGTGAAGGATCCAAAAACATCTGCCTATAATATTGCATATCACCCAATTGTCTCATAACTTCACTATCATAGGCAACCTTGTCCAGTACCACCACCGCTCCACCTTTGTCAGCCTGAACAATAACAAGATCTTTATTGTTAATAAGCTCATTTAAACTTGATATTTCATCAACAGACAAATTGTTATGAAAGATAGGAAAATCCTTTAAATGACAATGTATGTCCTGAAGGACATTTTTTTGAAATACCCCCACTAGATGTGACATAGGTGGATTAAATGTCGATTTTTTAAACCTAAAGTCATGACATGTATCACAAGAAATATCACGATTAGTATTATCAAAAAACAAATTCAAGTTCAACATTCGACAAAAATTTATCACATCCTGAGCCAAAGATTGTTCAGAAACAAAAAACCCAGGGACAAAGTTGAGCCCTTTATTCAATATGTTAAGTTGTGCATCAGTCAATTCAACAGATGAAATATTATGAACATTGGAATGAGAACTTAATGTTGTGTCATGATCTTCAAAAGTGTCTCCAAACTTTGTTTGGATGTTTCGTTTCTTATGTTTCCGCCCCCCTCGTCTGTATTTGAATTGGGAGGGTGTGAAGAGTTGTCCCTCTTTGCTTTAGGTAACCCGTCTCTGGAGTGTGTATCAAATTCCCCTTCAGTATTAGAGGAAGTATCCTCGCCAGAGGTACTAATTGAAAAACCAGAGTTTTTCTTAAGAATGGATTTGGGCCTTTTTCTTTTGGGTGTGGATGACCTGTTGTCATGCTTATTCTCATCTCTAGGTAATTTAAAAGAGACATTCTTCGATGTATCAAAGTGTTTACCCCTCTCATAGTCACCTACATCCCTAAGAAATTTTTTGATTTTCCTATCTTTTAATGTGCTTTCCATTTTAGACAAATCTGTAGTAAGTTTTTTAATCTGTGCCGAAAATGAATCACAAATTTCAAATTTCTTAGCCTCCAAACAAACAGTTTCCAAATCTTTGACACCTTGTTGCACCTTACGCTCATAAAAATTGGCCAAAGCATCCACAAATTTGGAAGAGGCCAACTGCTGAATATGACCCCAATCCTCAATAAGCTGGTCATCAGTCTGAGAAACCAAAGGTTGTACCCTAACCCTAAGGCCCCGTGGGGAATATACCCAAATCACAATTTTTAAGAGCTAGGAGAATCTGTTCTAGCCAGCAATCCTTTTTTTGATGCCCAGGAGGATTTGACACAGAGATTTATTAGGAGGGGTTATCATCCAGGTACAGTCCATTTAGCCAAAAGATCTGTGTCCAATATCAACAGGGATGATTTATTATCATATAGAGATAAGGAAAACAACAAGAAGCCACAACCCTTGCGTTTGGTGACCACATATGGACGCAATACACAGGGTTTTAAAAATATTATACATAGACATTGGAATGTTCTTAAAGCTGATCACAAACTTAATTTTTTACTTCCTGATATATGTTCCTTTTCATTCAGAAGGGGACAGACTATGGGTTCCAAATTTAGTCATTATAAAAGAGTTGGTCCTGATTTTTCTACTTCTACCCAGTTGTCGCTTATAGGTAAACCTATTGTTGGATGTATGCCTTGTGGACACTGTTCTTTTTGTGTTCGTGTTCTACGCACTAATGAATTCAGCAGCAAAAACACATCTGATGTTTTTGACATCAATTTTTGGGGTAATTGTAATACTGAGTGGGTCATCTATTTGGTGACCTGCAATTGTTCTGCTTTCTATGTCGGAAAGACCTCCAGGCCTTTCCGCCTTAGAATTTGTGAGCATTTGAGTGACATCAAAAATAAACGTACTAGTAATGCATTATACAAACATTGCTTAAAACATGCCTCAGCCTCTTTTAAATTTGTTACTATTGATTGTATCAAGGGGAGATGCCAAAATAAACAGCATTGGATGGAATTACTCAGCTCCAAGGAAAGAAAATGGATTATAAAACTTGGAGCTTTGTTTTCACCTGGCCTTAATGATCAATTGTAACAATTAGCAATGCGGTGTTGTGATTGGTTATAATGCACAGCTCATTTTGCATTTATATGGATGTATTCTGATACTCTGATTTCTCATTTGTACTTTTGTATTTCACTGAAGAAGGCTCCTAGGAGCCGAAACCGGTTTGATTCTGACTATGTGTAGGGGGATTTTTCATCCCTACATCAATAAATAATTTTTTGGATGTGAACCTTGCTCATGCTCGCTGGCGTTTTTTGATTGGTTATCATTTTGGCCAGTTCACCATTACCTTCCACATCCACATCAGCCTCTGATCACAGACCTTTGGATCTGATGATTAGGAGCTGGTCTCCAGAGCTGGCAATAAAACCGGTTTTCACAACTCTGCCTTCAAGACTATTCTAAACACCAACCAAGCATTCTAGGCATGCTTCTTCAGCTTCATCTAGATCCTCTAGGAGCTTGACAGAGGCTGATATGGACAGGATGATGTGGAAATTCCTCAGGGCTCAGATCCAGATGGGGTCTTGAAAACTCCGCCCCCTCTCAGATTCATGAGTGCACCTACCCAATCCATACAGTCTCCTTCTCCGATCCAACCAGTGTTCTTGGAGTCCCCGGATCTAAGATGCCTGACAGAGTCAGCGTTGGATATGAGGAAGCCAGTGCTGGGTCCAGGAGGTTTGGTTTGGCTCCGACATTGTCAGTTCTATCCCTTCCCCTTGATGCCTTGGCCCTGGACAGCTCTGGTCTGATTCTCTCTAGAAGGAGTGGGGTCCAGGGTTGGCCCCAACCACTCATCCTCTGCTGCCTTGGCTTTGAGGAGGGCAGAAGAGGATTTTCTGAGTCCATCAGCATTTGAGGTGGTAGAAATGGCCTTCTTTTTGCATAGAGATCTGTCCTCCCACATTTCAGATTTTACCCCTCACCCATCATCTGGTCCGAGCACTGAGCCCATCATTCCTGCTCCTCTAGTTCAGCCTATCCTACAAAGCCTTTGTTCTCATTCCCTAGAGGAGGTGTCCCCATTCTTCTGACACCTCCTCTGAACACCCCTTGGAGGAGGTACTGTGGAGGAAGACATGCAAGTGGAGGCACATAGACAACCCAGTGGAGTCACTGAACACACCAAATTCAATGAGGGAGAAGGATCCCCTTGATCACCACCTGATACCATCTTCTTTGGAGGCATTCTGGAAATCCTTAATCAGAAAGGTAGATGGTCTTCCCAACCTCCTTAAGCTGAGTAGTTGGTGTTTTTGGAGGCTTTTGGGTTGGTCGCAGCTACGTCTTGGGTGACTCCCCTGGCTGATGAACTTATTGATCTAGTTTCCTGGTGGTCTTGGGAGGAACTGGACACTGTCTATCCCTTCCCTAAATTTCCAGATAAGTTTATAGTTCCCCCAACAGACAGAACCCATTGGAGTAGGGGTGTCCCTGTTGATGCTGTAGTTGTGGCGGCAGGCACTAAAAAGGAACTAGCCATCCAGAGCTTCTCTGCCCATCCACTGAACAGGGCGTCCAGAATGATGGACAAATTTGGAAAGCGTATGTACACCTAAGTCACTTTCACACTGAGGTTGTTAAATTACCTGACACATTTTACAAGCTTACAGACAGATTTGATAAAGGAGCTCTCAAACCATCTCACTGAGTCCATGTCTGCGGAGGATGTCATGAAAGTTTCTTCTCAAGTGGCCACTCTTTTGTCCATCGCCAATTCACTGATGAGGCTTATCTCCCATACAGCAGAGGGTGCCTCACGATCAGCTAGTTCAGGCATGTCCATTAGGAGACATGCCCAGATAAGGTTATGTGACTTTGCGGAACCCTTTTAGATGCCTTTTGTTAATGGGCCCTTTGATGGCTCCTCTTTGTTCAGGCCATCAGTGAATGATATGCTTACCTGCAGCGAGCAGGAAGGAAAGACCCTGTCTGCTGTCAGAAACAGGTTTTCTACACCTCAACAGACATTTTGTAGAAAACAGCAAGGTGGGAAGAAAATGTGATTTTGGAAATCTCAGGGACGTTTTAAAGGTCTGCTCAGCACTTCCTCCAGAGGTAGAGGAGGAAGTTTCAATGTCAGACATCGCCCCAGAGGCGGAAGGCGTCCACAAAACCAGGGCTTCAGAAACTTCTTCTCTAATAGGCCATATCAGCACTCCTGAAGCATTGCCCAACTGTTCATCTCTGGAGGCATTTGGGGTCTTGTTGCCCTGCACCTGGACACCTGGACAAATCTTACAAACAATGCATGGGTGCTAAGCATAATATGCAGAGGTTACTATATTCCCTTTTCCCTTCCTCCTCCTGTCACAAGGAAGAAACTCCCTGGCATTCCATCCAGTCAGAGGAAGTATGCAGTTCGAGGTGCCATAGCTACTACAAAAATGTCATCCAGGAGGTCCCACCCGAACAGATAGGATTTGGAACTTTGTCTGCTTCTTTTTACTGCAAAGAAAACAGGGAACCTAAGACCAATTTTGGATCTAAGCAATTTGAATCAGTATGTAAAGAAGTCAACATTCTGAATAGTTATAGTTCAGTCCATTCTGGCTCTTCTGCACCAGGATGTGCTATGTAGATCTCCAGGATGTGTACTATCACATCAAAATAGACAGGCACTCCAGGAGACACCTTCGCTTTTATCTGGGGGCCAGTTGTTACTAATTCAAAGCACTGCCCTTTGGACTCACCACAGCCCCCCCAGATCTTCACCAAATGCATGGCAGTTGTGACAACTCACTTGAGGCTCGATGGATTCCAGGTGTTTACCTATCTCGATGATTGGCTCCTCACCACCCCAGCCAGGCATCAACTTCTACAAGCCAGGGATTACTTCCTTCAGATCTCCAACTCCCTAGGCATCATGATAAATCTTGCCAAACTGAAGCTGACTCCTGTACAGACTCCAGAATTTACAGGAACTCAGCTGGATACTGTGACTCAAGTGGCTTCATTACCTCTTCATCGCATCACATCTCTGAGAAATCAAGTGTGGGACTTACTGTCTCATCTGTCCCCTCCAGTGAAACTAGTGTTATATGCTCTTGGATAATCAATGTCAGCTGCCATTATTCTGGTCCCATCAAGCTCACTGCAGTTTGTAAATGTCATCTTCAATGGAGGATACAGTCAGACCACCTGTTTTTGGGTAGGCTGTTCTCTCTTCTTCCCACAATAGTCACATTGACCACAGACACTTCCCAACTGGGGTTGGGGGCACATGTCAAGCGAAAGATGGTCAAAGGCACATGGTCCTCCTTGGAGACCAAGTTGCATATCAGTGTCCTAGAGATAAGAGCAGTTCTTCTAATGTTGCAAGATTTTCAGGACATTCTCCCCATAGGGGCTATTGCATTGAATACAGACAACATGTCATTAGTCTGGTACATCAACAAACAAGGAGAAACCCGCTCCTACCCGTTGTGAAGAGAGGCCATTATGGTATGGGAATGGGTGATCTCTTCAAACCGATTTCTTATTGCAGTGCACATAACGGGGACAACCAATTCGCTGGCAGACAGATGCAGTAGGTCCATTGTGATTCCTCATAAGTGGTCCCTTAATCAGTAGCAGACATGATTTTTAGCTGTTGGGGCCAGTCCTGCTGTGCCCTTTTTGTCTCTTCTGTAAACAAGTGTGGCAAGTACTTTGCTCTGATTCCCCCTCTAGGGGAGTCACCGAGAGATGCTCTGATTCACGATTGGTTCCCTGGCTTCTTCTATATCAGCCCCCTCTTCCACTGATCCCGAAGTCTCTACAGAAAGCAAACAGGCTGAAGAGCTCCGTCATCCTCATTGCTCCCTTCTGGCCTCAACATGTGTGATTTCCCCTTCCTTTGCTCTCACCTCAGATATGCTCCATGGATACTAGAGCCTAATAACAAACTGTTATCCCACCCATCAGAAATTCAACATCCCAATCTCCACACCGTCAAGATGATTGCATGGTTTTTCCTCTTCCAGTGATAGTAAGATTGTCCAGGCTCGTTTCTCCAGTTTGTGACATTATCTTGTCCTCGCAGAAAGCCTCTGCCAAGAAAGTCTGCAGAAGCAAATGGATAAGGAAGGAGCTATTTTTTTCTACTACTAAACTTCAGTTAGCAGCCATATCCAACTTCCACACTGGAAAAAAAATCCCTTTCTTTGTCAACTTCCAGATGTAAAGCTTTTATGGAAGAAATGTTTCTTCTTAGACCACCAATAAAAGATCTCTGTCTGCTTTGGGACCTCAAGGTAGTCCTCCAGGGGTTGCCTTAAAAATACTTTGATCTGGCAAACAATTGTGAAATCAAGTTCCTTTCTTTCTTTCTTGGAAAACTATCTCTTTGGTAGCTGTCACTTCAGCAGAAAGAATTTCTGAGGCTAGGCCTCCTTACATTATATCTAGTAAAGATAGGGTGTCTCTATGAACCAACCCTTCCTTTATGCCTAATGTAGCCATGGAGACCAAATTTAATCAATCCATTCAACTGCCAGTTTTCCTGCCAAACTTTATTAATAAGGGCAAATATATGCTGCACCTTCTCGATGTACATAGGCAACTATATTTTTTATTTTCATAGAAGAAAACTGTACAGGAACTCTGATCAGCTGTTTGTATCCTTTTCCCCTAACCACATTGGTCAAGTAGTTTCCAAAATTACTCTGGAAAAATTAATTACTGACTATTTTGCTGATTTATTCTCAAAAATGTTTGGAATTGCCTCATTCTCCTAGACCCCACTCCACCAGATCTATGGCTACTTCCTCTGCTTTTTCCTCCAGAATTTCAATTGATGATATCTGCACTGCAGCAACTTGGTCAAACACTCATACCTTTATTACACATTACAGATTGGACATTGTGTCTAGAAGCAGAGCTTCCTTTGGTTCGACAGTTCTCTGGCATGTCATTCCTTGAGGGCCTCCCAAGAGTTATGCAGCTAGGGACTCTGACCCATCAGTGAGAAAGAATTAAAAGGACGACATCAGATTTAAAAGTTACATACCTACCATAAATTGGCATACGTGTTGTCCATTTTCATTCTACCTCGCCTTCCCTCCCAGTAATTTCCCCCGGCCTTGTCACTCCTAGAAGGATCTTTGGATGTTTTTGGAACACTAACATTGCAGGTTTGAGCCTCAGTCTTTAATGTGTCTGTTTTGTCTCTATTACTCAGTGGACAGTAAGGCAGCAAACTCTATCTGAGGATTTGGGGATGAATAGGGCATCATGGGTAGAGGGAGGAACTCAAGACTCGAATCCTAAGTCTTGTGAAATGCAGCCCCATCGGATCTGTGGGTTGGATCCACAACCTATTAGTGAGGAAGAATAAAAATGGAGAACACAGATGCCAAGTTGTGGTAGGTACATAACTTTTAAATTTGTGAAGACTAAGCAAGCTTCATTTCTTGTTTTCTTTGTGATTAAAAGTCTTCATTTTAAGCAACTAAATAGGTCTAACCCAGTGATTGTAAACCATGGATCTGATGTCAGTCTTTACTTAATCCTTGACTCGGCCATTATTCCACCTTGCTCCTTCAAAAACTCTCAAGCTAAGCTCTACCCATAATGCTCCTCATTAGATTACCTCAGATTTCATTTGCCGGTTGATAGTGCCAGATGTGTTCTGTCCACTGAGCTCTCGAGCAAGTTTTTTCACTTACTTCTTATATATTTCTTCTTAACATTATGCTACCTTTTGTTTCTAACTACCCATGTCTCCTAAAATCTACTGTATAGTTTTTCCTGTATGTGTGCGCATGAGGCCTTTCCCCTTTTCCTACAATTATGGTAGTTTTAACATACCATCCTTGGTACACTAATGGTATTTCTTAAGTACCATTGCTGGTACGACATTCTGTGCTTTGTTTACTTAAAAAAAAAAAAAAAAAACTTTCTATAGCCTTCAACTCTGTGTGTGTGTGTGTGTGTGTGTGTGTGTGTGTGTGTGTGTGTGTGTGTGTGTGTGTGTGTGTGTGTGTGTGTTTGACATTTCTATTATGGTAGACAAACCAGTTAAAGGGACTTCTGGCTTCAAAAGATGCCAGAAATGTGGCAGGAAACTTTCTAATTCAGACTGACACACTCTTTGTGTGTACAGTTTGGGGTGCTTCACCTTCAAGAAGACTGTGCCATTTGTCACAGTTTTAGCCACAGGGCACTAGGCGACCATAAAAACAAACTTATACTTAAGGAATTACTTAAATTAGACTTTGATGAGGCCTTATCTGGCTTCAAAACTTGATGTCACTTCACCTTCCTCCTCATCTTCAACCAAATTGGAAAAACCCAAGTAAAGAAGTCAGTCCGCTCTGACACTTTCTTCAGAACCACCAGTTAAAATGGTCAAGACTCCCACAGTTTCTAGAGTTTCCTTGGAACTGGTGGGTTGAGTGACTTTGGTGCCATCACTGCCGGTTTCTGCACAGACTGCGTTGGCGCTGATTTCGGAAGCAATTTCAGATTCTTCATTGTCTATACCAACCAAACCAGTGGAACCGAAGGAGTTTTCCTTCAAGGAAAGAACACAAACCAGATATTCTCCTTCAGTGGACCCCTTCTTGGACCATCCTCCTAGTCCCTTTTTGGAGAAACATCCACCTAGATCTCCTTCAGTCTCTTCCACCCGATCCACCAAGAGTTTTATGGAATCCGATATCATGAGATTGGTGGATCAGCTCCTTGTGGTGAGGGGATTGCCTTCTCCTATGGTTCCTCGCAATTCTGGCTGTGGAAGCTTGCCTACTTCCACTCCAGTCTTTACTCCTCCTTTGACTCCAGCTGAGCCTTCAGATTTCTCTGTACCAGCCTTCATGGCTTTGACTGTTTTGGTGCCGGCAAGAGCTTCTTCTCTGGCACCGATAGCTACCCTGAGTTCTTGGTGTTTGTCAGATCTGGAGACCTCCCGGGGTCTGAGCTTCATTGATGTTTATGGGAAACAGGGTTCAACTCCAGTCTTTTTGGAGTCATTCATGCCTCTCAGTGCTTTAGTGAATGTAAGCTCGACACTGGTTTCTGCTTCGGAGGTGGTCTCTTCTTTGCGGGGTGGAGCCACTATTCTGAAGGAGTCTGTTTCTGTTCCCGGCTCCCATCCCTCTATGGGGATGGGGGGCCTGCCTTCCAAGCTATGGAGTGGGCCTTGCCCATTGCAGGCAATAAGTCTATGTCATCCTTGTCGCACCACACTTCTGGCCTTTCCCCTTGAACAGAGCTTCCCCAGTCTCTTCCCTGGGGTGGAGGCCACAAAAGAGTTGTGATCAAACCTCAGTGGTTATGTCCTCTTTGAAGGCCGCTCCAGAACACCCCACTGAAGAGGTACCTTTCAAAGAGAAAGTGCAAGAAGAAGCACTTGGACTCCCCTGAAGAGTCCTTCACAGAAAATATAAATTTTGATGAAGGGGAGGGTTCCCCTAAGTCACTCCCTGAAGATGTTTCCTTCAGGGACATCCTGGAGATCCTTAAGCAGATGGGTGCCTGGACTTCTCTCCAACCTTTCTCAGAGGAATCGATATACCTGGAAGCTTTTCATGCCCAGCCCTCTACCTCTTGGATTTCTCTACCCACTGACAATCCCATTAAACTGATGCTATTGAGCCAATTCCTAAGAGACTAGACTGGATACTTTCAACCCCTCGGGATCACTAACACTGTGCCATGGGAATTCCTGTAGACACCATGATGGTAGCAGCAGCCACCAAGAAGAAACTTGCCAATGAAAGTCCTACTATCCATCCTTCTAATAAAGACTCTAGGACAATGGATAGATTTGGGAAGCACATCTACGCTTCATCACCCTTCGCTCTCAGGTCCTTGAATCACATGGAACATTTTATGAGACTTCAAAAAGATCTGATTAAGGAGCTTTCAGATACTTTGTCAGGAGCAGTAGCTGAAGGAGTTCGAGACAAAGTGGCTTCTCAGCTCGTCACACTAGAATCTATCTTCAAATTGCCCATGAAGCTAATTGCACATGCTTAAAAAAGGGACAATGAGAGCAGTGGGTTCAGGCATAGCCATCAGTAGACATGCTTGGATGCACTTATGTGAGTTTGTGGAGCCATTTATGTCTTTGTTCATCAACGCTCCATTTGACGGAAAATCCCTGTTTGGTCCTAAAGTTAGAGAGACTCTGGCCAGATCTGAGAAAGATGGGAAGACTCTTTCTGCCATAGGTGTACGTTTTTCCACTCCACAATGGCCTTATTCCAGGACCCAGAGGAGTGAGAGGCTATGGTTCAAGAAATCCCAAAGGCCTTTCCAGGACTTATGTGGCAAGGGCCTTTCCAGGACTCATGTGTTAACAACTTCCCCTGGGGCAGAGGGGGAAGTAACAATGGAAGGTGCCATGGAAGGGGTAGAGGTGGCCAGCTAAATCAGGGTTCTAGGGATTCTTTCCCTGGGAACTCCTATCAGCATTCCTGAAATGAAGCCCAATTGCCTTCCTCTGGAGGCAGTTGGGGGGGTGATTATCCCTGCAGCATTCGGCCTGGCTAAGGATAACAGTGGAAAATTGGATGCAGTGGATTATATCCAGATGATACAAAATCCCCTTTTCAGAACAACCAAAGAGATTGACCAGTAACCTGGACATTCCACCCAGTCACAGTGATGCAGCAGACTTAGAAATTCAAAAACTGCATGACAAAAGAGTCATCCAAACAGCCTCCCCAGACCAGATAGGATCCAGAATTTACTCAGGGTTCCTTTTAGTGCCAAAGAAGACAAGAGACAAGACCAGTCTTGGATCTCAACCTGAACAAATCAATTCAACAAAACAATTTTTGGATGGTCACAGTTCAGTCTATACTTCCATTCTTGGAAAAAGAAGATTGGATGTGCTCAGTGGATCCTCAGGACGTGTATATCCATATAAAGGTGGATAAGTGATCCAGAAGATTTTTGCACTTCTGTCTGGGAGCCAGTCACTATCAGTTCAAGGCACTGCCCTTTGGTCTCACCACAGCCCCTAGGGTGTTCAAATGCATGGCAGTGGTAGCAGCTCATCTCAGGCTGCTAGGATTCTGGGTGTTTCCATATATAGATGACTGGCTCCTTACTGCTCCCACCAGACATCTACTCATAGAGGCTTGAGACTGTACCCTTCTCCTTTGCACTGACTTGGGTATCACAATAAACTGCAAAAAAAAAAAAACGCAATCACAGGCATTGCATCTCTTCCCATAGAAAGGCTTCAAAGGATAAAATCACAACTCGGACAGATCTTTCACAGCAAGAAGGTACAAGCAAGATGTATCCTGCAAACTCTAGGGGCAATGGCAGCCTGCATCACTGTAGTCCCCCTAGCAAGATATCACATGCAAATTCTTTAATGGCTTCTGGCATCTCAATGGTCCTTACTAAATCAGCCAATGTCCCATTTGATCACTATCACCAACTGTTGCAAGGAAGATCTGATCTGAGGCTTCACTCCAGCAAAATCTTGTTGGGTCTTTCATTTGTTCCCCATCACCCCCAATCCATAGTAACCATGGACATATCCCAGATGGGGTGGCAAGCATTATCTGGGAAAGACAGTCCAAGACAGATGATCTGAACTGGAGGCCAATCTGCATATCAGTATTCTAGAAGTGACAGCAGTGCTGTTAGCGTTGCAGGCATTTCAAGTGACCCTCCCCTTGGGAACAATTGCAATACAGACAGTATGTCAGAAGTTTAGTACATCAACAAGCAAGGGGGAACCAGGTCTTACACTCTTTGTTGAGAAGCTGTCAGAGTATTGCAATGGGTAATTTCTTCTGGCCACTTTCTACTAGCAATGCCCATTCTGGGGAGTTTCATTGTGATTGTGGAAAAAATGAGCAGAACCATCTACATGCCTCATGAGTGGTCTCTCAACCCACTGGTAGCAGACAGGTTTTTCTGCCACTGGGGCCAGCCTTGCTGTGATCACTTTGTGTACCCCCTTGATCAACAAGTGCAGTAGTTACTTTGACCTAATCCCTCCTCTGGGGGAGTCACCAAGAGATGATCTCCTTCATGACTGGCCCCCCAGTCTATTGTACGCCTTTCCACTGATTCCACTAATATCCCAGTTTCTAAAGAAAGGCAACAGGTCGAAGAACAGAATAATTCTCATTGCCCCTTTCTGGCCTCGACATGTCTGGTTTCCTTTCCTTTGGCCTCATCTACTTCAGAGACCTTGGATACTGGACCCAGCTCCAGACCTATTGACCCACCCAGAAGGACTGGTTCATCCGAATCTTCAGGATCTCAAGCTCACTGCATGGCTTCTCCAGTTCCCATGATTGCCAGGATCCTTCTGTCACCTCCCTGGTCCAATGCATCATTCTAACCTACCACAAACCTTCAACAAAAAAATTGTACCTTAACAAATGATTAAAGTTTACTAGATGATCAATGGACCATACTGTTGACCCATATTCTGCACCTATTGATAAAGTTCTGGAATTCTTAACTTTCTCTTTGAAGCAGGAGCATCTGCCTCTACTATTTGAGTGCATCTTGCTGCAATCTCTAATTTTCATATTGGTTTATATGGTTCTTCCCTATTGACCCATAAACTTTACAAAGCCTTTTTGAAAAGAACCTTAATGCTCACACCTCCATATAAAGAATGCTGTGCACCTTGGGATTAGACAGGGTCTCCCTGTGAACAAATCCTTCCTTCTTACCAAAAGTTGTGTCTGAGACAAATATTAATCAGACTATACAACTCCCAGTCTTTTTTCTCAACTTCTCGAATAAAGGGGAGTACTGTTTGCACTTACGTCATTGTCTGTGCATATCTAGTTTCTATATTCACAGAACTAAGGAATTCAGTAAATCTGATCAGCTATTTGTTTCCTTTTCTTCAATTACCTTGGGAAGACCAGTTTCTAAAGTTGCTTTCTCTAAATGGCTTAGGGACTGAATTACCTTTGTTTATAACAAAAAGAGAATGCATCAACCAGGACTTGTAAACGCTCATTCAACTAGAGCAACAGCAGCTTCTGCAGTTTTTCATGCCAGAGCTTCCTTAGATGATATTTGTGCAGTGGCGACATGGACATCTCCTCATACATTTATTACACATTGCAAACTGGATCTGATCTCTAGGGGACATGCATCATTTGCTTCGATGGTGCTCAGGAATATTCCTCCAAAGGTTCAGGTAGCTAGGGACTGTCCCACATTCAAGGTCTAAGTGAAGATTGACAACTCAGATAAAGAAGGTATGTCTTTTATAACATTCCTTCTGTGTTGTTGATCTCCAGTTGTCCTTGACATTTCCCCACCTCTTTCCTCCTACCGTTAGGTCTCTTGGTGGATCAGACGTCTCCAAAGATTGGCTTTCATTATAGAAAACAGATCAGAGGCCATATCTGTATATTTCTGGTCTGTCTCTATTATCTGGAAACTCGATCTGAGGTAGTCTTGTGAGGAGTGTTAGGGGTAGAGCTTAGCTTGAGAGTTTTTGGAAGGCATGAGCTGGAATAATGGCAGAGTCAGTTCCAAGGTTCGGAGGTGAACACACAGGCAAGGATAAGTGAAGATCGACAACACAGATGGAATGTTATGGTAAGACATAACTTCTCTATATGCCATGAAAACTACCTTGGCACACTCTTTAAAACTTGGTGTGAAAATTATAGCTATATGCAGCTCTCATAGCATTAAAGTTAAGTATTAACACAACTGATCGCCAAAATATAGGTAGATTTAACATTATACATATATATATATATATATATATATATATATATATATATAAATACAGATATATATATGTGTGTGTGTGTGTGTGTGTGTGTGTATATAGAGAGAGAAAGAGAGATATATAGGTAGATTTAAAATAATGCATCTCTGTCTCCCCCTGTGTGTGTGTGTGTGTGTGTGTGTGTGTGTGTGTGTGTGTGTGTGTGTGTGTGTGTGTGTGTGTGTATACTAATAAGCACAATGTAGATATAAATATATACACACACAGATGTGAGTGTGTATGTGTGTGTGTGTGTGTGTGTGTATATATATATATATATATATATATATATATATATATATATATATATATATATATATGTATGTAATATTTACATATACATATATCTGGAGTGGGTTGTGAAGATTGTTTCTGTGAGTGAATGTACAGGTATGGGTGGGTGAAAGTGTGCAGTCTTCCGTCTGCATGGGCACGTGTGTTTAGTTATGGATGAGGAGTGTGTCTATGTGTTTTTGTGTGTTAGTGAGTGAATGTGCTTATGTGTATGTATGGTGTGTGTTTATCTGTTTGCCTATGAGGATGCATATGTATGAGTTTGCTTCACGATGAACCAACCATCCCATCCAGGGTTGCTATTCTTTTGTAAGTACTGAGACATGGTCCATTTTTCCCTTTGTTTAAAACAGACTCAATTCTGTTTCATAAAAAGGAGATGTAGTGGTTTCAGTTTTTATATATCTAAATATGCTGATTAATGTATACTAATGATTGTAGCATACACCAATGTGGAACCTTTTGGAATAACTTGCTAGTACCTCTTAGTAATAACTTTCTTTCACAGAAGACACTATATTTTATGGAAGATCACCTGGGAAGGTAGTAAATTGACGGGTACTAAACAAGTATGATGTAAGCCCAATAAATGCATTCATTCCTGACTGCTGTTAGCGTGCATTATTAAACCAAAGGATTCCTCACTTTCGTTCTTGATGAGATGCTATTTTAGACCAATTCTTGTGTCAAAGATTATGGAGAATACAGCTTTCCTAAACTCATGATTTCAGAAGAATGGTAGCTATCCTGGGGTCTATATTAGAACATTGAAGTTTCAAAACTTTGAATGTTCTAATATCGACCCCTATTCAGCGAAAGCTGAAAACATTGAACATACATAACAACAAATTTTTTCCTAGGGAAAAAATTTGCTGTTCCAAAACACACACACACACAACACAAGCACACCAAACAAACAGCAATCCACACACATACACCTAAAATCTTACACCTAACCCTACACTAAACTATACACATATCACTAACTATCCACTTATCTTAACCCAAACTCTAACCCTAAGGTCCGTCACTATCGCACACTCACCTCACCCGCGCCCTAATCCTAACTCACCTAACCCGCTATAACCCTTATGTCCACACAATCGCACACATACCTAACCTGCACCCTAACCATAATTCACCTAACCCACCCTAACCCTCATGTCCACACAGTCGCACACATACCTGACCTGTACCCTAACCCTAACTAACTTAACCCGCACTCAATCGCACACTTACCTGAACCTGACCCGTAACTTTCCACCACAGCGCTAAACATACCAAAGCAACAGAAAGGACAACCAAATTCTTTTCCTAGGAAAAAATTTGGTTTTCTGTTGCTTCGATATTTTCAGCTTTCGCTGAATAGGGGTCGATAGTAGAACATTGGAAGTTTTGAAACTTCGATGTTCTAATATAGACCCCTATCCTGCACCTAGTCTGAGGCAAACAGCTGTAATGACTATTATGAGTAAGTTTAAACATGTACATTTGCATCTGGGTAGTTTGAATTTAATTAAATCTGTTGTAGAATAGGGATTCCACATCAGCTCTACCATTATACAACGTTTTTATTTTATTAAAATAATGAAAATAACGGAAACTCTTTCTGCCTACTTGTCCTAGCACAGTTATGACCCGTCAACATTGCAACATGTGAACTATGGTTAAATCCTTCTTTTGTACTTTTTAGAAAAACTGGCCTTAGATGAGAGTGTAGATGGTGTCTAATTGGTGCCTTGGAGGACAAACTTGCTTTTGACAGTCATTTGCCTGCTGTCATTCTAAACTCTGAAATCCTAATATATATTATTTCTCTTAACAAGTTGCACAAGTTACAGTCATCCAGCTGCTCTTTTGGTATTAGTGGACTCCCGTTCTACTCCTTGTTGCTGGAATAATAGGCATTCTTTTTCTACTGAAGAGTGTGAACTTGGCTTCTCACTATTTTTCTGGCAAAATTCTTTTTATTTGAGCTTTTGTAATTACATCTGCCTTTTCTTTTTATGTTGGTCAAAAGGAGGATTCTCTTTCTGATTTCTGGGAAGAGTTTATCATTCTTGACATTGATGACCTGAAGAATATGATTTCCAATATTCGCAATACTACTTGCTCTTTGGACTGATGTCCATCTCAATTTGTGGTGTTATTCCTAGAGGTCATTCATTTGAAATCTTCAGCATCTCTTCGTCTTGGTGCTTTTCCTTCATGCTTGAAAGAAGCGCCACTTACTACAATGATTAAAAGGTTTGATCATGATAATTATCATCCAATCTCTATTCACCAGTTTTAGTTGAATGAAATGGACAAAGTAGTTTACCTTCAACTGGAATCATTCTTATCAGTTCGGGCCATCTTAGATGCTTTCCAGTCTGGCATTATGTCCAGACACAGTATTTAGACAGCTTTCACTAGAGTTTTCAGAAATAGACCAGTTATGAGAGACCAGTGTTACTATTGTATTCATGTTTTGTATCTCGCATCATCATTTGATTTAGTGGATCCTTTTATTTTTCTAAATAGATTAGAGCATTACTGTGGCCTTTTAAGTGGTGTTCTGAATTGTTTTGCTTATTTGTCATGCAACACTCAGAGGGTTATTTCAGATGTGAACGCCTTTTCTACCCTGTGGATTGTGAGAGTCCATAAGCCTCTATTTTTGGTCCACTATTATTTACCATCTATCCACTGTCAGTAGGAGATGTTCTTCAATTGAGTGGTGTGCAGCTTCATTGCTGTGCTGATGATCAACAGCTTTACCTCTCATTCCAGTACAGACTCAGACTAATTACTTAATTCCTTTTCTTATGATTTGGAACATATGCACTGCTGAATTGTCAGTAATAGGTGTAAACTTGATACTATTTAAACTGTAGCAATGATTATTCTTGCACCATTGAGAAACTCTGCCCTTTTTGTGTTGATGTCTTTTATTCAGTATTATGGCAACAAACTGAAATTTTGTGTCTACAGCATGTGAGCTTGGTGTATTGCTTGACGACCAGCTGATGCTTAAGGACCATATTCCACTATGTAATCCCGAAACACTGAAATCCCGAATTTCAGTATTTCAAAATTGCATAGCTGAAAACACAAAATTCCAAAACCCACAGAAGCACAAAAGTCAAAATCCCGAAGCACAGAGATATTGAATTTCTGCTTCTGCTGGTGCAGTGTGTGGATGGATGGGTGGAAGTTTACGTAAGTATGTATGAGTAAGCGTGTTGGTTAGGGGCTATAGTGTGTGTGTTGCGACTGCGATGTGTGTGTATGTGAGGGGCCGTAAAATGTGTGGGTCTGAGCTTCCTTTGTGTGTCTGTCTGTGTGATCTCAGAGTTGGAATATATAAGTAGAGGGGGTGTGGGGGGTGTAGGGGTGCTTGCTGCTTATCTGTAATGTACTATTATTTATTTGATTGTGGGGGGGGAGTCTTGTGTATGTGTGTGCTGTACATGTAGAATACATCTGGGATTTTGAATTTTACGGTTATGGGGTTTCAGAAATGTGTGTTGCAGTTGGGTTTTTGGCTATGTAATTTTGAAATACTGAAATTTGGGATTTCAGTATTTCAGGATTACATAGTGGACCCCTCAGTAGTTGTCAATTCATCTTGCTTCCATCTTCGGATTATCTTCTTAATCCAATATTGTCTTTTCTTTCCATCATCAACATGTGGGTTGTTGGCTGGCCTTTTCTTAGAGTCTTTCATCTCTAGAGCTTTGCGTTCCCTTCCAATAATACCTCTTTCTCCCACGTTTACCTCAGATCTGTTTTGCCACCTGAGGTGGCAGCAGCATGATTGCGAGCTCCTTCGAGCAGAAGATTGTATACTTTTGGTCATATTTTGCCTGCTTTTCTTCATCCTCTTAGGTGTTTTTTGTTAGGTTAGGGACTGGGGTTAGATGTTTAGTGTTTAGCTTTTGTGTGTGTGTGTGTGTGTTTTCTTTTTTCTTTTGCTCTGCTTTCCCCTCCTTTTCTCTTGTGTGTTTGTGTCTTTTTTTAGGGTTATAGATAGCTTGGTAGTTTGGTGTTTTTTTTCTCTCTGCTGTGAACTCTTTCTTTCTCCATGTGTTTGCCATGTATAAGGACAAAGAGATTAAGAAATGCTTGGTCTGTGGCCTCAAGCTCCCCGTACAGAACTCCTGAGGCTGGTGCCTTTATTATCATGGCGCTTCTCATCTAGTTACAGATTACAGCATCTGTTTGGGCCTTGGGGCCCTGGAGCTGAATGAGTGGCAGGTGAGTTGATGCTGAAGGGGTTGTTTATCCTTGAGTGGTTTCTTTTCAGCTCCAGTCTCTTCTTGCACTAAGAAAGATGAAAAGAGTGACAAGAGTCACAAGGAGTCTTCTAAGGACCAACAGGCCCAGGACAGGATTAAGGGGGACTACAAGTAAATGTCTCGCCTTCCTCCATTCAGTCAGACCAAAATGCCCACTGGTCTTCTCTCTTCCAGCTGCTTCAATCTGCAGGCCAGCTATGCATTCTCTTGTTGGACCCTATCAGTGCCGGTTTTGGGGGAAAGCTGTGGGCTGGAGAGATCAGGCAGTGTTTTCTCCCCCTGTTTTCACCAGTGACACCAAGAGTGTTTTGTCCTGCTTCCTACTTGTCCCTCCTCGGATCCAAGCATTGGACTACAACACTCGCAAAAGGGTCTATATAAGATCAACGAACGCTTAAAAAAGTGAACGGTGATTAATCGACCCTATGTAAGTGAAAGCTTACAATGTTGAAGTGTCAGTGTTTTTCCAAGGGAAACAAATCGCTGTTCCAACAAGAAATAAATAAATAAATAATAAAAAAAACAACTTCAAACATTGCATTAAGTGGAGGGCTTCACCCCCCACACCCCCCTACTTAAATATACCAACTCTGAGACCACACTACAGTGCCGAAATGGCAAAGTTCTGAAGCGGCCAAGCAAATTCTTCCCCAGGGAAAGAATTTGCTTAACAGTTGCTTCAATATTTTGCATTTTCAACCTTTTATGTTCGACCAAGACGCCTTCAAAAGAATGCGTCTTCAGTCTTGCAACATAGACCCTGGCAGAAGGGGTGTTAAGTCTGCGTCAGTCGCCTTGTTGTCTGGGTGTACTTGCTCTATAGGTAGCCTTCAATCATCAGACTTGGAGCAAGCCATGCACTTATTTTTGCAAGTCCAGTTACAGCTAAGGCTTCTTCCTACCACCTCTGATCCACTGCTTGAGGCTTTGGCTCCATTCTTCTTCTTTTCCTCCTCAGGCTCTTTGGCACTGGGGTTTACAGATCTGACCCTTTTGTCACCACCTCAGCTGGCTCAGACAATTTGGCTACTTCAGGTGCTGAACTTTTCCATTGCATTCTCGACTCCTGCAACATTGGAGTTGAGTGTGCCCCAGAACTGAGTTCAGAGAGAATTCTGGGGTTGATTCACAGTCATCCCTACCTTTCAGGGCTTCATCACTCAACAGTTCTCTTCTGATATCAGTGTCAGGGTTAGTCCAGTCCGTTTTGGACATAGGTGTCTATTTGTGCTCTTTGGACAGAGTATTGGCTTTTGTCACCCTGTATCATCTTTGGCTTTAAACATTGTGAAGAGAATTTTCTCCAGGTCAGAGACAGAGTGGTTGATATAATCTTTAAGTCTTCCCCTGTCTATGTCTGAACCTGCAAATACACATCAGGTTGCATTGGGACAGATGATGTCTCTGAGTCCCACTGCATCTTGTGACCACTGCCTCTTCATTTCCCCTCTGAATTCTCCTATCTAGGATGGTAATGGGAAGAATAGCTACAAGAAGAAGCACTTAGATTCCTCTGATGAATCACTCATAGAGGATACTGACCTCATTGGAGAGGATTCTGCCAGGTCTCCCCATGATGATTCCTCTGTTGTCAATCTTACGAAGCTTATTCACCATCGCAGGGGTTGAACTGCCAAAGCACCTTCTATGGAGGACTCGTTATTTTTGGTAGCCTGTGGGGTGGGCCCAGCCACATCCTGGCTGCTTTACCCTCTGGATGCACTTGCTGCTCAGTTTGGTATTTTGGAGAGCATGGAGAGAACCAGATTTGGTGGAACGAATCACCTAAACATGTGATCAAATCTTGTCCCCACCTAAGAACTGAGTCCATTGCAATAAGTGATCTGCCACTAAGGCCATAGTGGTGGTGGTGTCCACCACAAAGGACATTTCAGAGGAAAGTTTCTCATTGCATCCTCCAGTCAGGGAGTCTAGGACTTTGGACTGGCTTAGAAAGCATACTTATGGTTTGACAACCTTTGTACTGTAAGGGTTAAATTGTTTGGCACATTTGACAAGATTTCAACTTAACCTCCTGACAGAAGTGTCAAAGGTGGTACAGACACAACAGGTCCCAAGGATCTGTAAAACTCTGGAGGCACATCTGTTTACAGTGCAGTTGATTGCAACCTTGTCCATGCACCTGATTTTGAAATCAGCAGATGGCATGTTTCGCATGGTGGGCAGTAGTATTACCATGCACAGGCATGCCTCAATGTGGTTTTGTAATTTTGTAGACTACTTTATGGCTTCTGTTATCAACACACCTTTCAATTGTTCTTCCTTGTTTGGCATAGTTGTCAAAAACACACTTACTACGAGTGAGCAGGATGTATAGATGCTGTCTGAGTCTGGTTCTCCATTCCACAGTAATCCTTTTGTAGTTATCAGAAGGGTGGCAGAAGGTTCTTTTTTGCAAGTTGCAGCAGCCTTTTCAAGATGCTCTGGGTGAAGGGCCCCTTGTGACCGGGGGGGGGCATCCAGAACTGACACTGTCCATGAGGCAGGGGCAGTTTGCAGAAACCAAAGGTCCATGGAGCTTTTTAAAGGAGGCCTTTTCAGCATACCTAAATAGTTGCCCTGCTGTCTTTCTCTAGAGGTGGCCGGGGGTTGCTTGGCACTCCAAAAAAAAGTTTGGGAGGCCATCATCTCAGACATCTGGGTGTTGAGAGAGTTGTATCCAGAGGTTATATGATGTTGTTTTCTTCAAAAGATACAAAAAAATTTCTCCTAGACATGCCACCCCATTAAAGAAGAGAAACACCAGCTGAGATTCAGAAACTGCTGCGTAATGAGTTGTCCAGGAAGTTCTACCAGACCACTGAGGCTCTAGGATGTACTCCAGATTCCATTTAGTGCTAAAGAAGAACAAGGACCTCAGACCAATTTGGATCTCAGCAAAGTGAACCATTATGTCAAACATTCCAAGTTATGGATGGTCATGATACAGTCCATTCTACTTCTTTGGAGGAAGGACGACTGGATGTGCTTGCTTTATAATCTCTATGAGAGCATCACTGATTAGGGCTTGGGACTTGTTAATCCACTTATGATTGTCCTTGGGCATCACACAATGAATTATGAGAAGTCCAACTTACATTTTTTTCAGGTCTTGAAGTTCATGGGCTGCCATTTGGATTCGGTCTATGAGACAGCAAAACTTCTATATCACAGATTAAATTCTCTTCAAGCGGAGACTTCTCATTTGATCTGTTCTTACAGACCCTCGACTTCTCTGATCCTTATTCTAATGGGACACATGATAGCATAATTTTGTCAGTTGCTTCTGGCGAGGTACCACATGCTAATTCTGCAGTGGATGTTAACATCTCAGTGGTAATATAACTCACCCAATAGATTGCCCAGAATCCATTACTAGTAGTTGTTGGACTGAGGTACAGTGGTAGTTAGTCACCTCTTGTGGCTGCTGGCCTGACCTTCATTCTTCTTCAACTACACACCATGGTTACCATGGATGCCTTTTCTTCTAGTGTGGGGGTGGGGGCATTTTGAAGGGAAGATCATTCATGCAGTGTGATCTTGTATTGGTGCCAATCTTCATGTCACTGCCTTAGAGATGAAAGTGGTCCTCAATACATTGCAGGCCTTTCAGGATCTTTTCCCCAGGGGGGGTGATTTTGGTCAAACAGATAATATATCGGTGGTCTGGTACCTGAACAAGCAGGGGGAACTTGTTCCTATCCTGCTTTTTGGGGCGATCATGAGGGGGTGACAGTGTGTGATTTCCTCCCAACAATTTGTGATAGCAGCACACATCCTGGGGAAGTCAGGTAGCTTGGCAGACATTCTGAGCAGGGACATCTTCCTCCTCCTGAGTCCTCCCTGTATCCAACAATTTCAGCTCGCAATTTCTGAAACTGGAACACCCGTTGCTGCAATCTGTTTGCCGCTCACTCCAACATAAAATGCAACAGTTTTTAGACTTTTGTTCCCCCTGAGGGACAGTCACCAAAGGACATTGTTCTGTATTCTTGTCCCTGGGTCTTCTTTATGCCTATCCACAGACTCCCCACACTCCCCTTATAGTGAAATTCCTTCAGAAAGCAGTTAGTTGCAGAGTGACCATAGTTCTCATTGCTCTGCTCTGTCCCGGACAGGTCTGGTTCCTCTTTCTCTGGCTTCATCTTCAGCATACACCAGAGGTGCTTGACCCTGTTCTGATGATGATATCCCAGTCATCAGGAAGTGCTACACCCAGCCTTCATGCCCTGAAGTTAACTGCATGTCTTCTCCATTTCCAACAATAGCAAGGAATCTAGAGCGCTCTGATGTAAACATTTTGACTTCTCTGAAGCCTTCTGCATGGAAGATTTATGCTAGTAAATGGGAATCCTTCATGATTTGTCCTTCTTCTGGGGATCTCGGCTGCTTTGGAGGCCTTGATTTTCATGCTGTCTTGTTTCAGTTTTGTAAATGCTGAAGTTGAAAAATTCTGTGAGCTATTCTACCATTAAGGTGCAGCTGGCTACTATTTTCAACTTCCACATCAGCAGGGATATCATTGCAGTAGCACCTCCTAAAATTTATAAGTCTTTTTAAAGGGGTCTATATTATATGCTTGAAGGGACTTCTCTTCAAACATATAATCATCGACACCTAAAGAGTGAATGCTCTAAAGCACAAATGGCCACATCCGTGAATTTTTTCCTCGGGGGGGGGTTGACAGGGCTGTACACAAAAAACACAAACTTCAAAACCCTAATCAAGTGGGGGGATTTGCCCCCACACCCCCATGAGGGGGCTCTGCCCCCCACTCCCCCTAACTAAATATGCCAACTCCAAGATCAGTCTACGTTGGGGGAAATGTTAATTCCCAATAACAGCCAACTGAAATTTTTCCTGAGGAAAAAATTTGCGGACGTGGCCTTTTGTGCTTTAGAGCATTCACTCTTTAGGCGTCTATGATTATATGTTCGAAGAAAAGTCTCTTCGAGCATATAATATAGACCCTTTTAAAGAGTACTTGCTTATTATACCCTCAAATTTGGGATCACTTGAACTTTCCTAATAAATAAGAATATTTTTGCCCTGTTTGGATGTTCATAGACAACTTAGGTTCTAGCTGGATAGGACTAAAGCTTTTAGGAAATAGCACAGTTGTTAGTTTCCTTTTCCAAGGCTAGCCTATGCAGACCAGTGCTGAAATCTACACTTTCCAAATTGCTGTCTGCTTGTATTTACTTTGTGTATAATTTGAAGAGATGGTCATTGTCTGCAAAACGTGAAGGTAATTCCACCAGGATGATGGCAGGTTCCACTGCTGTTTTTCACCAGAGTCTCCAGTGATGACATTTGTGTAGCAGGTACTTGGGCTGGTACTCATCCCATTACAAGTTGGATTTTCAGTTGAGATTCAGAGCCTGTTTTAGTTCCACCACTCTGAGAAATGTTTTCTTCTATAGCCTCCCTGGAAAACTGCATAGCTTTGGATGGAAAAGTCAATATCAGAAAAGAAAGTTATGTACTTGCTATAAAGAGCCATATTGTCTGTTTCCATCCTCTTCAAACATACATCCCTTTCTCCTACCCCCTCCTGGTGGGGTTTATTTGCCATGTGAGTGTACCACCAGGCTGTCTAATTCTCTTCTTCAGGTCCGGACATATCATTGTAGTTTAGGTTTTCCTGAAGTGTACGAGAAGTGGTTTCAGGGACAAACTTGATCCAAGGTAAATGTGCTGGCACTGTGCATTATGGGTAAAGAAGGTGGGACTCTGGAGCTGAAGGTCTCTGGTAAAAGACCAGCATCTAATATGAGAACCTACGGGTTGAAGATATACAAGATCATTCTCATGGTATATATTTCTTTCCATAATTATGGGCCACGTTATTTAAAGTCGCTTTTACACAGTTGTATTTCTTCTTATTCACTTCATTATGGTTCTCAAAATGTTCTTGCTATTCCATTGTATTATCTGGATTCTTCCTGTTCTTGCTCATTCAGTTACCAAGGAAAGACCTGTTCTTTGGAACCATGTTTCAGGATGGCTTCGGGAAATTTCTAAAATTGTTTACTTATGATTATGTAGGTATGCTCTGTTGTACTTGTTTCATTGCCTTTTATGTGTGTAGTGTCTGGGATCAAGCACTTAAATTTGAAACTGAATTCAAATACAGTGTAGAGCCATCCCATGTCTGGCATTAGGGCTTCATCATTTTCTGATATTAATTAAAAAAAAACTGCAGCCAGTTATGCAGCATGTACATATTGAAGAAAAACACCTGTGAGTGTTCTTATTTAACAGAATGTCATAGAATTTGTATTTCACAAGTGGTGTACATATTTCATTCAAACCAAATGCAACCTGAAATACGTTATACATAGCTGTTTAAAATGCTGTTCAATTATTCTGAACTGGCATGACTGAAATAACAACATAAATCTAATTGTTCTGCTTTCTCTACCCCCCTAAAATAACATAACTGTGAATGTTTGCATCACACTTCAATGCAGGCAGAGCAGAAGACCATATATTCATTATTTCAATTTATAATGTGAGCTGTCATCCCTTGAAAGCACTCTCTTTAGATTTAGCTACATAAACATTAAGGAGCATCATCCCCTAGGAAGAGAATTACCAGAAAAACACACTTGAGCAGTGTTTGATTGGAGGTGCATATCCCAAAACACAAACATTGTATCCTGAGTTGTACAAGTGGGGCAGCAATCCAGTTACGCAAAAAATGTAGTCTGGTGTGTAAGTCCTGTAAAATTATGCTGTATTCCAAGCATGTTAGTGATGCAGAAATCAGTAAACTTTGTCACCAGCTGTTCAAAGCAGAAAATTCATGCATGCACAAGTGAGCTTTAAAAGTAGCTCTGTTAAACAATATTATGAAAAAATCCTCCTACACAAAACTAATACTAAATCTTTTAATATTTATTCAAAACAATTTCCATCTGTGAAGAAATGCAATCTAATGCATAAAACATAAAGAATATATTTTAGATGGTTATTCAAACCTGAAAGGAATTAGGCTACGGTATTGTAATCAATATGAGGGTAGGTAGTGGGAATTATTAATTTCTGTCTACAAAGTGTGCTTTTGTCTTTTATGCAATGCGTCTGTCTCAAAAATTCTGTATTACTGAATTCTGAAAGAGTTTTCTACAGACACATTCAAGTATCTTGCTCATTCAGTCAGTGAAAAGGGTAAATGATAGTCTTTTGGCTTTTCCCGGTTAGGGGTTGCCACAGCGGAACTCCGGTCCGCTCATGATTGGCAGTTGATTTTTATGGTGCCGTGTTGCCAGCCCGATGCCCAACCTTCAAAGAAGGCATGACCATTCACACTCGCACCTACCTGCATGTCTTTAGCATCAGTCGACCACGGGGAGGACATGCAGACTCCACACAGAAGGCACTCCAGCTGAGAATCAAATGGGAGAACCTCTTGCTGTGAGGCAACACCGCTAACCGCTGCACCACCGCAAAATTTTGTTTGCATTCACAGATGAGAATTCTTTAAGCCTCCACATATGAATACATAAGCCCAAGTTTGATTAATTTATGTTATCCTGTGTATGGAGTATAGGGTATCACAAAAAGGAATCTGTAGCCCAGCACAGGTTTAGGTTTGGTGAATGATAAGAGTCAATATCACCAGCTGATCAAAGTCATAACATGTAAGCAGAGGCTGGATCCAGTGGGTAGTGATACTTCATGTATGATTGTATAAGACATGTCCCAAATGTCCATAGTAACACATGATGTTTTATCCAAAACTTTCTGACAATAGACAGCAGCATGCTTCTCACTGAGGAGGAAAATTAATGATTGCAGCATTTGTAACACTTATTTTGCTAGTGAGAAGAACTACCACTGAAACTAATACACTGGTATTGAGGGATGGAACCTTGACTTTATTCTGGTGGAGTCAGGATTTTTCAACCACAGTCCCTGAGGAGATGAATAGGTTTGCAGGGACTGGGGCCATTTTTGTCAGTTCATTTATACCAGGCTATTATGGAATTTCCAACCAAGGGCTAGCAGTTATCAGTGGAAAGCAGAATGTCTCAGCCATATGTGCATTACATAATGGATGATGGGATATTGGGTAAGACAGTGGAGAGATTATAACAAAAAGTTGCCCAGTACTGTCAGAATACTGGTGTACCTAAAAGCTCTGTATTACTCTCTACTTACTTCCCTGTTTACTTGCACGGTGGTTTCAGTACTTGCAGGGCACTGGTTCATTGGGATCAGCTGGACAGCTACTGGAGAAAACTGAAGTGGAATCACAAGGAGCGTATCTAGGATATGGCTGACGGTATACAGGAAATGAAAAAAAATTAAGAGAAACTGTCACTGCATTTCAGTGGAGAGGTGGCCTGGAACACCTGGCTTGAGGATTTGATTTGAAAGGACAGTTTTGTGCACCTTAAGGTGCAGTTAAAGATGATTAAACACTATTCAGTTTTGTCTGTAAGGACTTAAAAACCTTTCAGGTCTAAATTCTGTTTTCAGTACCATGTAGGAGATTGCTAAAGGTATATTAATTGCTTATGATACCTTAAGGACTTAAAAACCTTTCAGGTCTAAATTCTGTTTTCAGTACCATGTAGGAGATTGCTAAAGGTATATTAATTGCTTATGACACCTTTATAACATAACAAAGTTGTATAGCTGTTTTTAGATGACCAAATTAGCCATGTATTTTTTCATTTAGTTACAAATTTGTGAATCCTTCAGGTGGACTGAAAATTAAAGGCTGCATTCAGTCTGTTATACAGCAGTCTAGGTTGGGGGGGGGAATTAAGGCTGTGGGTAAGTAACATAACTCATGATGTAGCAGTCCTGGGTGATTCCTTTAATCACCAGATCTAGTGTTGTCTGTTTTAATTAAGTTCAGCCTATAGGATGTCGGATCCGATGAGATCCAACCTTGGCACCAAATCAGAAGCTTTCACATTTCCAGGGCTCTGACTCCACCCCTACCCACAATTCCTTGTACTCTACTCTTATACCTCAGCTCTTCTTTGCCACAAGAAGCTTCCAGACATGTTTGATGGCATTTATCCTTTAGTTTAGTGTTTTTCAAAAAAGTTGGATTTTTATGTAGTTGGATAGGGTTTAAGTTTTTGTTATAGTTATATAGTTAAATAGTCTAATATCCCACTCCTTCTCTCCAGGGAGACTTGTCTCCCTCTGGCTTTAGTGTTCATCTTAAAATATTAGCTTAGCGATATGTTAATGTAGAGTTATTCTTAGTTAACGTACTTCAGTTATTACGGTTTGTAGAGTTTTAGAAAGTCTAGAATACTTTTTTTTTTGGTTAAGACATAGTCATATAGTCATATTTTTGTCAATAATTTTCTATCCTCCAGGTGCCTACATGGGTGAATCGCAAGCACTTAAGATGTGTTCAGTGTGTGAGCACAAATTGCCCTCACATGATCCTCACACTTTGTGTGTATTGACTGGGTGCTGCCCATTTGGATACACAGTGCACTTCATGTGCATCGTTTAGTACCAGAGTTTTGCAAGCTGATTGAGACAAATTGGTAGTTAAGGGACTTCTCCCTCCACAGAACAGGGACTATGCCTTCAGGATCCCTCTGTTTTCTGCAAAGAAGCAAGACAGGGCTGCTGATGGAGAGAGTAGGACAAAGAGAAAGAAAAGAAAAAGACTAAATCCAAGGAAAAGGACAATGATAAATCTCCATTTATTCCAGAAACGTCTTCAGATCCGTCAACTCTAGTTACCACACCTAAGTCAGTTAGGAGATTGGAATCGACAACCTCCTGGTTGCGACCATCTTCTCCTTGGCCCCATTTTTCACTGGAACTGGTGGGCCCCAGACTACATTCTCCAGTCTGACAAGAGAAAAGATAAGCAAGACCTTCCTCAGTGGCTTCATGCACCAGATCATCTAGGAGCTTGACAGAGTATGATGATGACAGGATGAAGGTTTTTAAGACGCAGATTCAACTTGGGGTTTTGTCAGCACCATCCCCAAGAAAAGTATTGACCTTTGGTCATTCTGCCCACCCCCCCCTCACTCATTTCATGTGTTGCAGTCTATCCTCTAACTCCGACAGTTCTAGATATGACCCATTACAAAGTGCCTCTTTTGGTGCCATCAGTCCCTTCGACTTCACCGACAGTCTCCCTTTTCCTATTGAAGCTAATGCTCTTGGATTGAGAACGGACTCAGAGCCACAGTGTCTGTGCCAAGCTCCAAGGGAATAGTTCGACACAGCAATTTTCCGAGCCATCTCTTCTCTAAGGAGCCTTGGCACCAGATAGCTCGGGTCTGAGGTCTTCCTCGGGTCCAGCGATGCCAAGTAGTCTGGGTTTCTCTTGATTTGATGTTGTCCTTTTCACTCTTCCTCACTGATGGATCTGAGTCGGTTGCATTTTTCAGACTTTAGATCCCAATCTCAAGCTCCTCCCTGTCCCTATAATGCCCTATGCTAACTCTTACTCCTCAGATCTCATTTGCCACCAGACGTGGTAAGACAGATGATTTCTAAATTTCAAGCTGGAAGGAAACTTATTTCTAAATTTTTAATCTTTCACTCCCTAAATTGTTGCCTTCTTGATAGTTTTTTCCTCCCTCAGTACTCTACTGAATGTCTGTATATTGTGCCTTCCTGTCAGCTCTTATCTTATTTTATCTGGTTTTAAGACATATGTGTACTTGCCCTATTTTTTGGTATTTTGAAGTTTTACTTCGTACCTTCCGGAATTGTTTGGTTAGCAACTCTTAATGAACTGATACTGTTGTGCAGTGTAAAGCTACAAGTAGTGAGAAGTGTGAACTCTTTATGACAATATATTGCTTTTTCCTGTGCCCCTGTACATGTCTTTATTTTAAAACATTTCAACGTGTTGTCTTACTTTGGCTGATGTTTTCCATATTGTGCCTTGCCCTGTTTTTGTCTAGATTCAGGATGAGGTGATTCATGAATCTCCTTTTGGGGGACTTTTCTGTACTTGTTCTCTGATGCATCGTTGGTGTGCTCTCCATCCTTGTGGTTTTGCTACTACTGCAGTGGGTTGTGTTGCTTCCTTTTGCTTGGCACCTTCCCAGACTTGCTTCTTGCTTTCCTAGTTCACATGTGTCAGTTTTTTTCTTGGTGTTTCATGCAGCATGTGTTGTTGACCATTCCTGTTGGATTTATGTGTTTTTCTGTCAATTACTGTTTTTTTTTTTCCCAACCAGTGGTTTGGTTGGTTGCTGCTGTTTGCTGTCTCGGGCCTTTTGACATTCAGCAGTGGTGATCTAACCGGGGAGTTCGCACTGAGTCTTAGCTGGGTGGGCCTTTTAGTTCCTTCAGAGTTGGGATGCTAATCATAATATCCAAACATTTTTGGATATTTCTATCTATATGTGCAGACGTCTATATTCCAGCTGGTCACACTTCAGTCCACCATGCCGATTTTGATCAAGACTAATTGGATGCACTCTATACATGTTTGAACATGTACTATTACATCAAATTAAACAGGCACTCCAGAAGACATCTGTGTTTATCTCCCTTTCCTTCTAACCGCTTAGGTTGAGCAGTCCTGTCTGACCTAATAGATTACTGGCAATTGTTTTTGCTGATTTATTCCCAAAATGCATTGAATTGCCTCATCAAAGAGCCATTCTACCAAATCTATGACTTCCTCATCAGCCTTTCTACCAGAGATTTCTTAGATCTGCCTAATACAGTCACTTGTTTTTACAAGTTATACTCTAGTGATGCGTTACAAACTGTGAATTGTCTTCAGAAGTGGACCTTCCTTTAGTTGGACAATGCTCTGGCATATAGTTCTTTGAGGGTCTCCCAAGAATTACATAGCTGGGAACTCTAACCGATCAGTGAGGAAGAATGAAAAGGACAACATTAGATTTAGGAGTTATGTACTTACCATAACTTGCTATCTTTGTTGTCCATTTTCACTCTTGCTCACCTTCCCTTCCAGCCATCCCCTGCCTTATCTTTCCAGAAGGATATTGGATGTTACACAAATTTTTAGTTCCATATTTGAGTTGTAGTTCTTACCTTTCTGTCCCATTTTTATAATTCTATAGACATAGGCAGCAAACTCGATCTGAGGAGTTAGAGGTAGTGTAGGGCATTATGGGAAGAAGGAGGAGCTTGAGACTAGTATCTAAAGTCTGGAAAATGCTGCCAAGTCAGATTTCAGAATTGGATCCATAACTCATCAGTGAGGAAGAATGGAAAGGACAACACAGATACCAAGTTTTGGTAAATACATAACTCCTAATTTCCTCAGATCCAGAGGGATCATTGGCCCCAGTGGCAGCTTTGGCCTTCAGAGTGGTTAAAGGATTTTGGGCTTACTCAAACAGAAGGCACTTTTCTTGGAGTTATGTTCTATGCAAACCTCAACTGGACCCTGTGACTCCCCTTTCCACTCATCCTGCAAGAGAAGGTTGGCACCACAGACTTCTGGAACCATTTGCTATTCCAACTCCATCTAATTCTGAACCTTCTCTATCTCCAACAGAATCAGTTCACAAGAAACAGACGTTCAAGTGAAAGCACATAGACTTCTATCCAGAATCAGTCACAGAAGATACAGATGTGGATGTGTGCAGGGGTCACTTGGGTCTTCCTCAGAGGACATCACATTTAGTGAACTTATGGAAGGGGGAGTTGGTCCACTGAAGATCCCTTTCCTGATGAGTCTGTATTTTCTGAAGCCTTTGGTTCTGGCTCAGCTTTGGCTTGAGTGGTACAGCCTGTTGATCCATTGGTTGATCTTATGATGCAACAGGCTTGGAAGGGCCCTGACATGGTGGAGCCCATCTCAAAGAAACCAGACAGAATCTTACAAGCTTTCAAGGACAGAAAGTATTGGATAATAGGTCTCCCTGGTAGATGCCATGGTTGTAGCAGTAGCCACAAAGAAGGAATTCTCTGAGGAGTGTTCCTATGCCCGTCCCCCTAAGAGGTAGTCTAGGGCATTGGAGAGGTTTAGAAAAATGGAGATACTTGTCAGTTCAGTGACCTGAGGGCAAAGGTTGCTATCTTGCTCATGTTATCTGGTTTCAGAATCTCCTTCTGGAGTTATGCCAGTGGACATCCAAAAGACTACGGACTCCCCACTCTGCTTTGAAGGTAGCTATGTGTCTCATTTATAATGCAGCTGATGGCTCAGCCAAAGCAGCAGGCACAGGTCTTACAATCAGACGACATACTTGAAATGTCTTTGTGATTTTGCAGAATGCCTTAAGACGTTCTTTAGAGATGCCCCTCACAATGGTTCCACACTTTCTGGACCCAAAGTTAAAGGTACCTTTACCAGGAGAGAACAGCATGGTAAGACTCTCTCTGCAGTAGGTATGCATTTTTCTGCCCCTCAGAGGTCCTAGTCAGGAAACCAGAAGGCAGAAAAAAATGCAGTCTTGCAGATCACAGAGCTGTTACTAGGATCACCCTGGAGATAGTCTTCCAAGTGATTTTTCTGCCCCTCAGAGGTCCTAGTCAGGAAACCAGAAGGCAGAAAAAAATGCAGTCTTGCAGATCACAGAGCTGTTACTAGGATCACCCTGGAGATAGTCTTTCAAGTGACAGAGGTGGAATTAATTCTAACGGGTATCACCCAAGAAGCAGAGGTGGACAACACAATCATTGCTTCAGCAATCCCTTTTTTAATTTCTCCAAATCTTTTTGGGTTTCTAATACCATGACAAGAATGGAACCCATCCCTAAATCAAAGTATGATTAAAGTTCATGAAATTAGTATTGTTTCAATCTTTGATATCAGCCATAAGTACTTTTCATGCTGCCAGCCCAGCTATCTGGAATTTTGTAAATAATTCTATGTCATTTGTGAATACTGATATGATTTATACAGAACTGCATGTTATATACTAAGCTTCATGAATTTAACCACAGCATACCCTGCTGAAACATAGAAGACTAACCTGCAAAACTTAAGAATAGTTGAGGCTAAGTCACTTTATAGCTGGGCCATAAACAAAATATGTTATCTCTTGGTTTCAGTTTAATAGTAGACACAATGTCTAGAGCTAGAAGTTTTTCTATTTTCTTGAAAGAAAAGTAATTACTAGGATTAAAATGTAAAGTGTTTTATTGTTTTATGACTTCCAAGATCTGACAAACATCTGAGAGATATGTAGTTCAAACACAGAGATATTAAAATTCTATTAGTTTCTCTTTTAGCCTGGGAACTGAAGTCAGGTGATAAAAGGTGATGTCATCCAGGCTAACTAGCAGTAAAATGTGATATTAATTTGGGAACTCCCTCAGAGAGAGACTGTGTGCATTTTGTGTTTTGTCTTGGACCTAGGAAGAACATCCACTCATCATCATCATCATCTGCACTTCTGCCTGAGTGTTGTTCTTTAAGTAAGATTTAGGGCATAGTATCTCTTTTAGATACAGAGAGGAATATAGTAAAGAATAGTTTAGATGTTTTCTGTATTTATTTGAGACTGTCATGCAATGTTGTTTTAAAATATTTCCTGTGATTTTGAACTTTGAAGTTACTGTATTGATGTACTGAGTATCGTCTTGCTCCTTTATTATTTATTATTAAATGTATTTAAATCTATCTTTGTGACTGATATTTGTGAGATATATTTAAGCTCTGAGAGTACTTGCATATGTATTTGGTGACATTGTACAGGCCACTTCTAAATAGCCTTGTTCTTGGTCAGGGCTACCATTTGGATTAATAGTAACATTACACAGTAGGATTGGACACCCTTTGGTAAGAGCCTTATAGTAGCTGATAATGGGTTCTGGTGGCAGTGATAACTTTCTTATAGTCTGGGCAGAAGGGGGCATAGCTAGTAAACCTGTGCCAGCCCTTCCCAGGTGTGTATTTGTGCGTATTTGTGTTTGTGTGTGTGTGTGTGTGTGTGTGTGTGTGTGTGTGTGTGTGTGTGCTACTTGGGGAGGGACACGAAGCACTGGTTGGACAGAGTGTTGGGAGGACTAGGCTTGGAACCCTGGCTAAGGACTCAACTCTGTAGCTGTGTCAGCGGGGAGGCTTATTGGGGATCTGGAGAAAGAGAGAGAAACCAGCCTCAGACTGACAGTGATCTCTGTGTGCTCTTAAGGGAAATTGTACTTTACTGTGTGTGCACTTGTCATCCTCCCAATGTGTATGTCCCTCACTATTGCCACTGGTGAGGATTGAGGCTCCTTGATTACTGGGCAAGTGCAGGGGCAACACAGTGCTTTTTGCAGCACTTACAATGTACCGAGTAATGACTCCTGCAATTTGTATGGAGTTACATGTACTGGTAACATATCTAAATACAATTGTAGATTCTTTTTTATAAGACCAATTACGCCTACTACTGTTGGAACTGTCTGGGTATCTTTATTCTACACTGCTCTTGTTTCTACATGCAAATCCTGATATTTTATGACTTTGTGTCTCTCTGTACGTAAGACACTGTAGTCACTGGGTGTAGCAATTTCAATGATAAGTGCTACTTTTGTCTTCTTTTCATGGACCACTATATCTGGTTTTCTTGCATTTATCTTTTGAACTGTTGGTAATGTGTGATCCCATGTGATATAGACTTCCTTGTTTTCTATGATGCTTTGCAGCTCATGTTTCCAGTGTTTTTCATCTACTTCAGTATTATAATGTTTGCACAATCCCCAGTGCACCAGTCTTGCCACATTATTATGCCTTTCAGTACACAGTCTTTCTGCCATTAGTATATCACAACCAGCAGCAAGGTGCGACTGTTTCCAATTCTGTTTTACAAAACCTACATTTGTCTGTGTCTTCCACATGTCCAATGGGCTTTCTTGGGCTGCCAAAATTAACCTTTCATCTTTTCGTTTGACTTTGCCTCTCCTTAACCATTCCTACATTCAATCCTGATCAACATGAGGTTGCAGCTATATTTATGCATTTTCCACATTTTGCCTTCTCATCTGATCCTTTACCTTATATTCTTTCTTTTGTTTTTTTGCACATTCAGTTACTGCCTGATTTTTATCTACTTCGGGTTTGATTTCCATTCCCGCTTGACACCAATATGCTTCTAGACTAAGAAGAGAAGTCATCATAGATTTATCCTCCTAATGTTTCAAAACTTTCACTATGTTTGGGTCTTATGAGGTCAGCAGATATGTATGCAGTCCCATGAGTGCAGATCTATACATGTAATCAATTTCAAGGAGGCCCATACCTTCATCGGAATGAGGAATATATAATCTTGGGATACACTGATTTTTATAAATCATTTAACGAGCATGAAGCATCCTTCTTGTTTTCCTATCTAGTCTATCCATCACCTTTTGGGGCAAGTCAGACACTCCAAAACTGTAAGTTAGGACAGAAAGAGCAAATTGGTTTATAGTTTGGATTTTGTTTCTAGATGTCAACACTGTTTTCAGGATTAATTTAAGTCTTTTAAAATATTCCTTACTGAGTTTTATTCACATTTGTTCATGTTTTATTGTTGTTCCTTCATCAGTTCCCAAATATTTATACACTCCCTCTTGCTCATGTTCTTTTATGTCTCAGTCTTGTCCCAAATGGATGATGTGATGTTGTTAGTCTTGCCTTTATTCTCATTGATGGGTCAGATCTGATCCATCGGATCCTACTCTGCCATTTTGCAAACTCAAGGTCTTCAGCAACGCTTGTGGGCCCCTTTTTTCCCAAAATGCAACCCCTACTTACCTCAGATTTCATTTGCCGCTCAGCGAAGAGGCTGGATGCATAGCTCTAGTTACCTCAGATTTCATTTGCCACTCAGCGAAGAGGTTGGATGCATAGCTGTGGGCTAAGTGCTTAATCTTTTTTTACTTTCTTATCCTCCCAAAACTTTAAGAAATTATTTTTATCTTCAAATAATTTTTTTGCTTTACTTGTAGTGATTGTCTGTTAGTTTGTCTTCTTTCTTTAATAGTAGTTAGCATCTGTTTAAGTTAGAGGACTTCTAACGAACATCTGTTTCAGTTAGAGGGCATTCTATCCCCTTTCTTCCCTTCTCTTAAATAATGTTGTATTTTACTTTTAGAGTTTATTGGTCAGTTTCTCTCCCTCTCATTAACAGTAAGCATCTGTTTAAGTTAGCGGGCCGGATTCACGAAGGCTTGCACAGAGTCTTAGAGTAGAGTAAGACTCCATGCAGCCATCATGTCTGACGAGCGATCCAGGAACAGCCTGTAGGGGCGTGTAAGAGACCTCCTAAAACGGCTCTTACACGGACAGGGCTGGGATATGCAAATTACCTCAATTGCAGGTGAAAGGCATGCAAATGAGGTCGATTTGCGATTCAGGAAACCCGAACCTGTCCAAGTAAGAGCAGTGTTATTTGCAGAAATGTACTCAGTTGACAACTGAGTACCGTTCTGCAAATAGCAAAACGGAGCCATGGCAGCTCCAAATAAAGGTTGCATTCAGTGCAGGAAGCATGCCAATGGCCAAATATATGGCCATTGGAAATGTTTCCTGATGCAATATGAAAATAAAGATATTTTATTTTTTTTCGCCGATTTCCGATGTTTAAGCATAGTGCAGTGCCGCACAAATGGGCTGTGCTCTAAAACCCAGAATACTAAAAATTAAAACCCACAAATGTGGATTTTATTGAAATTGTTAATGTACAATGCAAGGGATTGGCAGGCTGAAGACAACATGGCCACCGAATAGAGGTTGCTAAGGGGGGAATCTCAGTCTAAGACATGTAACCAAGCATTAGTAGGCAATCCTATGTAAATGAGCGTTAGGATAGTGAATCACAAGTTTACATAGCAAATGAGAACAGTCAGTGGAGTGTAGGAGTAGGATATGAGGAGTAACAGAGTAGAAGATAGGTGACATCACAAGGGAGTATGTATGAAAGAAGTGAAGCTCATTGGAGCAGAGTGGCATGTGTCAGCTGTTATTTACACATCATGGAAAGAGATGTGTCAACAGGTAGGCTAGGGAAAGGCAAGAAATGGAAGGTGTATGCAGTGGATAACACCAAAGTTTCTTGCTGAGTGGGTATGCATGCGTGTAAACCCGAGTAAGACAGAGTGTGTGCGTGTAAGCGTGAGTGAGCGCGTTTAAGCTGGAGTAAGCATGTATAAGGCTGTTTAAAGAGTTGTAAGCGTGTTTGCGCTCGTTTTAACCCGAATAAGCAAGTTTTCGTCCGTGTAAGCATGTGTGCGTGCGTGTTAGCTGCTGTGCACGTGTTTGCGCTTGTGTGCACGGCGCTCCCCCCTGAGGAAACAGAAAGGAAAAAGGAAGTACAACAAATAGTAGGAAGCTACCAGGGAGTACTAGCAGAGCTAGCAGGTGAAAACAATCAGAATCAGGCAATTACACAGGCAGTACACTAGCCCAGCCCAGCCTAGCACTTAAAACTCTGCAAACAGTCCAGTATGTTTCTCACAACAGACACTGCAGTAAGCTAATAGAAGTGAAAACTGAAAAAGCTTTACTGAGGCAAAGAAATGTTAGGGGCTGTCACTGCTGTTATAAGGCGACATATGCAACATGCTGAGGGTGGTGACAATGGAAATGATGCTGGACAACCCACAGTGAGGAGACGTAGAAGAGGGTACAGGCTCAGGGTAACCTACCAGGGGCTACATGAGCTGGAGATAGTGGAGCGCTATAGAGTGGACAGAGACCTCCTGCAGCAAATTGTTGAGCAGGCCACGCCTCATACACAGAACCAACAGAGGGGAACCCATCCCAGTGGAAACCAAGGTATGTGTTGCCTAAGAATATTAGCAACTGGTACCTTCCAGAGACCAACTGATGATATGATGGGGATATCACAGGCATCAGAATCCAGGGTACTACACCAGTTCCTGGATGCCATGTCAGCACATGTCGGTGATCATGTGTATTTCCCCAATTCCTATGAGGTATTGGCCAGCAATATGCGTCTCTTCCAGCAAATAGCGGAATACCCTGAGGAAGTGGGTGCAATAGACTGCACGCACATACGCATCAAAGCACCAGCCGGCGAGTGGGGTAGGGTCTACTTCAACCACAAGGGCTTCCCCTCCATCAACTGCCAGGTCGTGTGTGATGCCCAGGGCATAATACTGAATGCGTGTGCAGGCTGCCCTGGAAGCTACCATGATTCCCATATCTGGCATCTGCCGCAGCTGTACCAGACATTTGCCAATGGGGACATCCCACATGGTCACCTAGTGGGGGATGCTGGCTATGCACTGGAGCTGTGGCTAACACCCATCAGAAACGCACACACGCCTGAACAGGAACGCCATAATGAGGCACACGCACAAACACATAATGTAATAGAGTGTGTGTTTGGGCTGCTCAAGTCACGGTTCCGGTGCCTGGACACATCTGGTGGAGCCTTGCAGTACTCACCAACTACATGTACCCAAATTATCATGCTATGTGCTATGCTACATAATACGATCCTGCAAAAACAGTTGCAGCAGGACCAGCATAGGCCTGGGCCAAACAGCCCCCCACCATTGCCAAGGCCATCAAAGGCAGAGCGTGACTCGGAGGAGGAACAACCTGAGCCTGCCCCAGTAGGCAGAAGGAGGCGTGCCCAGTATGCTTTGGCCTTGGCAAAGAGACAACACATAGCACATACACTGGCTCAGTAGGAACTCTGGAAATGATGCCTCTCTCCGACTCACACATATAGTAAAAGGGATGCCTAAGTTGACACTATCTGCTTTCAAACATGTACAGGGAGTGTAGTATGTGCATCCGACATAGGCAGCCCTGCAGCACCACCTAAGGCATGATTGCCATGTGTTAAGCAATATAAAGCAGTGCTAAACAGCATTTACCACCATGTAGTATATGCAAACAAAATCGCACACACCAACTAGCACAACTGTGGTCAATGTTCAGTAATATTGGGCAACATCCAGCAATGTTGGTGAATATTGAGCAATGTTGGACAAGCCTGGTCTAAGTAGGGCATAGCTGAGTAAAAGCCAACATGCTCATATTTGCTTAACTGGCCCTTAAGCAGTCTGGTCTGCTTAGTATGAAAATATAAAGCAGTGATGGGCCTCAAACCCAGGATACTGTGCACTATAGCCAAAGTACTGAACCACTAAACCATGACAGTATTGCAGTGGTCAGCCTGTATGAAGGAATGTTAAGTCTATGCAAAGTATTTCATGGAAACCCTGCAGGCACAGCATAATCCTTGTCGAGTTATGATGCAAAGGTGAGTTCTGCAGTGAGAACAGAACCTGACTTCCAACACAACACAGTACAAATGTTAATATCGGTCATGTTCGCACACATCAACAAATGTAGTAGACCTCAGATAGCAACATACTGAAGGGTCACACTGGGCATGCTCACACACTTGAATAAATGAGACAAATGTCAGGCAACAAAACACGGAATGGCAGAACTGGGCATGCTCACACACTTAGGCCATGTCTGAGTACAGCAGTGGGCCACGCATATCTGGCAGTTGCATGTGTTAACCCAGGAACCTGTCACTATACAGCAATCCGCCCTGTGCACACAGTTATATGACAACAGACACATCTATAATATAGTGGAACCCTGTCATAATCAAATATGTTCTGCAGATACCAAAGTTGTTCATAGAAACTGGTAAAGCACAGATAATAAAGACCTGCAAACAGTATCAGCAATAGACATTGTGCATCTTGAACATTAGCATAGTTTCAGAGGTCGATACTAGGCTATCTGCCCTAGGGCATGTACAAGCCTAGCCAAAGTGTGTTTGGCATTCGCAACCCTGTCAGATTACTACACTGTGTGTGTGAATAGTAGGTCACACAAGATAGCCCATGTACGTTTAGGCTAGTGTGCCTCTGTCTAGCAGGGCACAGAAGATATCCTAGGGGTAAACATACGATCACCCATACAGTCATCAAGATGTCTCCAGTAGGTGGTCAGTGGGTGGCTCTGCCTATGTGAAACTGGGATTACATTCTGGAGTGAGTGGAGCCTCTGGATAAGAATCTGTCCCTCCACAATGTCCTATTAACATCTGTGCTGAGGTATACGTCCCTGGAGTGTGTAGCTCTAAGGGAGACGGATATCCTGAGGTGGAGCATGTCCAATAATTCTGGGTTGGGTATATCTGTAAACAACAGGCACACATCATATCTGAGTAGGTGGTAAGCGACTGAGTAGAGCTGGAGTTACTGCATCTGAACTGTGCAGGGCATCTGTGTGAGTCCCTAGATCTGCTTGGTGAGGAACTTCCGTGGCCAGTACAGTTGCTGCAGGTGTCTGGTAAGGTACACCCCAAATGTGGTATTGTAACCAAGCATGGATGTGATGAGTATAGGGGCACAATGACCTCACTCGATCTAGATGTGAAACCATATCGGATAAGGTGGCCCACATAGAAGGTGTGTCCAACCACTTTGGCAATGTGAATGTCAAAGGTGACAGTACGAACAAGTCTTGTCCCCAAAACTCTAACAACTCCTACCATATGTAATGGAGTACTACCTATGTGGTAATGTGTGGGCATGCTGTTATTCCCAAAGGGGATGACTATGCAATTAATGGCATTTAGCTGTAGGCCATGGCTCAGGCACCAGTCATCCATCTCTGCGAGACCCTGTTTGAGTATGCATGTGGCAGCTGGAGAGTTGATCATGGCACCCAGTTTGCAGTCAAGTGCAAACATGTTCAGCCATATTCCCCCTGTGGTAGCCTGTATGTCAGACAAATATATGCTGAACAAGAGAGGTTCCCAGGACCGAGCCGTGTGGGATGCCACATGTAACTGGTGTATAGTCAGACATGGCACCTGCAATTCTGACCATGTGGGTGCTATCCCTGATCCAGGTATCAATCCAACATGTGAGATATGTGTCTATATCAACGCTGGTGAGCCTATGCATAATGGCCTAGTGGGTTATTGTGTTGAAGGGTTTTGCAAGGTTCAGGTAGGCTGTGTGGACAGCTGTCCCTATGTCAATGGGCCTGTTAGCTGTTTAAAGAATACAAACAGGTTCAATAGGCAAGATCTGCCCACAACAACACTGAAATGTGTAGGACACAGTGTCCGTACTTTCCCGATCTCTATGTGTATGAGTCCCATGACAATACACTCTATAGCTTTGCAGGCTACTTAGGCTTATAGGGCAATATTGTCTGCGGTCCATTGTAGCACCAACTTTGTGGAGCGGGACCACTGTCGCTGTACGCCATTCCTTGGGTACATATCCTGTGGTAACGCCGATATTGAACAGTGATGTAATGTGAGGGTTACATCTGTCATGATGCTCATGTAAGATGCAGGCTGGGACACCGTCTGGTCACATTGATACTGTGATGTACGCTTTGGGGAGGGCAGCACTCACCTGTTACTGTGTGATGTCAGGGAGGTTATACTCTGTTGGGATGGATAGTTGCTCCTTAGGGGGGATGGGTGGGAGACATCTGCACTGAACCTGTTTACCAGGATGTTGGCAATGCCAGTGGGCTCAGGGTAGGTTTAGTCAGTATGCAGTAACTCACAGCATATCAGTGAGTGTCCACCCAGGTTCCTGACATAACTGAAGAAGGCCGTGTGAAAGTCCTACGTGTCTGTTGCAATTGTCCGGTAGAAGCGGCCCTTACAAAAGTTCATGAGTGATCGTAGCTGTCTGCTAGTACAGATCACAGATGCCTTCCCAGTCTGGGATTGTGTGCTATCATGTAGTAGCTTCCTCCTGACGTTGTACAGCGTATTAATGGCTGGGGTCTACCAGACAGGTCCCCTGCCATTGGAGTAGTGAGTCCTGTTGTTATTTGGGATAGCACAATCCATGCAGTCCACTAGGTGTCCATAGAATGTGTATGTAAAGGATGCAGCAGTGTGAGCCGTATTTGCCACTATCTCAGGGTCTGTGAAGGATACCACCTTGCTGCGGTGAAGTGAGACGTTGGCTCATGAGAAGTTCACCAAGATTACTCAGGATGGGAGTGTGGAGGGTGTATGTATGTCCAGTGATATACATGTATGTTCTGACCTTACCAATGAGGGGTATATCGCTGGTATGGAACATAGAGTCCCCATGTTGGTGATGATCAGGTCCAATATGTATTCCCCCTTGTGGCTGTGCTGACTGTTTGTGCCATAGCATATGAGTCTACAAATTGTAGCAACTGTTGGGTGAGGGTGTCGGGGCTTGAGTAGTATCTCCAGTTAATATTTGTGTATATGAAGTCACACAATATAATGGTGTTTGTGGAGACCTTCATATTCTTCATAGTTTCCACGAAAGCCAAGTGTGGTTCCTGAGTTTGGGAGTGTGTTCTGTAGCAGGCAACAAACTGAAAGGCAGTATTGCACAATGGTAGTTGTATATGTATGGTCTGCGATGCTTTGTGCAGTTCTACTAACCCGGAGGTGTGTGTATCTGTGATTTATATGGATACTCCCCCTAGTTGTGTTGTCTGTTCCAATTCTTGCTGTCAGACAGCATGATGTGAAACATAACCTGGCAGTGCTGGTGTGCATAAGTGAGCCTGAACCAGGCATCTGTCAGTGCACAGATATCGCTATTTTCCATACTGAGGAGAGTCCTGGGTGGCCGCAATATGAGGTTAACACAACTGTTGTTGAGCAGCATTACCCTTAGTTTCATTTAACCTGTAATGTCTATGGAGGTGGGTTTGTCTTCTGAGCCCTGCTTAAAAAAGGCACTATGGTGGTAGCAAGAGCCTTAGCCAGCATTCCAAAGTCCAAGGGTGACAGGTGCAAGCTGTCCATAGTGAAGCTACGTGGCATGTTGAGCATGTCACCATAGGCTGACAGACACTGTATCCCCTATGAATTAAACAAATTTCTTAGGCAACTGTTAAATGTGATATGTGTGTCCATACACTGTGACATCATAATTGGTGGGTGTAAGATGCTAGACAAGGTCAGGGTCATACTGGCCTAGGCTACATGTTCAGAGTGTTCCTTCATGTATCATGTCATGTGGTCCAGGGAGTAACGTCTGAGGTTATACACACCAGCATGGACAATGATGGTGCCAGTCCTGTACTTGCTTTGGAGTGACCTGACTGCCTGTGTTATGCGGCAGATCCTTGGCACCCAACAGACAGCTGAAAGTGACTATTCCCTTGTTAGGGCTGGTGAGTGGTACGGCAGTGTGTCTGACAATAAGTGTCACCTATTACAAGTGTATTAGGTGTGTTGTTTAGCCTGAAGGGCAGTGACTATGTGGCACACTGACATTGTGAACTATGTCATATGTGGATATTGTAGTGGGGTAGCAGGTGTGTGTGTGTCTGCTTTGGAGGTCTCTGCTGCTTAGGTAGAGTACATTTACAGCATCAAAGTATGTCTATGTGTGATAATGTGGATTGAGTGCTGTTGCTAGAGGATATGTGAGACTGATATGTGGTGTGTGTGGTTACCTTCACCACCTGATAGACTGTGCCATTCATGGGTCGAGAGAGTTCAGCACCCTGTATGTCTATATAGGTGCATCTCACACATATATCTGAGTTTGTCAGGAGGAGGAGAGGGTTGTCTGTGTACATGAGGCAGATGTGACATTGTGTCAATATCACAATATCCACCAGCCGGACTGGAGAGTAGACACAAAACTGACCCCTGGACATGCCAGGATATTATGATGACATACTCTGTAGCCTGATCACAAAGGATCAGTAGGGTGTTAAGTGTGTAAGAGAGTATAACAGGGATTAGTGCTCATGTTCATTGGTGTTTTGTAAAGAGTAGCTGAGAAGGAGTCCGGACTGAATCATGACACCTCCTTCAGCTATGTCATAAATAGCAATGTACACCCATATATGTCCTGAGTTAGGGCCAACTGTACCTGAGTGACAATGCCGACATCATGACAGGCCCATATGTACATACCCACCTCCCACTGATTATAGTCCATATCATCATACCAGGAGATATCACATGTAGAATGGATGAGCAGCTACCCCCACTGCCAAAAGCATGGCAGCAAGTGGAATACATTGATTTCCAATATGTGTCATGCACAAACTACAGAACAAACAGATCATGCACCTGAGCAGTCAGCTGAGCCTCACCCCCTACACAGGATGTGGAACCGTTGAATTTGTCACAGCTACATATGCACTCCCCACAAGTGTTGGTACACAACACACCATGGGAAGTCAAGTCCAGTACGCCTATGAAGTCTGATCTGCAAGGTCATGGAGTCCATCATGGTTGCAGTCATAAACAGAGCTATTGGAAGCTGACATACACACAACCCTACCAACTGTGGTATGTTCATGTGCGGATCATGGTTCCCAAACATGCTAGACTGTTTGCAATGCAGCCACCCTGGACATACATCAATGAACACATCTACACATGTGTCACATAGACTTTGAATAGCCCTTAATCAACATCCCAGACACATGTAGTATGCACAAAACCAACAAGCTGTGCATAAATATGTGTTGACATATGACGGAATGTCGATGTGTCCACAGATAGATCACACAAGGTAAGGATTCTGAGGTCTTATTCAGGCTGTTGACACCTGCTGACCCACATGGACCATTCCTGGAATGGCATAAAACAAAGTGTACACACATCACCATGTCCAGTCTGATGATGTCACCATCCTATAAATACAGCAGGAGAAGTGAAACCATCCAGTAAAGCAAATAGCACGCCATGTTAATGCGTCTCTCTCTCTCTAGTATCATAACATAGTTAGGCAGGGATTTGAATTCTGCAAACAGTAAGTGTGTGTGTGTGTGTGTGTGTGTGTGTGTGTGTGTGTGTGTGTGGGGGGGTGTATGTGGGCAATTGTCTTTAAAAGGAGTGCCCTTTTTGGAGACTGGGAAAACACACTAAAAGACGTGCATTCCTCTTTGGAAAGACTGAAGTCACCATCCTACAAATACAGCCGGAGAAGGGGAACCACCCAGTAAAGCAGATAGCACTCTGAGTTAATGCATCACTCTCTAATATCATAACATAGCTAGGTAGGGGTTTGAATCCTGCAAATGCTGACTGTGTGTGTTTCACTGTTGGTCAAAGTGGTGTGGGTTTTGCTTTTACTATGGTATGACATAGTATGATTACAACAGTAAGTGCATTGCACACATCAGGTATCTGCATGGCAAATATATATGTGTACATGTCCCCTCAATCAGTAAATAGGTGTGAAGCCTGCATACTATATGAATACATTTGTTTCCATTGAGAGGTTGTGCCGCTGCTTCTCAGATCGTAGGTCACATATGTATGTATGTGACAAGGCCGCCCACTGTCATGTTCTGTGGCCAAGGTCATCTGTGGCACACACAACCATGACAGTTACTTAAGCGTAGTGTGAGTGAGGGTATATGCCTGGGGTATATGTCAGACATGGTCATACACAACAAAGACTGCCAAGAATGGACAGTCTTTATAGGTGTACGACTGCCTTGTGGATATGCATTCAGGCCTCTAATGTCTTATGTGATACACCTTGGGACTCCACAATACCTATGGATATGTGGATACCAAGGGACACATGACATAACATGAGGCTGTATGTACACATTGGTACCCAACATACATGTTGACGGCTACCACCTGTGTGGTACTGACAGGATAGTATGTATAGTACATGAGGATGACTATGCCATAGTCGACTTACTGCTATAATGCATGTATCAGACAACAGGTATCTGTCTGTATGATACCCTTGTGTAGGATATGCGTCCCATCTAGGGAATGCATTGTAGGCCAATCCATACATTTCCAGATTTGGATGGACACATCCCTAGTATGTCTGCATGTACCTAAGGGGGCTATATGCCAAACAGGTGTGGTCAAAAGAATGGATGGTGGTCATTACCACTGGTTAGTGTTATAGTGTAGCACTGGAAGGATCCAATTGTTACTGGGTTCCCTACTACTGTGTGTCATTTGTCAGGACATCATCCATTGATTGCTTATAGTCATGCTGTTGAGGTTGTGTATACTACAAGACCGCAAATCATTGACAGATACTAACGGTATCACCCACAGCATAGTGTCAACCCATGTCATACACACATCTTCCCATGTTAGTACATAACTGTAGTAGAATGCATACTGGCCATTGAAAGATACTATGAGATGTTAACAATGTGTACGACAAGGTATGCCACACGTCCCATGTGTCCACTATGCACATACATGCAGACAGTGCGTACCCACCATGTTCACAGATGTACACTTGCTAATCTGTACTGCACACATCACACACGTACTGTCCACTCACTAACACATGCTGGCAACACATTACACTTCAGCCAAGTGGCACATGGGTGGACAATACATACTCAGACCTAACAGTGGTGTAAACAATGCTACATTGACAGTCAGAGCTTTGATGCATAATGTCTGCTCAGATATACCTACAAGGATGTTGTTACACTTCCTTGTTGACAACTTGCTATTTTTGCTGCACTGCTATAGTGTCACCCTAACAGTGGTGTAAACAATGCTACATTGACAATCAGAGCTTTGATGCATAATGTCTGCTCAGATATACCTACAAGGATGTTGTTACACTTCCTTGTTGACAACTTGCTATTATTGCTACACTGCTATATTGTCACCCTGTGCATCAGCACCATGTTAGCCTGTCCCTCCGTCAATGATGCAGATGACAGGAGGTGACACAAGTATCATCATATGCACATGGTGTTATGTTCAGAGCCTGACATTGATCCATCCAATCGACATGTCTGTGTATGTGTGTGAGGGACAACAGTACAGCATGGGCCAATGTTGATGTAATGTGTGTGTGTAGAGCCCTAGTTGTTTGGTTAATGTGTGTGTGTGTCTGCATGCACACAGCTCCACCATGTGGCTGCCATATACGGTAGTTTGTGGGACAGACACAGACTGTACCTGCTAGGCTGTACAGATCACTGTCTCCGGCCATGGACACAGTACCTGTGCCTGGCAGGGGTGCTATGGACAGTATCGGGTACCAACCCTGACTGGGTACTGTCATCAGAGGCAGAGGTATGATGACTGGACCCATGTGCCTGCTGGGACGGGCCAGAGCTACGTGCACGTGGTCTACTGGGACGGTCAATGGACAGGCTTCCCAGCATTGCTGGGTCTGGTACTGCCACTACAGGAGAGGCTGTGAACTGTGGGCCATCCGCGACCACTGCCAGCTGTTGCTGGCATGTGTCCGCATCGACGTTGCAACAATCCCGCATGGTCCTGGCTCATGGAAGACATGTTGTGGAGGGCATCTAATGTCTCCCCCCAACGTCTATCAATGACCTCGGTGTAAGTCCGGATGGCACCGGCAAGGTCACGGATGCTGTCATTGATAGTGGTGTAATGTGCCCTCTGTGCTCCTAAGTCCCTGCCTGGTGTACTGTTCCATATGTGCCTGAGCCTGCATTACAGCCTGAAACATACTGGTCATCGTAAGATCTGTGAGGGCACGCCTGCCAGGGGCAATACGACCAGTGGTGCTCCCCCGAGAACCCCTGGACCTCCGCCTATGTGGTACCGTTCCAGGTCTATGACTATGGCTGCTGTGAGGGGCCGCAAGTGCCATGGGTACCTCACTCTCCTGGTCAATGCCAACTGTATGCTGTCCCCTGCCTATGGCCATTGGTGGTGAGGGATGTATTTGACAGTATGAGTGTGCGCATAGATGGGGTTGAACGCTGTGTACTGTCGATTAGCGGACCAACAACAGACCCTGTCAAATCTTCCTGTGCCAATATACATGTGTCATCATCACCACTGTTTGTGGCAGTGGCTTCAGTTTGCCTGCTGCTTTCGCCAACCCCTAACTCAGCACCTGTGAGAGGAAGACAGGAAACACACTTTACAGTCTGCACATGCACACATGCACACATGGACACATGGACGCATGCACATATCCACACATGAACACTAATACACACCTCACTACAGCACATACACACACATACCAGCAATCCAACACATACTCTATAGTGGGTGAAGGTGGGTGTCAGTATCACAAGGTAGACAGTCACCACACACATGTCAGCATGCAGAATATGTGTTGCAAAAGACCATGCAGTGCAAGTGTAGATGCCCCTATTAAATGGCAGTATACATGGCTTTGATGCACCTGTGTAGTTGTTCAGTGATTGGCTACACCCTGGAACACAATGTGTACATGTAAACAACATTGCTGTGCAGGTATTATCAGCTCTGCAATGCTCTGTGCACCATCACTCACAAGTATACATGCCATGGCTGCATGTGTTATCTGTGTGATACATAGATATCCATGTCTGAGTACAGTGTCTGTGTCCATAGCAGATAATAGTGGGCACGGGTGTAGTACATGCATGTTATGTACACACACGGGATGTGTGGTGCATGTTGACATGAAGGAATCCCAATGCTCGACATGGCCAGTGTACAGTGGTTATGGTGAGTGTGGGACATATTGCAGATATGTGGGTGCCTGGCATGGCATGCTACACAACTGCAACATTAAACACCACACATACCCAATGTGTGTCAAGTGACCTATACACCCACTAGCATTCTAGGACATATATGTGACACTTTGTGTGGATGGTGACTGCTGTGCATATTGTGTATACTGGCATATGTAAGCACACAGACAACATGCTATGCATATTGTGTATAGGTGCATATGTTTGCACACACACAACACTGAGATGCAAAGCAATGACTGCTATGAGTAGTACTGTGGTCACTGAAACTGGATGGGGTGTAGTACCCTGTGCCATCATCAACATGCATCTTGTGGTCACTCACAGCTACTAATTTTTATTTTTATTTATTTGCTGTTGGTTAACCAGGATGGTCCATCGGGTCAAGTGAACCCATTTTCAATGGAGTCCTGGGGAGAAAAGCTCCAACAAGAATACATGTTACAGAGATATACATTACATAGTATACAGCTCATAGCAAGGTAAAGTTTACAAACAGTAGAATTATCCACGGAAATAATGATAGAGTGTAGTTATATACAATTTTTTTTTTGTGTGTGCAATGTGTGCAAGACCACTGCCTAGCATGCTGTACCTGAACTGCAGTGCCGTAGCTACGTTCACAATTACACAGCCACCTTGTACATGGGTGTGGGAGGTGCCCAATAAGGAGCATTGCCTAACATGACTGTGTTATGTGTTGCAGAGTGTTGCATAGCCCCATGATAGGCCTCTATCCCTGAGGTACATCATGTGTGTGTGCATGACATGTGTGATACTAAAGTGTGACCTTACAGCGGGTGTGTGGTAATGCCAAATGTAGCATGCTTTCGTGTACTGCGTATGATAAACATGTTCTGTTGTGTACAGCTGTAGCAACTATGCATATCCAATGTGCAGTACAGTGTTCCCAAAATTGTGTCTGCTGCACTGTGCATTGCATGTGATTGAGGCAGCTACTGACTTTACTGAGATGATTGATGTCTCACAGCAAACATGCACAGCATGCATTATGTGTAGGTGTGTTACGTGTACATGGCCTACACCTCACCTATGACATGCACATTTCATTACCAATATTAAAGTGTTTACACACTCACCAGCATGTATTGCTACTGTGAGTGTGCTAAACAACAGTGGAACAACAGTCAACAGTCACAGGTGTACAGATACTATTCCAAATATCAGTATTGCACATGTTAGGCAGCACAACTGCTAAACACACAGTACACATCTCACATATGCATATTCTAACAATACAGGTAACGGTAGTCTACAGCTAGGGTGTATTACCTGCAAGCTCCATGTCATCCTGCTGGGTGGCTCCGGCCTCCATGATGACACATGTGTGATGCTGTTGGTGCTGTAGGCCAGGAGCCACCACACTTAGGAGCAGCTCCTTCACTCTGGTGAGGGGGGGATGTATGGCCGCCCCACCACCTGTGGCAAGCTGTTGCCTATGGATATCAGACGCACGCCACCAGACATGTCTAATTAAATCACTGCAGTGATGGCGTACCTGCTCATATGTCCGGTTATGCATGCCTATGTCATTTACCTGGCGAACAAGGTCTTGCCACAGTGCAGTATGGTCATGCTGGTGCTGGCTGGCCCTGGAAAAAAGCAGGTTATAGTGCTGCACCAGGCTGTTCAGAATTTCCTGCTCCTCCGCAGCTGAATATGATGGATTACGTTGATGAGCCATAACCCTGGAAAACAATTAAACAATATGTGTGAGCATGTCATGTGGCACACTTAACATTATGAAGTACAGATATCACTTAACTGCCATATATAGCATCTATCTGTCTATCAGAGGATACACACATTCAATACCACATATCAGTGCTCAGCCCACAACTGGCTGACAGTGCCTGCAACACTCCATATAACACACCAGTATACACCAGTAGTCGGCACACTGTTTGGGATACAATGCACAACCTTTCCCTGGGGGTATATATCAAGCTAATGCATGAAGAAATATGCCATTCAGCAATGAATGTCATGTACATTTACAGTATTACCGGTAAACCACCCTAGTCTTTGATGCCATACCCCTACCTAACATATGTGCATGGTTGTTAATATAGCTGGCATACTGCTGTAACAGAGTATACATGTTGCTAGGTACACACACATACCCTGTAACACACATGTAATTGCGGGCATGGTACAGGCATCATTAAACACACATCAGACATACATACAACACACAGATGTGTGCCGATACAGATGAGCATTACCTGTGTACCTTATAGTACTGTGTGCCCCTACTTACAGATACTTATGCCTGTGGTATGTAATCTGTGCAGACTACAGGAAACACACAAGACAGTGTTACCAGGGACTGTGAACATACACGATACTGTGCTGTTTAGGCCTACAGCTTCAGGTAGTACAACAGTTCATATGTGAGCTGGAGTCACCAGCAGTACCACTTACTGAGCATACATGTATTGCTTCAGCCTACATTGGGACACCGCAGTCATACACAAGGAACTACATCACAACATATGCCATCCTACTATGTCTGCATCCCAATAACTGACACATCTTTCTCCGGCCTCACACCTAGGACACAAACTACCATGACAGACACAACCTCAAACTAAACTATCACACCTTTACAAACCTTGCACACAGTCACTGTCACACTCATTCCACCTCACATAGCAGGTATTGCACTGAGTACATGTGTGTGTGCATTGTGTCATAGGTAGGTAATATGCTATTGGCCCTAGGGCCTAGAGCAGCCTAGCCATATGCTACCCTGGCCTTTGACACACATGTAATGTGATTTCACTTGTTCCTGTCAACCAGATACACAGAGGTGACTCCCAGGTCATATTACCTCTCCAAAACAATCCTCAGGGGTATGTATGACATCTGCTAATGAGGAGCCTTGTTTGTTCATGCTGGGTGGTTTTGTCCAGAGTATGGCATATTTGTGGATAGGAACCTGTACCTCCAGCATGTGCTGTTTAGTGAGGTGACAAGGATTAGGGCCCTAGGTCATGTAGGCCGGAGGGATTGTAAGGTGTTGTCATGGTGGTTGGCCGACTGCTATGGGTGTGACATACCTCCTGTATGTCCGGCAGTGGTAACCTCTGGGTGGGCGGTATGCAACGCACTCTAGCTGTGGTTTGTGAGTCGGTCTGCATGGGGCTTGTGTTTGAGGGCAGTATTACTCTTTGTTAGGTATGTCTGTGGCCTTTCCACTTGCTGTAGTTGTCATGTGAGGTACATACCACATGGGGCATTGTGATGAGTAGAGGGGAATACCTACCAATGTTTCCCTAGATGACGCACCTTTTGTGATGACACATACCACATAGACAGATTACATTACTACTGTAGCACTGTGATTATCAAAGGGGAGCCTAGTGTCCACCTGTGTCCCGTGTACCCTTCTGACACCATCAGTGTTAGGCAGGCTACCACCTATGTGGCAGTTACTGCATAAGATGTTTTGGAATGGGGTATGGCACTGCAGTATCAACACTGGTGTTCAGTCCTTGCCTTGGACAACAGGCACCTGTTGCAGTACATATGACCCCGTGTCTCCCTCACTTTCTCTCTGGTATATATATATTTATATTTATATATACATATATATATATATATATATATATATATATATATATATATATATATATATATATATATACATATACATATACATATACATACATATGTACATATCTATCCATATCTATCCATATCTATACATATCCATACATAGTTTCATAGTATAGTACTAGGCTATCTGCCCTAGGGCATTTATAAGCCTAGCCAAAGTGTATGTGGCTTTCACCACCCCTTGTAATAATACAAAAGTGTACAATTTAAATTAAATTTAGTTTACTGTGCCTCTATCTAGCAATGACACAGAGATGGCCCCTAGGGTAAACCTACGATCACCCATCCATTCGTCCAGATTTCTCTTGAAGAGAGTCAGTGAGGGGCTCTGCTAACATGGACAGGTGTCCTGTTCCAGAGTGCAGGAAGCCTCTGGATTATGAATCTGTCCCTCCAGCATGTCCTATTCATATTTGTGCTGAGGTTTAGATCTTTAGCTCTCGTGGCTCTGATTGATTTGGATTTTTTGAGGTGGAGCATGTCCATTAATTCTGAATTGGACATGGCCTTGTACGTAAGGCACAGATCACCTCTGAGCAGGCGGTATGCTACTGAATAGAGCTAGAGCTTTTTCAGTCTGGCAGCATATGACATATGCTGGAGACCCTTGATCCTCTTGGTAAGGTACCTTTGGGGTCTCTCCAGCTGCTGCAGGTGCTGGGTGAGGTACATACCAAATGGGGCATTGTACTCAATCATAGGCCTGATAAGGGAGGAATATAAGGGTACAATGACATCCTTTGATCTGGATTTGAATCCCTTCATGATAAGGTGGGCAAGGTAGAAGGTCTTTCTAACCACTTTGGTGATGTGGGTGTCAAATGAGAGGTCACTGTCAACTTGGGTCCCCAGGTCTCTGATTACTTTTTCCATACTTAATGGATTACCACCTATGTGGTAATTTGTGGGTACTTTGTTTTTTCCAAAGGGGATGACTATACATTTTTTGGCATTTAGTTTAAGGCTATGACTCTGGCACCAGTCGTCTGTTTCTGTGAGGCCCTTCTGGAGGATGCATGTGTCAGCTGGTGTGTCGACTATGGCGCCTAGTTTGCAGTCGTCTGCGAACTTTGTCAGCCACAACCCCCCCTTTGTTTGCCTGCACATCTGAGAAATAAATGCTGAACAAGAGGGGGTCCCAAGACAGAGCCCTGTGGGACTCCACTTGTGACTGGCTTAGAGTCTGACATAGCTCCAGCTATTCTGACTTTGTGGGTTCTGTCCTTTAGCCAGTTTGCAGCCCATCTTGTGACAAACGGGTTTACATTTAAGCTGTTGAGCTTGTCTATGATGCCTGAGTGGGGTATTGTGTTGAAGGCTTTTTCCAGATCCAGGTAGGCTGTATGAACTGCTTTGCCTTCATCGATGGCTCTAGTGACTGTTTCAAAAAAGTCCACCAGGTTTAAAAGACAGGATCTGCCTTTTACAAAGTCGAACTGGGTAGGGTCAATTGTCTGTAGGTCCCCAATGTCTTTGTTTATGAGTTCCATAATGATCCTTTCCATAGCTTTGCAGACCAGGCCGGTCAAGCTTATGGGGCGGTAGTTTCCAGGGTCTGTAGAGGTGCCACCTTTGTGGAGTGGGACCACTGTAGCTGTACGCCAGTGTTCAGGGATGTATCCTGTAGCAAGGCTAAGATTAAACAGTGTTCTTATGTGCAGGTTTAGCTCCTCTAGGAGTTCATGTAGCACGCAACCCGGGACACCGTCAGGTCCCATGGATGCTGTATTTTTAGCTTTGCTGAGGGCAGCTCTCACCTGGACATCTGAGATTTCAGGGAGTTTGCATTCAGTTGAGATATTTATTTTGTCTTTTGGGGAGAGGGAGGGGAGAAATTTGCACTGAACCTGTCTGCCAGTATGTTGGCAATATCTGTGGGTTCAGTGTATTTTTTGCCGTTATGAACTAACTCTGCACATATCTGAGGGTTTCCGCCCAGGTTTCTAACATAAATGAAGAAGGCCTTGTGATTATCTTTAGTGTCCTTAGCTATTTTTCTCTCGAAGTTGGCCTTTGATGATTTTATTAGCGAACGCAGTTTTTTGCTAGTGCTGATCAGGGATGCCTTCCCTTTATGGGATTTTGCTCTGTCTTGCAGTAGCTTCCTTCTCTTGTTATAAAGTTTGTTTATGGCTGAGGTCCACCAGATAGGATGCCTGCCCTTGGTGGAAAGGGTCTTGGTTTTATTTGGGATTGCATGATCCATGCATTCTTGGAGATGCCCGTAGAAAGCATTTGTGAAGGATTCAGCAGTGTGGGATGTGGTTTGCACTGGCCCAGGGGGCTTGAAGGATACCATTTCAGTCCTAAGGAGTGTAAAGTCAGCTTATGAGAAGTTTCTCACTGTGGTCTTTTGTGCTGGGGGTGGAGGTGGGATATGAATATCTAGGGTTATTAGTTTATGGTCTGATCTCACTAGTGAGGGGTATACTTCCGGTGTTCAGCATTTTGTCCCCATCTGTGATGATCAGGTCAAGTATATTATTTCCCCTTGTGGGGGAGGTGACTAGTTGTTCCATCACATTTGAGTTGATGAATTCCAGGAACCTTTGGGCTAGGGTGTTGGGGCTTGAGTAATGCACCCAGTCTATGTTTGGGTAGTTGAAGTCTCCCAATATGATGGTATTTGGTGAGACATTCATATCCTCCAGTGTCTTCAGGAAGGCTGAATGGAGTTCCTGAGACTGCAAGGGTGGTCTGTAGCATGCTACAAGTTGTATAGCAGTTTTGCCTACGGTTAGTTGCACATGGATGGTCTCCAGTGCTTCGTGCGTTGCCACTAACCTGGAGGTGTGGGTGTCTTTAATGAATATGGACACTCCCCCTCCTTTTGTGGTTCGGCCCAGGTTTTGGGGCCAAAATGCATGATACGAGGTATAACCTGGTAGGGCTGGGGTGCTCTCAGGAGCCTTGAACCAGGTTTCAGTTACTGCACAGACATCGATGCTCTCCATACTGAGGAGTACTTCGAGAGCCTGCATCTTGAGATTTAGACTTCTGGCATTGAGCAGCATTACCCTTAGTTTTTTTCCTTTATTGTTTTCTAAGGTGGTGGGTTTGTCTTTTGAGACTTGCCTAAAAAAGGCAGTATGGGGGTGGCAAGAGCCTTAGCCAATATCCGGAAGCCCAGTGGTGACAGGTGCAAGCCGTCCCTTGCAAAGCAGCATGGCTTGTCCAGCATGTCATCCCAAGCAGACAGACATTGGATCCCCCTAGAATGACACCAGTAATTGAGCCAATTATTAAAGCTGATCATCTTGTCTTTGTATTGTGGCATCATTCTTGGTGAGGGCAAGATGCTGCTCAGGGTCAGGGTCATACCAGCCTGGGCTACATAATCAGAGAGCTCCTCTATGTTTCTTTTCATGTAGTCCAAGGAGGTACGTCTCAGGTCATTCACGCCGGCATGGACAATGACGGAGTCATATTTGTACTTGCTTTGGAGTGACCTGAGTGCTTGTGTTATGTGGCGGATCCTAGCTCCCGACAGGCAGCTCACCGTTACCCTCTCATATCTATATATATCCATATATATCTATATATATCCATATATATTGATATATATCTATATTTATCCATATATATCCATATATATATCTAAATATATCCATATATGTATCTATATATCTATACACACACACACACACACACACACACATACACACATATATATATATATATATATATATATATATATATATATATATATATATATATATATATGGGTCTAGGTTAGAAGATCGACAGCTGATATAACCGACAATGGATTAGCGGGCGCCAGATGATCGACACTCGGAAGACCGACGCTACGGATGAAAACTCCGACGCCAGGGATAGTGAGTTGGAAAGAAGGCTGTGTGAGTATGCGGTGGTGACGGACGTTAGGGTGCAACTAAGGTAAGTGTGGATAGTGACAGTCTGTGGGGATAGGGGTGGGTTAAGTGAGTTAGGGTTAGGGCGTGGGTTATGTAAGTGTGCAGTAGTGGTATTTTTTGGGTTAGGGGTGGGTTAAGTGAGTTAGGTTAGGCGGGTTAGCTGAGTGTGCGATAGTGACGGACCTTAGGGTAAGGGTTTGGGTTAGGGTTGGACATAGTTGTGTGTGTGAGGTTTAGTGTGGGTTTGTGAGGATTTTGGTGTGCTTGTGTTCTGTGTGTGGTTTTTGGATAAGGGGATGTGTTTTGTTAGTTGATTGTTGTTATTGTGGTGTGTGCAGTGTGTGGGGTTTCGTGTTTGTGGACCGTCGGTTACTTGTTTGTCGGGCATGTGAGGTGTCGTGTTTATGGTTTGTTGATAATGTGGTGTCGATGTTTTTGTTGTCGATGAAAGTGGCTGTCGATCTTATGACCTAGAACCATATATATACATGTATATATACACATACATGTAAACATCCATTGCTGTACATATAGCTGCACATATAGGCACATATACTGCCCACCTTTCATGGAGGGGATGTCAAGTATGCAATAGTTGTGAGACATACGGTTATGTAATATTATTGCACAATGTTGTGCAGAATGTATTCTGCTGTCCTCAGGCCGTATAGCTGTTGCAAGCCTCACTGCCTGTAGCTCAGTCCCACAGCGTTTAACACCACATGACATATGCTAGCACTGCTTGCTTTCTGCAATGCCACACACTACAACCTACATACATATGTGCACATAGCAGCCTTCAACAACATACATATGTCCAGCCTTCACTAACAGTTGCAGTATGTCCCTTGCCCTATGAAAATGTGCATGTACATATAGATACGGACTGCTGCCACATATGGCTGATTCACAGTATGTAGAGTACCCTTCAGACACATCTTTTGGATGTCAGCAAATACATATATGTTACATACCTTACCTTTATATTCCTCACCTCCGTCCGTTGTAGGTGTTGTTTTTTTATTTTCTATTTTTTTTTGGTTTTGTTTCCTCTGTGTGTTGCTGTTTGTTTTCAGCGTCTGTCTCCTTCTGCCTGTTTGTGTCTGTCTATCTCTGTCTGTCTCTCTCGCTTGTGCTCTCTCTCTCTCCCAGTTGTTGCAATGATATTATTGCATGTGTGGACAGCAGATACAGGCTGCTTTTCTAGGTATCTGCACATGTGCATGTGATGGCCTCTGCACCAATTGGTGCCCACCATTTAGTAATTGCATGCAGCCTGCTGTGTGGTAATTGCAGTTCTCACTGTGATTTCAGGATACTGCTATAAAATGATAGGTTAGGTAGGCGTAGCCCTTTCAGTTTTGCAAGGTGGGGACCATGCTTGTTTGCTGTGGACACTGTTGTCTCAGTCAGAAGGTTGGTATATGTCTCATATCTGAAGCTGGGTTGTAGCCAGTGAAATGCATGTTGTACTGAAACCTGACTGTTGCTTCTTCCAGTACACTCTTCTCAGTGTCTAGGTTTACTCACACCTCCTAATGCTAACACTGGATACATGGGAGTATGTACTTTCTTTTCGAATTCGAGAATTAACTGGCATACAACAGTAGTTATTGCAATGTATTCCTATGGCTTTCCTATTTTCCCTTTACATTCACTCATTGTAATGCATGTTATATTTCTTTCAGCACCAAGTTATTGTATATCTGCTGTGGTGTAGTGGTACTTCATGCAGACTGGTGAGTCCACGGTCCCAGGTTCGAGACTGACAAGGTTTTTTATTTTGCTGCTGAGCAGTACAAGGGCCTTGTCATACAGAGTGACTAAGGCACTTTTAAGCAGTTGTAAGCGGGTTTGCACGACGCTTAGCGATGCTAAGCTAAGCTTAGCTCAGCTTATTTTATTTTAGTAATACTACGCCAAGATTGGCTTAGCTTATCATATCTTAGCAATGCTAAGCTAAGCGTACACATGCGCACACTGGTGCAAACCCGCTTACTACTGTTTACAAGTGCTCACTCCCGCTAACCCCTGTGCTCATTTCTTTGACAGAAAAGTAAATGGGGAGATAGGAATGTGGTGATAAAGGGTGCACAAAGAGGGAAAGACAGTAGGGAGACCAGCTCAGGATGTACAGGATGAGTGTGGAGAGGGTCCATAGCTGCCCATTTCTTTACCAGCAACAGCTGTGCATATGCAATACATTAGGAGGGATATTTGAAACCTTCCACCCCTGAGAGAGGGGTGAGGACAACTAAATAGGTTGTACTACCAATTATGAATATCAGGCACATGCACTGTTTGTGAACTGCTACACTATCATTAGTACGTTACTCACTTCTGAACAGTTTGTGGTTTGTTTGTGTTGACATTATCACAGTCTGCTCAGGACAACTGGACATATTTCACTACTGTGTATGCCTACCTACACCCTTCGTTGTGCCTGACTACACGGGTATATAGTACCTTTGGGTAGGGGTGCAGAAGTGCAGAGTGCATTATTTATTATCGTGTGATGTTTATCTTACTGAACATGCAGAGTTGCTGTGTACCTGTAAGTCTATAAAGGCTAGTAGTCTGTCTGAGTAGCTCCCACCTGTGGACATATCCAGATGGTAGACAGAGGTCATCCTAGTATTCTTTGACTGTGCACCACAGCAGTCTTTTCAGCACCTGAACAATGTCAGTGTCACAGGTGGTTGCTAGCAGAACATGGCTACATCCTTTCATATTTCTGTGTTGTACTTCTACTTAAGGGCATGCTTGTGGGATTCATTCTACTGCTACTTGCAGAGTGTGTAACAGCAGACAAGCTGATATGCCTGTGTGTTTCTGACCCTTCCAGGCCTGAGATACTCTCAGGTATTTATTTGAACAGCCTCAGGGAAAGGTACATATAACTGGGATACACCTGTGATATAGTTCAGAAATTTTGCAGTTCAGACTTTGGGGGATTCAGAGCATATGTATTACTACACCTTTTCTGATGTGCAAGCAGTGTCTACTCTCACTTATTGGCATTTGTCATTAAGTGAGATTCCCCACCTTTCTGCCTACTGTTAGTACATTTCACAGGGAGTCAGAGGGGCACAGCTAACATTTGTTTACAAATCAGGGTCATCACTGTAGATCAGTCACTGTTGGGAGGTCTGGCCTGTGACCTATGCAAATATACCAGTGTTTATCCTGCTCTGATACTGTGTGGGGTTTGTAAGGTGCTACTGTAACATTATTCCCTACTAGCATGGCTGATTCTCTTTTCACAGTCATGTCATGCAATTCCACGACACCTGCTGGTTAAGGCCCACAGAACAAGATGTGTGCTATGCCATTCCTATTTTCCCTTTACATTCACTCATGGTAATGCATAATATATTGCTTTCAGCACTAAGTTATTGTATATCTGCTGTGGTGTAGTGGTACTTCATGCAGACGGGCGAGTCTAAGGTCCCGGGTTGAGACTGACAAGGCTTTTATTTTGCTGCTGAGCAGTACAAGGGCCTTGTCATACAGAGTGACTAAGGCACTTTTAAGCAGTTGTAAGCGGGTTTGCGTGGGTTTGCACAGCAATGCTTAGCTAAATGCACAGAAGCTCACACTCGTGCACCCCCGCTAACTACTGCTTAAAAGTGATTACTCTCGCTAACTCCCGCACTAATTTCTTTCAAAGAAAAGAAAATGGGGAGGTAGGAAAGTGGTGAAAAAGGGGGCACAAAGAGGGAAAGACAGTAGGGAAACCAGCTTGGGATGTGCAGTATGGGTGTAGGGAAGGTCCATAGCTGCCCATTTCTTTACCAGCAACAGCTGTGCATATGTTTGAAATTTGGAGTGAAATTTGAAACCTTCCACCCCTGAGAGAGGGGTGAGGACAACAAAATATGTTGTACTGCCAATTAGAATTATCAGTTTACATGTCCAGCGGACATGTGTGCGAATTGGGTAGCTATGTATGGGGCGTAATTTTTTTGTGGGAACAGATTGCCCTTTTTTTAATTTTTTTTCAGATGAGAGTGGAATGTGAGGTAGAGGAAGTAGGTATATTTGGGGAGGTAGGTTGGAGAGGTAAACATACAAGACAAACAAGACGCATACAAGGGCGGAGTTTGACACATGGGGAGGGTGAACACAATTGACGGGGAAGGATGTTTGGAAATCGCAAGCCCATGAGGCCACAGATGGTAACAGTGGAACTGAGATCCCCACCCATGGGCAGTCACCACTGCACCTTCACAGCCCTGAGAGTGGCTGTGCTGAGGGCTGTGTAGGATGGGCAGGCTCACCCGGGAGATGCGCCACTCTCGCTTCGAGCTGGCATAGGGGATCAGAGACTGAACACTGGATCTCCCTACGTACCACAGCCCGGACCCTAACAAGGGTGACAGGTGGCCCTCCTCCACCCATGCTTGCACTGGGGGGATGAGCCCCATCCCTTGCAGCGCTTCCACCCAAAGGTGGCACAGGACCAACGTAGGAGGGGAGCCCGGGCTGGGCACCAGAGCCGCTGGTGCCAGGTGCACTTGCCAACTGAGGAGGGACAGGTGGGTCCGCTGGGACCGGCCTTCCCATACGTTCTGTGATTAGGTGTGTTTAATTACAACATAAACAACAGCATTCCAGATTAGTTGTAACAGTATGCAGTAATATTCCCATTAACCCAACACACCAAGGTTCCAACAGTTGAACAGCAAGCATAACACATGCATATATTGAACGACAGTGGATATTCCAACAGCATGCAGGGATGTTTGGTAGCAACAGGCCACCATGAACGTGGTGTTTGAACAGGGCACATGCATCAACATCAATACAAATATTTATAAAACAATAGGACATATGTCCCAACAAATATTTAAGATTACACATACCCATTGAGGTGTGGAATTGCATGGTTTATGCACATACGGTACGGTGTAGAAAAAACCTCTGTTAACATATTATAATGACCTTTTAGTCTACACTACATTTCCAGTGACTGCAAGTGTATACCCCCTACCTGTATTATTACACTTGCCACCATACATTAGGTTGTGTCATGGGTTTGGCTATTTCAATATATGCCTGACCTATATCTGACATACTAACTGTCCAGGATGCAGATGTTGCTGCTACATATTTCCTGTTTGCATTTATATTTCTTTATCTACATATCTGGGATGTTTTCACATGACATTTTCACTTCGATTTGTACAGAACCCTGCATTTCTTGACACACACTCACATTTCTGGTGAATAATTACATGCTACACGTGTGCCAGGTTTACTTATTCATGCCAGCCAGTAACTGACTATTGTGGACTTGTATATATGTTTCACAGCTACTAGCACTTTCATCACCCACTTTATATGGGACTGCATAACTCTCGGTTGCCAGCACATTTTCAAACAGTACTGTTTGTATAATGCAAGGGTACAACAACATTTCAGACTCTGTGACACAGACACACTCTGGGTTTTAGACCTTTATTAATGACATTGAACACTTTTCCACAGGCTCACTCCTTTATTTGTTTTAACGGTGTTTATGGCAGACATGTTCAAGACATATTATACCTTTATTAATAGGTTAGAACAATCTTTTTTCAGGCTCACTCACTTATGTTATATGACAGTGCCTGCAGAGATATTATTCCAGACATATGTTACCTTTCTTAATGGGTTACTACACTTTTGTTTCTGCCTCTCTGACGTTTTTCTCTGACAGTACATGCAGAGGACTTATTCAGGCAATTCTATGGTTGTTTTATTGGACTACAACACTTTCTTTCATGCTCTCTCCCATATTTTATATAACAATACATGCAGAATAATCACTAACTTGCCTGGTGGCACAGCCTTAGCAGCCTATCAGCATAGGCTTGCTGATTCATAGCATGGTCACCTGCAGCTGTAAAGTAAATGAAGTGATATTGAGACATACCTATCCGTTATACATACTCCATTATCAATTCTTACATACTGCATTCCATGGCTACATACTCAGTTGTGGGGTATTCTGCATCCCACTGTCCTCCTGTATCCACTGGTTCAGGCGGTCCTGCTCAGACCTGCTCACCAGTCCGAGGAATGTCTGTGGCACTGGTGAGGTCATGAGCTAACCGGTTCCAAGCCTCTGCCTTGTACTCCATCCCTTGGAACTAGCCCTGCAGGAGTCTTGACTCGTGAAGGTGGACATGGAGCCAAACATTGTATTTGGACTCCTCGATGACCCAAAGTTGCACTCGGAAGTGTGAACCCTCTCCTGCACCTGCATTTCTGACTGCAAATGTGAGCTACAATCAGTTATGGCAAGTATTCCCGCCTATGGGGCTTAAATATGCCACATTTTCCACACTTTTTTGTGACTGGCCATTTTGTAAAATTCTCGGCTGACTGCGGACCTGCTTAGTAATGGTTAAACTACCATTCCTAAGTTTATGAATGTTAATAGTGGCTGCTTCCCCTATGTTGTCATGGCTTAGTGGTTCTGTACTTTGATTATGATGAACAGGGTCCTGGGTTCGAACCTTGTTATTCTTTTATTTTAATACTGTCTAGACAGGCTAGGGGGTCTGGCTGCGTTTAAGCAACTTAGCTCTACATTGCTCCCTGGTGCCCTACGGTGTCCTGGTTGGTGCGGCGTGCATGTCCGCACAAACACATTGCGTTGGTTAAAGAGCTTTTAAGCTTTCGGCAACTCTATTGCACTGGGTAAAGTGCTTTTAAACTTTAGGCAACTCTGTTGCGCTGGGTAAAGCGCTATTAAACTATGGGCACCTCTGTTTAGCTGGGTAAAGCACTATTAAACTATGGGCACCTGTGTTTAGCTGTGTAAAGCATTGCTTAACAGCAAGCTATTATATATCTGGGTCCTTTAAAAATATATATTTTGTTCACAGATACATTGGCCATGTCACTGCTTTTAATAAAATTTTAATCATATATGTCTGGTATTATTTCAAATACTGATTTAAAACATAAATAAGAAGGGGAGTGGTGGGACTTGAACCATGAATGCCTTCTCTTTGTGCATACCCTCTACCATTACGCTATTGCAATTTGGTGTGATTTGCATAAACATTATTTCTTATGCTCTTCCATGTCAGAATTGCTAACTCTAGCTAAGCAATGGGCACACCCGCGCACACATGCGCAAATATGGGCAGCTATATCATGGATTTAAAAAAAAAAATTTAATTATTTACTTTATATAAGTGTGATGGGGTTTACAGTGTCAGGGAGTGTGGTGTTGGGTGCAAGTACATTTGAGTGAACTCGCTCTTGTGTGTTGACATTATGCTTTTTAAAACCTTGCAGGGGCGTGCACATTTAGACTGCTCGGCAGTCGGACACGCCCCCTGCTTTCCTACTCAGTCTGTGTAAGGGTTGAGTCAGCATGCCCTCATGAATATTCATGGCACGCTGATGTCAAAACCGTTCAACTGCAGCCTCTGAGTAAGACTTATTAAGTCTTACACGGAGGATTAGTGAATCCGGGGGGACGTCTAACAAGTGTCCTTTTTAGTTGGAGTATGTTCTATTCACTTTCCAACTTTTTAATTTAAGAAAAAAGTTTGTTTTTCTGTCCTTTTAACTTCAACCATGGAACATTGATGGAGCATAAACATAAATGTATTTTGATAGGTCTACTCAAGCCCCCTTTTTTCTAAGGCTATATCACCTGAATCTTCAAAATCAGAAAAGTCTGAAAAATTGGACAAACCAAAAAAATGAGCTTCTTTGGAGCTAAGATCCTCCTTGGATCTGATGCAGAAAGCTTCCAATCTGTCGGGTCCAAAAGAAGCATTGGAGCAGACAGCACAAGTCAGATCCAAGGCATCTTTGGAGCAACAAGAACCCTCAGCTCCAAAGTCAACCTTACCTTCTGAATTCAGATATAGGAGCCAATCACCTTCCATGGAACCAGTCCACTCTTGGCTCCCATCACCATTCTATAGAAGATCCAGGTCACCTACCCATTCTACTCAGTCCACCAGGAGTCTGTCTGATGAAGATGTGGCTAGGGTGGTGGAGAGACTTTTAAAAACACCTGCTTTAACTAAATTATTGTTGTATCTGAGCCCAAAGACAATGGATCAGACAGAGCCTTCCCCTTTGGTGCCTGCTCCTCCTCCAATCCGCTCCTTGGTTTCGGAGCTGGAAGATTCCGATATCCAGCTTGTGTCTGTATCAGGTCTGGAATTTATGGCTTATTTGGGTCCAGTATCTGCCGTAAGTGTTTCTGCCTAGTCAGAGCAGGAGACCACTGGCAGCCAACACACTCTCTTTGGGTCCGGGGGCTAGTTTGGATCTCAACGGATCAACCCTGCCTCTAGAGGCTTCAGCGGGGTAAGTTTGATCCTAATTTGGCTTCAGAGCTTCCGTTTTCTGCTCTGGAGGCTCCATTTGCTCTGACAATTCACTTGTTGGATCCACAGAGTTCTTTGGAGTAGGGGTGGACTGCTTTTGAAGTTATGAGGAGAGTTCTGACTACATCTCGGTGTGAGACACAGTCTCCCTTGGATCTACCTCCCAGCTCTGCCCAAGTGTATTTGTCTTCTCACCTACCCTGTTTACAGGCATGCAGAGACCCTAGCCCTCATGATGTCCAGCAGGGGACACCCCCCTCTTCTGAAACTTCCCTAGAATATCCCACTGAGGAGGTCCATCAGAAGAGGACATGCAAGAGGAAGCATCTGGACTCCCCGGAGGAGTTCGTCACATCTGATACTGACCTCAATGAAGCAGAAGGGTCCTACAGTCACCTCCTGAAGATGTCTCTTTTGGAGACATCCTGGAAATTTTAAAGCAGAGAGGTGATTGGCAGGCCACCTCCTCTTCGGCCGAGGAGTCGGTATACCTGAAGACTTTTGGGTCTCTGGGTCTCACTTTTCAACCTCGTGGGTGACCCCTCCTTTCAATGAGCTTGTGGAGTTAGTCTCTCAGAAGGTTTGGGAGACCCCAGACACTATAGAGCCTAAACCTAGGAGGCCAAATAAGTGCATTACAGCACCTAAGGATAAGAACTTCTTGACAAACGGTGTAGCAGTTAATGCCATGGTCATGGCAGTGGCCACTAAATAGGAACTTTCTGAGACCAGCTTCTCTGTCCATCCTCCTAATAAGGATTCCAGGACCATGGATAGGTATGGGAAGCACATCTTTTTGTCAGCAATCTTTGCCTTGTGGTCACGGAATTACCTTACCCATTTTACTGGATTGCAGATGGACCTGCTAAAGGAACTATCAAACTCCCTCCAAGGAGCTGTAGCTGATGCGGCAGCAGATAGTCAATGCTCAGCTGTCGGCAAACTTGGTCAGCCACAAACCCTTAGTTTTGATCTGAACTTTTGAGAAGTATACACCAAACAGTAAGGAGCCCACTGACCCCTTTGGCACCCTGCTGGTAACAGGTCTGCTGGTTGATGTGGAGTCACCCACTTTGATAGTGTGTGTCTGGTTTAAGAGCAACTTGGCACCCATCTTACAATGAAGGGGATTACATTCAGGTTGCTAAGTTTATTCATAATGCCTGAATGTGGGATTGTGTCGAAAGCCTTTGCCAAGTTGAGGTATGCTGTGTGCACATTTTGCTCCCATCAATAGCCTTGGTCACATTTTCAAAGAAACCCACCAGATTTAATAGGCAGGATCTGGCCTTCACAAAGTCGAATTGGGTAGGATCCAGGGTTTGGAGGTCACCGATGTCTTTATTTATGAGGTCCATAATGATATGTTCCATGGCCTTACAGATGAGGCTGGTCAGGCTTATGGGTCTGTAATTCCCTGGGTGTGTTGCTAGTCCACCTTTGTGGAGAGGAATAACTGTTGCCTTTCTCCATTCTGCAGTAAGAAAGCTTGTGGTTAGCCTATGATTGAAAAGGGTACTTAATGGTGATGCTTGTTCATATTTTAGCCTATTTAGAAGACAGCCTGGGATGTCATCTGGTCCCACAGAGGCTGTGTTTTATGCCTTGGAGAAGGTTTTGAGGGCCTGCTCTTCAGATATGTAGAGTGGGGGGAGGGGGGGTTGGGGGAAGGTTTGTGATAAGTTAGGAGGGGACAAGGGAGTGACATTTTTGCCAAGCCTATCCGCTAGCATGGTCGCTATCTCTGCGGGATCAGTATGTGTGATACCATTGGCCACTAGTTTTGCACATGCTTGGGTCCTACCTTTTAGGCTACATACATAGCTGTAAAAGGCCTTCTCTCAAAGGAGCCCTTGGAGGATTTGACAAGTTGTCTTATTTGCCTGTTGAGGCTGAGGAGAGTTCTTTTACCATTGTTGGAGTCTTGCCTTTGGTTTACTGGACAGCAAATTTTTGCATTTATTGTAAAGTTTGTTGATGCTGGATGTCCACCATGGCAGCTTGTTTTTACTTGGGGCTCTGGCTTTGATTCTTTCTGGTACAGCCAAGTTTATACAATTATGCAAGTGATTGTACAGGGCTTTAGTAGAAGCTTTGGTGTAGTTACCTCTTCTAGCTTGGGGTTGGGCTTGGAATGCATTTATACCTTCACCTAGGAGGGTATAGTTTCCCTTGGCGAAGTTTTTTAGTCTTATTTCACCCTTTGTGAGTGCTGGTGTTAGTGCCAGCTCAAAGTTGACTGATTTGTGGTCACTTTTAACGAATGAGGTTTTGAGAGTTGTGGCAGTGGATCTGTTTGACATGTTGGTGAGGACCAGATCTAGAATGTATGTTCTCTTGTAGGGGTATGGACAATTTATTCCAGAGCATTTGAATTAACAAAGTCAAGAAACGTTTGCGCTACCAAGTTAGGGCAAGGGTAGGTTTCCCATTTGATGGTGGGATAATTGGAATCCCCCATAACCAGTGTGCTCTTTAAAATTTGGATGGTCTCCAGTTTGGTCAAGTAGGCTTCATGGGTGTTGTGACCCATGGAGGGGCATCTGTAACTGGTTGTGACTTGAATGGAGGTCTTTCCCACAGTAACCTGGAACTGGAGTAACTCCATGGAGATGTCCAATCTAACTAGACAGGAGGTAAACTTATCTTTAATATAGATTGAAGCACTGTGTCCTTTGGTTTTTACACATTCATTTTCAGTCTAAAGGTGAGGTAGGCTTTATAGCCTTACAATTCTGGGGTACTCCCCTGCCTTCCTTGATACAGTGCCTGTTACGTATTCAGATCCACTTGCAAGTGTTGGGAGTATCTGATTTATCTGTAACTCTGTGGTGTCTAAACTGATTTCACAGTATATAAATCTACAACAGGCTGAAGTCTTAATCAGTCTGCTTTCAGTTATTTTAGCGAACTGTAGATCCCATCTGTGACTGCTTCAGATAATGAGGAATACCTTAACCAGTTAGAAATGTTAAAAATCAAACCAAATACTTTTCTTATGGGGAATTGTATCTCTGTACACACAAATTGACATGCATATATTAGCATCATAAAATATGCCCAGACATTTCTGGTCTTTGTAAATGCCAGTACTCTTAGATTTCCTCTTACTCACCAGAGTTGTTAATCTTCTTGATTTGTCCTCACAAACATTTCTGCCAGCTGTAGCTCTGCACTTTTTGCTCCCCAATCAAATCTCACCATCTTGTTTTGACCTTCTTTATGAAAATTGGCTTTGTGATGCCTTACAGCTCCATTGCATTCAATGGATTTATCCAAAGCCAGTATTTTATTATTAACTGATCTTACTGATAATAAAAGAGAATAGTTCTCACCTCATAACTGAAAGTGTTGCCTTATTCCTCCGAGTTTTACTTCCTCTTGCATAGATGCATTCTACCATAAGCATAAAGGTAGGTTAGAGTTCACCAGATATGAGGGAACTATGACATCAACAAACTATGTGGTAAAATGCAAAAGGCACTGGTCATCATTTAAATATGTCCCCCTCAGCACTATAAAAGGGATTTAAACTGTTAAGTCTTTCAAACATAGAAAATGAAGGTCAGCTGTGATCTTAGGTTTGTACCTAATTCAGAAAACAATGATAAGGCTTTCTTCACATAAATTTGGAAGGTTTGAATTAATCAACAATTCCATATGGAAATGATCTCTGATGGCACCTATTTCTCTAACCCTTAGGACATTGCTGACATACTGTCCCAACACCACTTTCTAGAATCATTGCACATCTTGGGGTCAAAGAATGTGTTAGCAGACAAATTGAGCAGAACTATCCTAATGCCTCACAAGTGGTCTCTCAATTCTGCAGTGGCAGATTTGATCTACATTCACTGGGGCCAACCTTCGTTGCAACCTCTTTGATCTGTATCTCAACAACAAATGGAGCAGGTGTTTCGCTCTGATCCCTCCACAGGGTCAGTTGCTGAGAGATGCTCTAGTCCACAGTTGCCCCTGGTTCTCCGATATGCATTTGCACTGTTGCCTCTAATGAACAAATTCATACAGAAAGCAAGACAGTGTAAGGCCAGGATGATCCTTATTGCCCCATATTTGGCCCTAGCAGACATGGTTCCCCCTATTTAAGGACTGTACTAGCACATCCCCCATGGATGTTGGATCACTGTCCAAATTTACTATTTCACCCATCTGGACTGCTTCCTCTGGATCAGAAGTCCATGAAATTAACTGCATGGTTCCTCCAATTGTAAACATAGCCAGAGATGCTGGGCTTCCCCCTACAGTAATCAGTATTCCTTCTGTTTCTCTGAAACAAGACACTGGAAAGATATACCAGAGCAAATGGAAGAAATTCTGTATTTTGGCCATTTAGAATTCTTATCTGAGCTTTTTGATAATGGTTCCAGCTTTCCCAACATCAAGATTCAAATGACAGCTGTTTCACATTTACATGTTGAACGCAAGCGCATTCCAATAACTTCACTAAAAATCTTGAAAGCTTTTTTGAAAGGTACTGTCATACTAAAATCTCCTAGTAAAAACCCAGCTCCTTCATGGGATATCACCATTATGCTGCAAGCATTGACTTAGTTTCCATTTGAACCTGCAACAACAACAGACCTAAAATTCCTTAATTGGAAAAACAATTTTCTTTAGTGGCAGTGACATCAGCCAGACAAATGTTGGAATTACAAGCACTCTCATGTAAATCTCCCTATTTATTTTTTCACAGGGATAGAGTCTTCCTTAGAAACCAGTGTGTCCTTTATTCCTAAGTTGATATCAGAAGTAAACCTAATTCTGTCCATAAGCTGACCAGCAGTCTTCCCAGATATTCAAACAAAGGAGAATACATGTTGCATATGTTAGATGTCCACAAATAACCCAGATTCTATGTTCACAGAACAAAACAATTCAGAAGAGATTATCAATTTTTTATTTTATTTTCAAAACCAAAGTTTAGGAAGCAGTGTTGAAGGCTACTTTGTTGATGGTTGTCAGATCGTATTTCCTTTTTCTGTCATAAGAAGAATTTACCCTTATGTAAACTTAAGGATCTTTTAAGCAGGGCAGTTTCTACTTTGGCAGCCTTCTCTAGAGACTTTCCATTGATGAAGCATATACTGCAGCTTTTTGGTCTACTGTATGCACATTTATTATAAACTGAATGTACAATCCAGGTCACTTTCTTTGGTTCCACCATATTTAGGAATATCATTTCTTGATACCATCCAGTTTAACAGCTTAGGATTCTGTTCCATGTGTATGAAATGTTAAAAAATAGATAATAGTGGATACGAAAATTATGTACTTAACATAACATTAACTCAATGTTGTTCATAACATTAAATCAATGTTGTTTGAGTTTCGTCTGTTTTATTCTCCCTCTTTTCTGCCCCTTTCCAGATGATCACCAGTGGCTTTGAGACAATTGAGTAGACTCCTTATTCTCTGTCTCTGCGCAGTCATGTGAAGCTATGCCCATTTTTCCTCAACAGGCTGAAATTATCTATCTTTGGGGTTCTTTATTTGGGATTGTCTATTTTTCAGACAAAGAAGGGGGCAAATTCAATCTGAGCAGCTAATGTTGAGACCAGGGAACTATGGGTAGGGGAGGAGTGAGAGCTCTGGATCCAAAGAAGCTTCAAAGTCTATGCTGAGGTCAGATCCAGAAAGATCTGGCAACTGATATGTTTGAACCGGATGAAAGTCAGTCAACACAGATCTAATGTTACAGTAAGTAAATAACTTTCTTGTAGGTCAGAGACAGTGTTTGCATTTATAGATCACACACAACCAGGAATCCACCAAGCAGTTTTCTAAAAAGTAATATTTTTTCAGATACAATCTCTCTTAGCGCTTTGGCTAAACAACCTTTTCAGAGTATAAAAAAACATAAATAACAGACATCCTTTGACATGCCAACCACCTTTACAAATAAAAATCAATAAATGTAAAATTAATATATTAAAAAATCTTTTCTATAAACATAATGTGATACTGAGGGAGGGGTTGTCTATGTACTTAGATGCCCGTGTAATAAATATTAGTTGGTGAAAGTAAAAGGGCATTTAAAGTTAGGATTTTAGACTATATTAGGGACATAAAGAAGTGTAAGATAGAGAGCCCAGTTGCTGCAGATTTTAAAGAATATCATGGTAGTAATGTGGAAGGACTTCAGGTCAGTATATTAGAACAGATTAAGGTAGATCGATTCAGTGCTTTTCTTTTGAAACTTAAACTATTACAAGAAGAATCTATTTTTATATTAAAGTATGAAACTTTAGTCCTTAAGGGACTGAACATAGAATGTAATTGGAGGGTTTTAATTGGGTAAATATTTTGTAATGATAGAATTACTTTAGTTATTTTATTGAATAATTAGGGAAAATTGTTTTGTTTATAAGGGGTGTGTGTTGTTTTTGTTTTCTCTGTAAAGGCTTTTTAGCCGAAGTGCTAAGTGAAATTTTATATGAATAAAATACTACTGTTTAGAAAACTGCTTGGTGGAGTCCTGGTTGTGTGAGATCTGTTGTTGCTGCATCTGATATTTGGTTCTACTGTGGTTTCTAACTGCTGAAATTTGATGGCCTGTGAATCCTTTAGCCAACTGCCTGGAATTTTTGCCAGAGCAATATAGATCCAACACAGAGCTCCATGGAAAGATTCATTCTTCCTTCTAATGAACCATCTGCTTCAAAGGAAAATTCTGCAACCGGTGAGAGTAAAAATTTGCATCATATATTACCACATTTATTGCAGAAAATGGACCAAGAAAGATGCAAGTGATGTAATAATCTGTTTTATTCTGCAACTGGTGAGAGTAATAAAATGGACCAAGAAAGATGCAAGTGATATAATAATCTGTATCAATTGGACAATGTTCATTTGTGACAACCATGTCTCCTGAATTACAGGTACTTTTTATCAATTAGATAAGTTGCAGTTCAAACAAACCTCTGTAGATTTCAATGTACTAAGCCTGCAATGATATCTTGAATTAGAAATAACACCAAGGGGCTTAAAAGCCAGCAAAAGCCCCTCTACACCTTTTGGTCTTCAATATGAAATGGCAAACATTTTCAGGCTGGATGGGTGGCTGCAGCACATACATTCAGCCTTGAATGGACTGTTATTCTGATAGAAACAGATCACTTAAAAAGTCAGAGAATTAAAGAAGAGATCAAAAAAGTATGTACAGAGATGTTAAATAAAACAAATAGTTCATCTTTAGAGGTTTTTCTTAATGACGTGAATACTAAATTAACTGCTTTTGAACGAGAAATTATTGAAAGAAAAAATACAAACTTAGACACGATGTATGTGACTATGACCAGCAGAGGGCATTTATTTGAAAGATGCAGCAGAGGAAGTCATAGGTTCATAGGTTGGTACTAGGCTATCGGCCCTAGGGCCTATGCAAGCCTAGCCATAACAATTCCCTGGATATTTCTTCCCACAATATTTACTTCTCCAGGCCCCTGTTTAACAGGGCTACTGACATGATCCCCGGGGTGAATTTCCTATCTCCCATCCAATCATCAAGGTTCCTTTTGAAGAGGGCCAAAGAGGCGCTCTGCTTGATATGTATGGGCAGTCTATTCCAGAGTAAGGGGAGTCTCTGGGTCAGGAACCTATCCCTCCAGCATATTTTGTTCATTGTGATGACAAGGTTTAGATCCCTGGAGCGTGTGGCTCTGAGGGATTGGGATTTCTTTAAGTGGAGCATGTCCAACAGCTCAGGGTTTGACATGGCCTTGTATGTTAAGCAGAGATCACCTCTGAGTAGACGATATGCCACAGAGTATAGCCGGAGTTTTTTTTAGACGGTCAGTATATGGCATCTGCTTTAGGCCTGTGATTCTTTTAGTGAGGTATTTCTGTGGCCTTTCAAGCTGTTGCAGATGTCTTGTGAGGTACATACCAAACGGGGCATTATACTCTATAATGGGTCTAATGAGGGATGAGTACAGTGAGACAATGATCTCCTTTTTTCTGGATGAAAAGCCCTTAGTGATGAGGTGTGCCTCATAGAAGGATTTCCTGACTGTTGTGGCAATGTGGTTATCGAAAGTGAGACCACTGTCCACCTGTGTCCCTAAGTCTCTCATCACACTTTCGATGTTTAGTGTCCTGCCACCTATGTGGTAATTCATGGGTACATGTTTTTTTCCAAAGGGGATAACTATACATTTCTTGGCATTAAGCTTGAGCCCATGGCTCTGGCACCAGGCATCTGTTTCTGTAAGGCCATTTTGTAGAATATCCACATAATTTTGGGATTCAATAATGGCTCCCAGTTTGCAGTCATCTGCAAACTTTATTAGCCAGAGTCCCTTAGTGTTGGCCTGTACTTCAGAGAAGTAGATGCCAAACAAGAGTGGTCCCAGGACTGAACCCTGAGGTACTCCACTTGTCACTTGTCTGGAGCTGGATTTGGAGTCGGCTACTTTTACTGTCTGGGTTCTGTCTGTAAGCCAGTTAGCAACCCATCGAGTGATGTAGGGATTTATGCCCAGCTTAGTAAGTTTATCTATGATTCCAGAGTGGGGGATGGTGTCAAAGGCCTTGGCGAGGTCCAGATAGGCTGTGTGGACTGCCTTACCCTCGTCCACAGCTCTGGAGACTGATTCGAAGAAGTCAATCATATTCAGGAGACAAGATCGGCCCTTCACAAACCCAAACTGGGTGGGGTCTAGTGTTTGAAGGTTGCCAATGTCTTTGTTTATAAGTTCCATGATGATGCATTCCATGCCCTTGCAAATCAGGCTTGTCAGACTGATGGGACGGTAGTTCCCGGGATCCAAGGTGGATCCTACCTTGTGGAGTGGGATAACTGTAGCTGTGTGCCACTCAGTGGGCACGAGGCCTGAGGTGAGGCTATGATTAAACATCACACTTAGGTGAGGTGCCAGTTCATTTTGTAGTTCATGTAGTACACAGCCTGGGATGTCATCTGGTCCCATGGATGCTGTATTCTTAGCTTTGGAGAGTGCGGTTTCTACCTGTGTGGCCGTGATTATTGGAATTTGGCAGTCTTTTGGTATTGAGATGGGCCCTTTTGGGGGTGAGAGTGGGGTGAAGTTGGCACTGAATCGATCTGCCAGGATATTGGCAATATCCTTGGGATCAGTATATTTAATGCCATTCTGTTGTAACTCAGAGCAGATCTGAGCATTGCCATTTAGATTCTTGACATAACTGTAGAATACCTTGTGGTTGTCTTTGGAATCTTTGGCAATTTTATTTTTGTAACTAGCTTTTGAGGATTTTATGAGGGATCTCAGCTTCTTACTGAGGCTGGTGAGGGAGTTTTTTGCATCCTGGGATTTTCCTCTTTTTTGCAACAGTTTCTTCCTTCTGTTGTATAGTTTGTTTATAGCAGGGAACCACCAGATTGGCTTCCTTTTTTTGGAGAAGAGCATCTTGGTTCTATTTGGGATGGCATGATTCATGCACAAGTGGATGTGCTCGTACAGTGCCTTAGTGTAGGATTCTGCAGGTGAACTTCCAGATCCCGTCTGCGTGGGTGTTGGAAAGTTTGTCACTTCTGACTTCAGTAGCTTGAAGTTGGCTTTGGAGAAGTTTTTTTAAGGAGGTTTCCTTACTGGGGGGTGGGGGTGGGATGTGGATGTCAGGGGTGATTTGCTTATGGTCAGACCTGACCAATGAGGGGGTGACCACTGTTGTGGAGCATCTATCTGCCATGTTGGTAATGAACAGGTCTAGGATATTGGAGACCCTGGTGGGACAATGGATTAGCTGATCCAGGGCGTTGGAATTTATGAATTCCAAGAACTGTTGGGAAAAGGAGTTGGTACCTGAGTAGTTTTCCCAATTAATGGCAGGGTAGTTGAAATCACCCAGTATTAGGGTGTTTGGTTGTATCTTAATATTTTCCAGTATGTTTAGAAAGGTGTAGTGAGAATCTTGGGGCATGGATGGGGATCTGTAGCAAGCTACAATTTGGATTGCAGCCTTACCTAGTGTTAGTTGCACCTGGAGAATTTCAGATGCATTGTGTTGGGCAACTAGCCTGGAGGTGTGAATATCCTTGGTGAATATGGACACTCCTCCACCTTTAGTGTTTCGGTCCTGGTTTTGTGGCCGAAAAGTATGGTAAGAATTGTAGCCTGGTATTGCAGGGGTGCTCTCTGAAGCCTTGAACCAGGTCTCAGTTACTGTACAGATATCGATGTTCTCCATTTTTAGGAGTCCCTCTAGAGAGTGCATTTTGAGGTTTAGACTTCTAGCATTGAGTAGCATTACCTTCAGATTTTGCCTGCTTCTATTTGTTACGATGGTGGTGGCACTATTGGGGTGGCAAAAGCTTTAGCCAGTAACCTGAATCCCAGGGGTGACAGGTGCAGACCATCTCTGGCAAAGCATCGTGGTTTGTTGATCATGTCTTCCCAGGCAGACAAATACTGGATCCCCTTTGAATGACACCAGAAGCTTAGCCAATTGTTGAAGTCAATCATTTTGTCCTTGTACTGTGGTATCATTCTTGGCGAAGGCAGGATGCTACTCAGGGCTAGGGTCATACCTGCCTGGGTCACATGATCCAAGAGCTCTTCCATATCTCTTTTCATGTAGTCCAGGGAGGTATGTCTCAAGTCATTCACTCCAGCATGGACAATGACAGAGTCATATTTGTACTTTTTGTGGAGTGACTTGAGTGCATGCGTTATGTGGCGGATCCTGGCACCCGACAGGCAGCTGACTGTAATTTTCTCCTTGTTCAGTCTGGTGAGTGGGACATTAGTGTGCCTGACTATAGATTCACTTATGACTAAAGTGCTGGGTACATTGTCTTGCCTTAGGTGCTGTTGTTGGGTGGCACACTGGTGTTGTGAGCTATGTGTCACTTTGGTTGTTACTGGTGTTTGTTTGCATTTCGGCTTCGGAGGTCCTTGTTGCTTGGGCAGGTTAATGTTAAGGGCCTCCACATATGTCAGTTTAGTGTTGCTATGTGTGGGTGTTGATGGTGTGGGTTTTGAAGGGCTATGAGTTGCTTGAGGTGTGGTGCAGGTGTTAACCTTCTCCTCTTGACTGTCTAGCACAATCTTGGCCGGAGAGAGCTTTGCTTCCAGTTTGACTATGCAAGTGCATCCCTCGCAGGTTGTAGTGTTGGGTGGTAGGAGGAGAGGATTGTCTGTGTACATGAGGCAGTTGCCGCATTGCCCCACTATGCCCAGATTCACCTGGTGGACAGGAGAAATCACCAAAAGCTGACCCTTGGACATGCCTGTTTAGGTGCTTTTATGTAAAGTTTAAGAGCTGTTTTCCCTTACCTTTGCAAGGTACTTTGCAATTATAGGCTGTTTAGTGCCTATGATTAATTTCTCCTTATTGGCAAGGAGAGCTAAGTGCTTGTATCTGTTTCAGGCTTCCTAGTGCTTTCCAGCAGGTTCTAGAGCAAGTGCTAGTCACAGGGGTTCAGATTTTAGTGCTACTACTGAGAAACCAGCTAGTTTTAAGGGAAATTTTGAAGAGCAGACTTTCTGGCGCCTGGAATAGTTTAACTGTAGCCTTGCAGTGCTGCATGATGTGAAAAATAAGCAAACACACGTTTTTAAGCCTGAAAGTTGAAAGGGATAGAAATCAGCCCAAAAGGCTAATAAAATTACAATTTCAGAGCTGGAAACCACTCCTCTAGCATTAGATAGGCAGTACAATGCTCACCAGTCCCACTGGTAGGCAGTAGGACTTCCCTCTACCAATGCAAGGTCCGGATAGCTCTGAGCACAGAAAATAAAGTCCTGAGACAAGCAAAGCTTGGGATATGTACTGGCTAGAAAAGGTGGGAAACGAGCAAACAAGATAGTATTTTTTTGTTGTTGTTGAATCAGGCTAAACAGTGCAATAATACAGTAAATAAACACAGAAAAGGCTAACACACTTGAGTGTGCAGTCCTAGACAGTAAATGCAATTAAAACTCTACAAAATTAGCAATTTAAAACTTTTTTAAATGAAGCAAGGCAAGTGCACAACTGAAACATGATTTAAGAGGAAGTAACACAGCAGAATAAGTAGGTAGTCTACATATACAGAGAAGTCTATATATACAGAAAAGCAGCTAAAACACACAAACACTTCGGATGCAGTGCAACCTAGAGCACTTGAGTTGTAGCAATATTAAGGCAATTACAGTTATAATAAATGCTATGAAATATACTCTATATTTCCAAAATGTTTGAGAAGCACAGTCAGGACAGAAGGAGATTCAGGCAAGAAAAAAAAATGTTTTTTTTTTTGAAAGGGAAAAAGGAGAAACAGAAGGCCTTATCAAATGTTCTCTCTGTATTAGGTAGAATGAGCTAATGACACTAGACTGGGAGGAGTGTCCCAGATCAGATTTACAGTAGGGGTGGGCCACTGCAAAGGCACAAAAAATAGCCTACAGACAGTAAGCAGTAGAGAAAGCCACAAAATGAAAGTTTTTATACAGATAAAGATTTGTAAAGATACAGAATGCTTTTAACTGCAAACAAATAAAATAAAAGTGCTATATATAAATTGTTAGAAACAATAATCTGTATAAATAATAAAAAACAGGTTACTTATATATCTCAGCTGACAGTTGTAGTCAACACCTCTTAATCCACTCTGCTCAGTGTGTATAGACATGCCATCATGTCACTTTTCAGTATGAGGGAAGAGAAGAGCTTAGCAATGGAGGATTGTTTCTGGAAAAGTGCAGTTTCATCATCGGATTGGGAGACTGTAGAATTTATTTGTGAACAATATCCACCTTTACCTCCTGTACAGAATCCAGGGGGTTTGAATAATTTTCGTCATGGACAGCCACAGCCACAACGGAATAGGAAAAAGGTATAGAGGACATTCTGAACAGCAAAATGGGACTTTTAAAGAAGGTAATGCTTTCCCTTATTCAAAAAGATGGAAATGGTATTAATTTACTGGTTATGCATTGTAATAATTGTGATTTATATCATTAATTTGTCTGGTTGTGCTTTATCTGCAACTGAGTTGAGTGTATTGAACCATGGTTTAAAGTTTGTACGTACAGTTCTTCCCAGACTACATGACATGAAATGTGAAGTTTTTAATTTTGTTAGAAAATTGTGTTTGAAAAAATTATTTTAAGAATAACATGGATTTAGGCACTGCTTTTTGTGATCTAGTAAATAATGATAGTGATATGAACTGGAGTAGCAGTAATGACAGTTTTTATTCATGTTTATCTGATGATAGACTTAATGCTTACTTTCAACTGGATGCAAATGCTGTAGTTTATAAAATTGATTCTATGCCTCTGTTTAATAATTATAACATTTTTTTCATTTTTCTACAGTGCTTAATTATGATATCGAAGTGAAATGTAATGAATTTATGAGCAACTTGGGAAATGTGCAATATAATTTGGCAAGAGAAGAGTGGAGATGCTTGAATTCCCTAAGTAAACGTAAAGATTTGTTTTTTAAACGAGCTGACAAGGAGGGCAAATGGTAGTAATGTATGTCCAATATATAAAGATGTGTTATCAACATTTAAATGATAATAATGTGCATAAAACTGTTGAGTATGTTGAATATGAAAACGCATTAGAAAATTACAAGAAACTGTTACATAAAGATTTTAGATTGGGATATTTTTCAAAACATGACGTGGATAAAAATTTAATTGTGAAAAATGCACTATGGCACTTTTTTCTGTTTACCCAAGATTCATAGAAGTATGACAGACCTCCCAGGTCATCCCATTTTTTTCAGCATGTAATTGTTTTACACATAATTATCTCCTACCTATAGTAGTAAAGTTACCTTCTCATATGCAGGATGTTTATGATTTTTTGAAAAAATAGAGGGGTTTAAACGAGAACAGGAAATGTATTTTGTTACACTGGGTGTATCTAGCTTATATACTAGCATACAACATAACTTTGGTTTGGAAACATTATATTACTTTATCGGTGATAGTTGTGTGTCTAGTTATTTTACTGAGTTAGTAGATTTTTGTTTAAAGAACAAATTCTTTGAATTTAATGGCGCATTATTTAAACAGCTACAGGGTACAGTCATGGAGGCAGCATTTGGCCCAGCGTATGCAAACCTGTTTATGGGTTTCTTTGAATTTATGTATAGAAAACTTTTTTTTTTTAATAAATGTTATTAATTATTTTAGATTTATTGATGATTTGATTTTTATTTGTAAAGGTGGTTGGCATGAGGGGAAAGTTTTTTTGTTGAAAGTTTAAATAATAATAGGTTTTAGTTAAAATTTGATGATCTACAAGTAGGACACAGAGCGTCTTTTTTACATGTGGTGTTAGAGACGGTAGACAGTGCTTTACTGACTAAGGTTTATCAAAAGTTTTAAAGTGGTACACAGTTTCTACATGGTAGTAGTTGTCATCCCCATGCACTATATGACCGATACTGTACGGAGAGTTTGTAAGACTGTGTAGGCTCTGTAGTAGGGACCATGATTTTGAGAAAGAGGTAGAAAAGAATGTTTCCATGTTTGAAAGGAGAGGTTATGACAAAAAAGTGTTGGTAGAAGGTCTTGAAAGGGTACCAAAGTCTATGGTTAATAACTCCATAGGCAGATGTTAAAATATGTACCATTGGACATTAATACAGATAAGAAGAAAAAGAAGGTTCTTTTTGTAACTAAATACAGTTTGTTTAGTGTAGATCTAGTACAGTCACTTATTTTTTTTTTTTTTGGGGTGGGACTTTCTGGTACAACAAAGAATTTTGTGATATTCCTGTGTATTATACAGGCTTGGAAGGAGTATAGGAGATATGGTAGTTAGAGGTAGATTGGTAGCTCCTAATGTTAATATTGGAAGGGGAAGTAGCCTTAATGAGACCTTCCCTTGTAGAAGGTGTTCGTGTTGTAATTTTGTGGTTAGGCTGTTCTCAAGTATTAATGGAAAAATATGAGACACAAAATATTTTTAGATGTGGTTCTGAGGGGGGTTGTCTATGTACTTAGATGCCGCTGTAATAAATATTATGTTGGTGAAAGTAAAAGGGCATTTAAAGCTAGAATTTTAAAACATATTCGGGATATAAAGAAGTGTAAGATAGAGAGCCCAGTTGCTGGACATTTTAAAGAATATCACAGTAGTAATGTGGAAGGACTTCAGGTCAGTATATTAGAACAGGTTAAGGTGGATAGGTTAAAATTTTTGAAACTTAAACTATTACAAAAATAATCTATTTTTGTATTAATGTGTGAAAGTTTAGTCCCTAAGGGACTTAATATAGAATGTAATTGGAGAGTTTTAATTGGGTAAATGTTTTGTAATATATAATTACTTGTTATTTTATTGAATAATTAGAGGAAATCGTTTTGTATATAAAAGATGTGTGTTACTTGTGTTTTTATACTCTGAAAAGGCTTTTTAGCCGAAGCGCTAAGAGATATTTTATCTGTATAAAATACTACTGTTTAGAAAACTGCTTGGTGGATTTTTGTCTGAGATCTATTGTTGCTGCATCTGATATTTGGTTCTGTTATGGTTTCTATATGTTTGTACTTGTATTGTATGAGAATGTAGATTATATAAGCTGTTATGGTGTGTTTAAGACACTAAGCAAGTGAAATCATATATGTGATTTATATAAATTCTTAAAGCTGGTTTTAGTGTGTTTGTGTGTATGCAAGTCTGGTAGCTGCAGAAAGGAAACAACATTTACCTAGTAGGTGTGTGCCGTATGGGCTGTGTAAGAGATAGTGAGAACACTATATTATGAGCAATACTTAATATCCCAGTAATTATTAGAAGTATTACTCTTATGTACCACTAGTTAAGTCTGAGGAATTAAACCACTGCTGTCCACATGGCTTGCTAAAACTAGTTATATTCCATTTAGCTTTGATATATTTTCTAGCTCCTGATGGTGTACATAAGTTATAAGGTATGCAAATCACTTGCTTTTCCACTGCTGGGAAAGAAAAGCAGTTTTCAAAATAAGATCTCAGTATTTAGCTGTAAGTGTAGTGCACATAACATCTGGGTTCTTTTTTTTCACACCACAATATTTTTAATTAAAAATTAGGTATCATACTGTCAAGATGACTTCAGAATTAGACAGTAAGCAATTCATGTGTAACTAGCCAGATGTAGTTTAAACAAAAACCTTGCAGCCAGAGTCACAGACCTACTTCCCAGTTTGTAACAATTAACAAAACTAATGACATCTTGTCTTCAGACCACCACTCAGGATGAAAGTCCTATGTCTTTTCATGTAACTGGGGTATATCAGGGATCATAGCGGTGAAACAGTGCTCGTAGGTGTGGTGCTGGGAAGCACTGCTGGGGGCTTCAGTAAGATGAGGGTTGAAAGAAGTCTGTACAGTCCCCTACAACAAGAGAAACTTGTAAATGAGATGAGAAATTATCTGTGAGAGGAAGCCAAACAATGGATATGAATTTTAGTTATTTAATTTGTGGAAAAGAGCATTCATACAGCTCCATCAACTGCTCATAACACTGGCAAATGAGATGGTGCAGTGCCATTGAGTGTGGGCACTTCATCCCCACTTTCCCACTCAGACATGTCAGTGTGAATTTGCATCTCATTGATGCAGAGACACTAGAGGAGGACATCAGACATGTCTGTATTACAGGACTGGACTGCTCAGGACACCAGTCAGTCAGTAATGGAGGTCTGTATTACAGGACTGGACTGCTCAGGGCACCAGTCAGTCAGTACTGGAGGTCTGTATTACAGGACTGGACTGCTCAGGGCACCAGTCAGTCAGTACTGGAGGTCTGTATTACAGGACTGGACTGCTCAGGACACCAGTCAGTCAGTACTGGAGGTCTGTATTACAGGACTGGACTGCTCAGGGCACCAGTCAGTCAGTACTGGAGGTCTGTATTACAGGACTGGACTGCTCAGGGCACCAGTCAGTCAGTACTGGAGGTCTGTATTACAGGACTGGACTGCTCAGGGCACCAGTCAGTCAGTACTGGAGGTCTGTATTACAGGACTGGACTGCTCAGGGCACCAGTCAGTCAGTACTGGAGGTCTGTATTACAGGACTGGACTGCTCAGGGCACCAGTCAGTCAGTATTGGAGGTCTGTATTACAGGACTGGACTGCTCAGGGCACCAGTCAGTCAGTACTGGAGGACTGGGCAGTGGCAGAACCTTAGTTGATGACACTAGCTGTGGCCTCATCAGAATATCTGCAGGAATCTGCATTATGATAAAGGTAGGTCTACAGATAACGTGTGGATCTGGTGCTGTCATTTTCATTCATTTCTCAATGGATCCGGATCTGACTTGGCCACATTACTGTAGATATGATCCGGCTCTCAAGCTCCTGCCTTTATTTCTAATATCCTTGACCACTGAATTACCACAGATCTTGTTTGCCTCTCTATGATTCTGTTGGGATTGCATTCTCTGAAGCTCATTTTGATGTAGTGAGTTCAAAAATGTATATATTTTTGTCTTTTAATCTTTTTCTACTTCAGATTATATACTAGTATCTCCCTTGGCCACTTAGTCCGTTTGCCAGATTTAAATTAGGAGGTTATAGATCATAGGGGGTTACTAGGCTATTGGACCTGAGGCCCTTATATGCCTAGCCAAGAGTTTAGCCCATGTTTAGACAGGTCAGCACTCAAAAACCGTGTCCAGCAGGGATATAGGTGGAATCCCAGGGATGTATTTTCTGTTTCCCATCCAGTTATCCAGGTTGCTCTTAAAAAGGGATAATGAGGTACTCTGTTTGATGTGGAGAGGGAGTCTATTCCACAGATGGGGGAGCCGCTGGAACACAAATCTGTCATGCCAACAAGTCCTATTGCTCTCAGACCAGGTTGAGGTTGTGCATGTGGGTTGCTCGAGTGGAGCTTGACTTGCTGATATACAGCAGTCCCATCAAGGCGGGGTATGAGATTGCTTTATATGCCAGACAGAGGTCACTCTGAGTAGTCTGTATGAAAATGAGTAGAGAGACAGGGCTTTTAGCCTATCTGTGTAGGGTAGATGTTTGAGGCCCTGGATTCTCCTGGTGAGGAACTTCTGTGGTCTTTCCAGCTGCTGCATGTGCTTTGCGAGGTACATGTTGAATAATTGGCCTTATAAGGGAAGAATACAGGGATGTTATGGCCTCTTTGTCCCTGGAAGACCCTTACTTATGTAGTGGGCCATGTAGAAAGATTTCCGTACAATGGAAGCAACATGGTGGTCAAAAGTCAGGTCGCTATCAGCCTGGGTGCTCAAATCCCTCACTACTGATTGTGTAGTTAGGACATTCTTATTAATGTGATAATAATTGGGGACATCACTCTCCCCAAAGGGGATGATGATGCATGTTTTGACATTCATTTTAAGGCCATGTTTCTTGCACCAGTCATTTGTTTGGGTGAGATTCTTGGAGAACCTCCACGTCACTTGGGGAATTGATGACTGTGCCCAGCTTGCAGTCATCTGCAAACTTGATCAGCCATAGCTCACTGGTTTTGGCCTGCACCACAGAGAAGTATGTCCAGAATAACAAAGGCCCCAAGACAGATCCCCTGGGTATACTGCTCATTACGGGTCTACTGCTTGAGTTGGCTTCCCCTATTTTAATTAGGTGGGTTCTCTCAGTAAGCCAGTTTGCTACCCATCTGGGAACATATGGATTGATGCCTAGTTGAAAGAGTTTATCTACTATGCCTGAGTGGGGAAGTGTGTTGAAGGCTTTGGCCAGGTCAGGATAGCTGGTGTGCACCATCTTCCCCTCATCTATGGCACTTTGGTGCCTGTCTCAAAGAAGTCGACCAGATTTAACAGACATAACCTCCCCTTGACAAAGCCAAACTGTGTGGGGTTGAATGTGCCTGTTAATGAAGTCCATGATAATCCGTTCCATGGACTTGCAGATCAGGCTAGTTAGGCTGATAGGTCTATAATTTCCTGGATCAGTGGACACTTCACCTTTGTGTAAAAGGATGACACTGGCTGTCCTCCAATCAGCTGGGACTTTTGCCTTTGATACAGCAGTGATGACCTGCTCCCCAGAGATAAGGGGTGTGGGGGACAAGTACTGGGGATGTCCTGATTTACTGATGGGGGAGACAAATGGTTGAAGTTTTCGCTGAATCTGTCAGCTGGTAGATTGGCTAGATCTACAACATTTGTGTATGTGGTGTCCTTGACCACCAGTTCTGAACAGATCTGGGTACTTCCTTTGAGATTTTGGACATATGTGAAGAAGGCGTTATGATTGTCTCTAGTAGATATGGCCAATTTGGACTCGAAGTTGGCTTTAGAGGATTTCACTAGTGCTCTTATTTGCTTGTTTAGGCTAAGAACAGATTGCTTCCAATTGGATGCCGGCTCCTTCTTGGTCCTGGACAGCAGTTTTTTTCCTTTTGTTATATAGTTTATTTATTGCAGATGCCCCCCAGACAGGTTCACTCTTCCTTGCGGAGGATGATTTTTGTCCTGTCAGGTATTCCTGATTCCATGCATCTATATAAATGCTCATATAGTACTTTGGTGTAGATTTGGACATTGATGCCAGTTCCTACAGTGGGGGAGGGGGCTGTGAGGCTGTTTATACCATACCTCAGGAGGTTGTAATTAGCTTTGGAGAAGTTTTTTTGTTTGACCCTTGCTAGAGAGGGGTCAGGGGAGATGGTGACTTAGAAAGTGACCACTTTATAGTCAGATCTTACCAGGGAGGATGATACTGTAGGGATGCTGCAGTGGTTACTCGTGTTGGTTAATACCAAGTCCAAGATATTATCACCTCTTGTGGGGGTGTCAAGTAGCTGTTCCAAGGCATTTGCATTGATAAAATCGAGGAGTCTCTGGGCATTTGTATTCTGGCATGAGTAGTTTTCCCAGTCTATCGTTGGGTAACGAAAGTCACCCAGAATCATGGTAAAGGGTTGAATCTTGGTAGAAGAGGTCCAGATAGGTGAAGTGGGCATCTTGAGTCAAATTTGGGGGCCTGTAGCTAGCTATAATTTGAAAAAGTGTTTTGTCAATGGTTAGCTGCAGCTGGAGTGTCTCCTGTGCGTCATACTGTTTGACCAGCCTGGAGGTGTGTGTGTCTTTAATATACATTGAAACACCACCTCCATTGGCTTTGCTGCTAACAGTTTGGGGTCTGAATGTATGATAGGATGAGTAACCAGGTAAGGTTGTGATGCTGTCTGCAGCTTTGAACCAGGTTTCAGTGATTGCACAAATGTCAGCATCTTCCAGGGTTAAGAATGCTTGCAATGAGTGTAGTTTCATGTTTAGACTCCTAGCGTTTAGCAGCATGAACTTTAATTTGTGTTTTGCTGAACATTTTTTGGTATTCTTGGTAACCATTCTACTATTACTCCTTTATTTTGCTTTGAGGTATTTAGTTATACCATTGCTGGTATAAACCTTTTCCCTTTTCACTAAATTTATTTTCAAAAAAAAAAGTTCTTCAAAGTTCTTCCTTTTCTACTTGTCTGGCTTTCTGATGCTTGCTTTACTTTCACAGCATGGCTTAAAAGCCAAGTGAATTTAAAAAGTGCACTTTGTCTGGACATTAGACACCTAACTCCAATGCCCACAGGGATTGTGTGTATTGTTTAGGCCTTTAACACTTCACACCTGGACATCTCTTGCAGTATTTTCACTGGATTCAGCGCTAGATCTATTAGTGATAGAAGCAACAAACTAGTACTTAAAGGCATTATTTCTGCTTCTGCTCCTCCTGGGACAGCAACACCAGGGGCTCAAACACCCTCTGATAAGTCTAAGGAGCCTAGGGAGCACAGAAAATGCTCCCCGGCAAGGTCTCCTAAGTCTGCTCCATTTTCAGAGCCACAAGCAAAAATTGTTAGAATTCAAATCCAAGGTCTTCAGATCTGACATCTGCTGCTTTGAAATGTCCTTGGCTCTGAAGCCCTTGATTCTACCCAGAGCCAGTGTCCCTGAGACTGAGGTTGCCATTTCTTCAACAGACTCCCAAGAAATCTTCTAGACCTCCTTCCACTTCCTTTTCTATCAGGTCCTCCCAAAGTCTTTCCAAAGCAGAGGTGAGTAGGATGATGAGAAAATTTCTCAAAACACAGATGCAGATGGGGTTCTTTTCAGCTCCATCTCCCACTGGACCTGTGAGTCTAAAGCCATCCTCTCATTCAGTTATCATTCCTTCAATCGAACCTTCTTTTTTGGAGCCCTCTGATCCGAGATTCCCAAAAGTTGAACCATTGGATCCAAAGTTAACTCTTTCCTCAGCTCTGACTGCTTCCCTGATCTATTCAGCTCGAAGCCCCTGGAGCAGGATGTATCTTGGTGCCAAAGTATCATCATCAGATTTGAGGGAATGACTTTGACTCTGAAGTTTTTGAAGCCATCACTTCCCATCGGGGCCATGGCACTGGAAAGCTTGGCTCCAACTCTTCCCTTTCAGAGAAGGGTCGGGGAGGCCCTGGATCACCTGAGCCATGCGATTCAGCTGCAATTGGATTGTCCTTGGTTTCTCCTGGTCCCTCTGCTTTCAAGGTGTTGGAGATGATCTTCAGTAACCTGTGAGCAGTTTCTACTCTTACATTTTTGGATGCAGTCCCTTTTCCCTCTTCATATCCTGGGTCTGAGTCTACTAATCCTATCCCTCAAGGACACCCAGTCTGTGTGAGCTTCAGGTATGTCCAGTTAGGGAACTCCTACCTCTTTGAATATCTTTCCAGAGCATCCCACTGAAGAGTTCCAACAAAAAAGGTCATGCAAAAGGAAGCACTTGGATTCCCCGCAGGAATCCATCACAGAGCACACTGATCTTGGTGAAGGTGAAAGGTTCCCTCGATCCCCACCTGAAGACATCTCCTTTAGAGAGATTTTAGAAGTCCTAATCCAGAAAGATGGTTGGTTATCTCAAACCCTTTCCCAGGATGAATTGGTGTTCCTTGAAGCCTTAGGATCTGGCCCACATATGCCTGAGTTATCCCCCGCAATGGATGAGCTTATAGATTTTGTGTGCCGCTAGGCATGGAAGGAACTGGTTATCATAGAACCAATCCCTAGATGCCTGGGTAAGATTTTGAGTGTCCCTACAGACAGATAATATTGGACAAAAGGAATCCCTGTGGATGACATGGTTGTGGTAGCTGCCACCAAGAAGGAGCTAACCAAGCAGAACTCTACTGTTCATCTTCTTAACAGAGAGTCTAGACAGGTATGGAAGCAAGTTTATGCCTCGGTGACCTTTCCTTTACAGGCTTTGAACTAACTGGCACACTTTCTTAGGTTACAGAGGGGCTTGAATAATGAAATCTGTAACTATACCCCTGGGTCCATGTCAGCAGAGGAATCCTTTTCCTCATGACTGGCCACCCTACAGTCAATATCGAATGCATCCATGAGCCTAATCTTACATGCAGTTGAATGTTCCTCATAGGCCACTGGTTTGGGCATAGCCATTAAGAGACATGCCTGGATGCAGTTGTGCAATTCTGAGAACCCCTTTAAAGCATCATTCATCAGTGCTTCTTTTGATGGATATTCTTTGTTTGGGCCAACCATTAAAGACACACTTTCCCCACAGTGAGCAAGATGGAAAGACCTCGTCGGCTATGGGTATCCATTTTTCTATACCACAGAGATCTTTTTCTGTGAACCAGTGCGGTGGTAAAAAGATGTGGTTCCAAAAACCTCAAGGACCTTTTCAATAATCAGGTAGAGATTTTTCTCCCATAGGTAGAGAGGGAAATAATTATAATGGAAGATGCTGTCCACATGGCAGAGGGGGTTTGCAGAGCCAAGAGTCTCAAGATTCCTTCTCAGACAGACCCTTTCAGTGCTCCAAAAAGATTGCTAACTGTTATCCTCTAGAAGCAGTTGGGGGCCACCTGTCCTAGCACCTAAATGCTTGGACAGCCATCACAGAAGATTAATGGGTACAACTGATTATATCCAGAGGATGTTTCATTCCTTTTTACAAGTTCCCCCAATGACAAGGAAATGTCTCCCTGATGTTCCACCCAGTCAGTGGGAGTTAGCAGCTCTAGAAGTTCAAAAGCTGCTAGAGAAAGAGTCATCCAAGAGGTCCCTCCAGACCAGAGAGGATCCGGAATTTACTCCAGGCCCTTTTTAGGACCAAAGAAAACAGGCGATCTGAGACCCATCTTGGATCTCAATTATCTGAACCATTTCTTAGAATTCCAAGTTCTGGATGGTCATGGTTCAATCCATTCTACTTTTCTTGCAGAAGGACAACTGAATATGCTCCATAGAGCTTCAGGATATGAACTATCACAGCAAAATGAACATGCACTCTCGAAGAAGTATACACTTCTGGCTGGGAGCCAGTCATTACCAGTTGAGAACCATGCCCTATTTTTTCTCACCACAGCCCCCAGGGTGTTCACCAAATGCATGGCCGTGTTAGCAGCTCATCTAAGACTGCACCGATTCAGTGTTTCCTTATTTAGGTGACTGGCTCTTTACTGCTGCAGCCAGGCATCTGTTAGAAACATACTTCAATTATCCCAATCTTTGGGAATCCCAATCAGTCTGTCAAAGTCCCACCTACTACTAGTTCAAGTTTTGAAGTTTATAGTGACTTGCCTTGATGCAGTCAATTGTCTCACTGTCTTACCACAAAACAGAGTTCTTGCCTTGAGATTACAGGTCAAGACAAGTTCTTTCTCATCCCTGTCCTCCAGCAAAGCTGATTCTCAAAACCCTAGGATCGATGGCTGCTGTGATCACCTTGATACCTACAGCTCACCTTCACATGCGATTCCTCCAAAGGAGTCTAGCAATACAATGGTCTTTTCATCAACACCCTTTGCAACATTCTATAAAACTATCTAGAGTTTGCAAGGAGTCTTGAGTCCCTACTGTGGTGGATACAGTCTGACGATGTTTGTCCAGGATGCCCCTTTATCCTTCCTCCCCCAGTTGTCACGTTGACCACTGATGCCTCCCAACTGTGGGGGGCATTTCTTGGGATGGATTGTTAAAGGCACATGGTCCTCAGAAGAGACCAACTTGCATATAAATGTATTAGAGATGACAGCAGTCTTCTTATTGTTGTAGGCACTTCAGAACTCTCTCTCTCTGGGGACAATTATTATCCAAAAGTAAACGTTTGTAGTTTGGTATATAAAAAAAAGAGGGAATCAGATCTTAACCTGTTTGCCGAGAAGGAGTAAGAGTTTGGAAGTGGGTGATCTCCTCCAACCTCTTTCTTGTGGTAAAGCATATACCAGGGAAGTCCAGTGTTCTAGCGGACAAACTTAGCAGGATTATTCTGATGCCTCACTGGTGGTCTCTCAGTCAAACAGTGGCAAATATGATTTTATGGGGTCAGAGTTTCTGCAGCCAGTTCACCTCTCCCATTGAAAACAGCAATTCCCCTTCAAGGACAGTCACCGAGAGATGTTCTAGTCCATGTTTGGCCCCCTGTTTTCCTATATGCTTATCCATTACCTGTAATTCCCAAATTCTTTCAGAAAGCACTCCAGTTGAAGAACATAGTAATCCTCATTTCCTCTTCTGGCCTTGGCATGTATGGTTCCTCTTTCCTTGGTCTCACCTACTATGTTGTCCTTGGACACTGGATGCCAGTTCAGACCTCCCTTCAGATCCATCACAGATGACTCATCTGGACATTGCTAGCCTCAGATTAACTGCATGGTTTCTCCAATTCCAGTGATGGCTAGACATTCCAGGCTTTCCTCACCTTTTCGCAAAATATTATTTTCATCCCAGCAGCCCTCTATAAGGAAGATTTATAAGAGTAAATGGAAGAGGTTTTGTTTTGGGGATCAGCAAAGAGACTTGGATCCTTTCATTGCTCTACTTTCTGCTGTTTTAGATTTCTTTGCTTCTATTTTTCAAAACAGTGAACACTTCTGTGCCATCAAAGTTCAGCTGGCAGCTCTCTCTGACTACCACATCGGAAACCATGCTTCCCCTTTAGTCTCATCCAAGTTATGCAAAGCATTTCTTAAAGGTATCTTTTTACTTAGACCTCTGATTAATGATCCTCCTCCACCTTGGGATCTTACTGTCATATTGCAGAGTTTCATACAATCACCCTTTGAGTTCCCGGCTAAAGCAGAGCTCAGATTTCTTTCTTGGAAAACATTTTTTCTTGTTGCTATAACTTCTTCAAGGCAAGTCTCTGAACTCCAAGCACTCTGCAAAACCACCTTATTTAATTTTCCATAAAGATAGGGTGACCTTGCATACTAACCCCTCCTTTTTACCCAAAGTTGCCTCTGAAGCAAACATTAATCAAGTGATCAACTTACCTATTTTCTTTCATAAATTTGGCATTAAAGGAGACTATATAGATATTTTTTCTTTTAGATATGCATAGGCAATTTCTTTTTTAATCTTCATAGGACTAAGGAATTTAGGGTGGCCACGGTGGTGCAGTGGTTAGCATTGTCACCTCACAGCAAGAGGTTCTCCGGTTCGATCCTCGGCTGGGGTGCCTTCTGTGCGGAGTCTGCATGTCCTCCCTGTGGTCGCGTGGGTTTCCTCTGGGTGCTCCGGTTTCATCCCAAGACATGCTGCAGGTGGATTGGACACTCTAAATTGGCCCTAGGTGTGAGTGCGTGTGTCTGTGTACCTTCTGTGGAAGGTTGGGCGCCGGGCTGGCAACTTGACACTGTAAAAACTCCACTGCCAATCATGAGCGGACAGGTGATCTGCTGTGGCGACCCATAACTGGGAAAAACTGAAAGAAGAAGAAGAATAGGACTAAGGAATTTAGAAAACCTGACCAGGAGTTCAAGATGGTTGCTGTTCTGTAAGCACTGCTAGCACCTAGCTCTCTGAAATACCTAGGATTTAAACAAACCCAGAAGATAAATCTAAGTCAAAAATGCAAAATTATCGCTGAATATATATCTCTGATAACAGTCAACAACTAACAGAGGAAGAAAGTGACAGATTTCTTTCTGAAACAACAGGATTAACTATGATTTCTGAAAAACAGCTTAAGCCATGTGGTGCTAACGCCCAACATCTGAACACAAAAACTGGAAATAACTTCAAACAGCAAAGATGTCGAAAGAGGAAAATATTATGGAAACCAGCACAACTAAGACTAAATTCTCTGTACTAGCTTCACCTGAAAAGGATACAAGTACCAAAAGACAGAAGACAACTAAACAATCAGACAACTGTAAAACTGCAAATAAAAGTAAGACTGATCAGCCAGCAAATTTGTAAGACATAAAGACTGCATTGCTACCTATCCAGCAAGCAATAAAGGAATTATCCTTACAATTCCAAACCTTTGGTGACTCATTTAGCCAAATAATAACCAGAATGGAAAACTCAGAATCCAAAATAACTGAAAATGAGATAAAAATAGAATCTTTAACTCAAAGAACTGCTTCTCATGACAAAGAAATACAAAGCCTACAAGAAAAACTAACAGACCTTGAAGCAAGATCTTGAAGGAATGATATCATCAGAAGAATACCTGAATCTGTGACTTGCAATAACCTAATACCAACAATCAGACAAATAATAAATTCCTTGCTGAATCAATCTGAAGAAATACATCAAATGACAATAGAAAGAGCCCATAGAGCTCTGAGAGTAATGCAATCAACACTGAATCCACGACCTGTTTATATTAAAATACTAAACTATCAAGATGTAAATAAAATCATCCTGGCAACCAAGAAAAAAGGCACACTTACCTGGAATAATAACAAAATCTCCTTTGCCCAAGATCTTCCCATACAGATAAGAGAAGCAAAGCAACTCCTTTTACCATACTGCAGATTTTTAATCGAGAAAAAAATCAAATTCCAGATGAAATACCCAAATCTATTAATTTTCTATTTTAAAAAAGTCAGATACATGGTTGTTAACCACAAAGAGACAAAAGAGACATTCCAGGCTGTTTTTCAAGCAGATTCCACCTTCAGAAAAGAAATAAAAGTTCAAAACATGATAAAAGACCCTCGAGTGAAGAAACAAGCCGATTCGCGAACATTGTAGATGGGAATCCATTCCAGTGAACTTCCCCTGGCTGCCTAGGCCCTTAACTTTACAAGTAAGCCACAAGAAGCACAGGAAAAGGAAGTATTGCCTGTGTAGGAACCAAAAATCAACTGCCATTTCCGATGCGTGCATTTTAGGAAGGAACCTCCTCCAGGGACTTTGGCTTGTAAAATCGTTCCCCCTACGAACTCGAGGGCTCCAATATGAAGACCAACCATACTAAAGGGACTGTTAAAAGATTCTGAAAAGACTTTTGTGACAAAAATGGAAATCGACCTGCACCTCTCAAAGAAGTAAACAAGCACCAAATATGTACAACATTCTGCAAGCAAGACCTTGAAGAATTAAGGTACTGTTACACTGAAACACTCACTAAGACTGTACACTCATCACTATATGACTGAATGAAGCCTTAAATAATAAGTAATAATCTACCATAAACCAGTCTAGTCTGCAGACATATACTAGGAAAAGGACTAATGACTTGCATAAATGCTGAAAAGTGTTAAAACCAGAAACTTGCAAAGGTAACCTATTAATACTTAAAAACTGAAATGTAACCTGCTAAGCAGACTGTATATGAGGATCTGCCTGACCAAACTGAGAAATATGTGTGCATGCATATATAATATTTTTTTTTCTCTCTCCTATCCAGGAGTATAGGTGCCAACAACATATTATATAACCCTCATAATATATGTGGAAGGCTATATAGGCACCAATGTTGATTAAATACCGAGTTTATAAAGGGGAGGAAAAGTAGAAGAATGAAAGGAAAATGTAAATATGACAAGCTTGACATCTGATTAATAATATTGTGTTACACTACCTGACATAAGCTACTGAGAAATTGTTTATTAGCATTGCTGTTTTAAAAATATATCATTAGAAAGATAAGTGTCAAGTACATATATTATAATCCCTACATATAGATGCGAAAGACTAAATAGACACCATATCTGTACAAAGATCTGAATAAATAAAGGGAAGGTTAAATAAGTGGAAGGGAAATGTAAATATGTCAAGACTGACAACTAAACACTAATACTATGCTATGCAACTGGATATAAACTACTGAGGAAATGTTTATGAATATGATGTTTAAAGTTACATTATTAGACAGGTTATAGGTGCCAAGATTTTATTTCACAACCCACATAGATATATGTGAAAAAACATACAGATACCAAAGGAGTTTGACAAACTTGACATTAAAATAACAGTACGATGTTACACAACCTGATATACACTGCTGAGAAAATACTTTTAATGGACTGTTGTAAAAACACGATCAGGAAGAACAAATCACAAGATAAAAACAATACATGCTGCACTCTAACTGCAACACTGCAAATGTATAATAGTTTTGTTGAAAGGGACTAGGGACTTTATTAGCAGTGTTTTCTGGGGAACTAGATTGTTCAGCTTAGTTCGTATTGTATATAGTCACACAGGGGGTTAATATGTGACAAATCCACATGTAAAAAGAAAACACAACCAAAGATTAGATGGCAGAGAAATCCACATATTGAACCTTCACCCCCCCTATTATTTCTGGTCCAGGGGTATAGTGGATAGGCACAGAGAAGGGACGGGGATAGATAGATGCTTTACACAACCATTACACATCAAGACATACGAAGACCACAAATCCAAACTAAGATAAAAGTCATATCTAATTAATAGATTTAATAAATAAATGTGGGAACTAGAGTCATGAAATATTAAAGGACTTCAAAATGCGAAAAAAAGAAAATTATTCCTACACCTTGCATTGAAAACCAAAGCCAATCTCATACTAATACAAGAAACGCATTTAACCACAGAGCAATGGACAGAAATTAGCAGGAAGAAATGGATAAGGCAAATCATAGCCTCAGAGGGAAAAACAAACAGTGCTGGGGTGGCCATAATAATCAAAAAACAATTTCAGGAAAAAATCCTTAAAACCAAAGCTGCCAAGGAGGGAAGATGGTGCTACGTAACATTTACTAACCCTACATTACCAAAATCTATAATGGTGCTTAATATATATGCACCCTGTAGTAACCAACACTTCTTTATGTCACTATACCCAACCTTAAACCAATTTAAAGACCACTATTTAGTGATTGGAGGTGACTGGAACACATACCAAAACCCAGAGAAGGACAAATCTAACTTGACTAACTCATATAATAAACAAGCCTCTTTAGCTTTAAATGAATTCAAACAAGACTTCAAACTATATGACCCATTTAAATATGGAGATAACAATGATAAAACTGGGAAATTCACATTTTACACGCAATGCAATAATATGTGGTCAAGAACAGATTTAATTTTCATTTCGGATATATTCATTAACATGGACCCAACAACAATTATTCAGACCAGGTTTTTTTGGACCATTCTAAAATAACACTGAACATCTACTGGGACAAAAAATATATATTTAGAGAATAGAGGGCATAAATGGTCATTAAACCCCAATTTTCTCACCAAAATAGAAGTGATAAAAGAAGTAGAAGAAATACTAAAAACATCTCTCTCAACTCTCAAGTACTAATGGACATAGAGTGGGCCATGACCAAAGCACAAGTTATAGGAATATTTATTAAAAAAGCAGCATATTATAAAAAAATACAACTGAAAGAGGAACAGACTCTGAAAAGGAAAATAGAGCATCTTGAAAAAGAACTATTAAGTAACCCTAAGTAACAGACAGAGGAAGAACTCTTAAAAACGCAGAGAGACCTTTATATGCTAAAATCCAGAGATCTATCATTTTATGAAGCTAGGATGCTAGCCACCTATGCAGAAGAAGCACAAATCCCATCTAGTGCTCTAGCCAGAATTATCTCCCAACATAAAACCACCTCCAAAATATCAGAAATAAACCACAAGGACAAAAACTACACAAAAAATGAGGACATTGAGAGTATATTTCTTTAAATATTTTGACAAATATATGGAGAGCAAACATTACAAACAACAAAGGAAGATAGAACTCTTTTCCTTCAAAAATTGAAATTCCCCAAACTAGAATTAGACCAACAACAAAAAAAAAAACTAACTGAACCTATATCCATCAGTGAGATAATCACAACAAACACTTAAAAGTGCACAAGGCTCCGGAACCATATGGTCTCATCTCAGAATTCTACAAAGCATTTATCCCCTTGATAGCTAAACTACTACAGTGTATTTTGAACTACATAATAAACAATAAAGTAAATGACATCCACTTCAATGCCTCTAAAACCATCTTTATATTAAAAGGACATGCTGACCCCAAAAGCCCTGACAGCTACAGACCCATCTCCCTCTTAAACCTGGATACAAAAATACTTATCTCAATACTTGCGAATAGATTGAAAAACCTGATAGAGAAAATAATTTCTCCAGAACAATCTGGATTTACACCACATAGAAAGACTAGTGACAACACACGAACATTAGATGCGCTAATCTCCTATGCAAACCAGAACAATACCAACATCTATATAATGGTAGTAGATACTCACAAGGCATTTGACAGGGTCAACATAGAATTCTTACTCCAAACACTACCGCAATTTGACATACCTAATAACTCCATACAGATCATCCAAACTCTCTATAGTAATCCATATACATCCCTATATATTAATAAAACATGGTCAAATAGAATTCTGATAAAAAATGGAACAAGGCAAGGATGCCTGTTATCACCCTTTCTCTTTAAGCTATACTTAGAACCACTATTCATATACATTAAACAAAATACATACCATAAACCCCTATCAGTACACAACTTCAAAATATATCTCACCGCTTTTGAAGATGATCTGGACATATACTGGATTACACCAAATTCAGATATAAACAAAATAATACTTGCAATTGAACAATTCTCGACCATGTCTAACTATAAACTAAATCTTAATAAAACCAATATTTTCCCCTTAAAAACACCCAAACTCATCCCGTTAATATCACTTTTGGACGCAATAAAAATAAAAGAAGAAACTAAATATTTGAGAATTTCCTTTTTCCAGAATAAACAAGATTTCTACCAATATAATGTAACTCTCAAATGGCAAAACATAATGCAAGATTGTAAAAGGTGGAACAACCTAAAACTACCATTCATGGCGAAAGTTTCCAAAATAAAAATAAATATTCTTCCTAGACTAATGTACATTTTCATGACAGGTAATAATACATAATAAACTCTTTAACCAAATACACACCTGGCAAAGTTTATATGGGAACCTAAGAAAACAAGAATTTCCTATCCAAAATTAACACTGCCTAAGAACAAAGGAGGGCTGAATCTACTGTATTTTAAAACCTATTACTCTATCATTATCACCAACAGAATACTAAGAATAGCTTAACACGATCCAACAAAGAAAAACTGGTCTCCTTCTTGGGTGACAATATTTTATAGATAAGCACTAGGTATCAGTCCTAAAGCACTCCCATTCCTGAATCAAAAAGAAATACAAACTTACAACATTTTAGATCACATAAAACACTCTTGTCAACATAACACAAATACTATTTCAATCTTTGAACCTTGGATAAGCCATAACAATACTACAACCTCTCCATAAAAACCCAAACCTAAAAATAAATAACAAAATGCTAGACTTAGAATGCCTTCAGTGTCTAAAAGACAAAACAATTCAAGATATCTTCCCATATCTCCATTGCTCAATACAGGAAATTAGAACTAACCTAAATCTCTCCAAATCTTACATAATAATAGTAATACAAATCAAAGAACTGTGTTCCAGTTACCTCCAAAACACTACTATATCCAATAGTGACATAGAAACTTGCAATTTGCTTTGGAAAACTATTCTTTCAACAAGGAAAACTATTACCAATTCATATAAAATGATAAGTGATATTAAATTCCAGAAGGAGCTTCCTTTTTTCCAACTACTGGAGAAAACTAAAACCTTTCATAGATAACCAACAAATAACCCAAGCAATTAGTTTAACTCTGAAGATCATACCACTTAAAAAATTAGCCTACTTGCAGCTAATGATTAATAATAACGCATACTTCACACCTGCAATCCTCCACAAATTCAATACATCGAGGTTACCACTATGGCCACAATGCAAGGACCAGACAGCCGACCTATTGCATATATTTTGGAGTTGCAAATGTCTGTACAAATTATGGAATTCTCTCAAAGTACAGTTACAAAAGATGGGCTACCAAACATCAACATTAACATGGGAAGTTGCCTTATTACACATTCTTCTACATAACATCCCCAAAAATAAGCAAATACACTCTTAATAAGTTTTCTACTAATGGAACTATATATAGCTCTCAAATGGCTAGATCTGTTGAATATATCTTGGGAGGGTTTTAAACAAATAGCCATAAACATTGTTTAGCTCATAAAATAGTAATGGATAAAAGAAATCAAAACATGAAGTCCAGAGAAATTTGAGAACAAACATTTAATATAATATTAGCATAATCAACCACATAGCAACTTAAGAATACACTTTAATGGAACCTAGAAACTCATACAGGAATTGACAGTCTAATCATAGTTGGGGTATTACGAATGTATATGTTATTCTGTATAACAATTGAGCTAATGGTGAAAGCATCTGTGTAAATAATGTAAATAAATTTGTTGCATGACATACACCTTATGGTATTAACACTAATGTATAACATACTCCTATGGTCATGTTGTAAAGATTGAAATGTTTGTGTCATATGTAATTGTAAAAGAAAAAGAAAAAATATTGGAAAAAAAAAAAGATAACCTGACCAATTGTTTGTTTTCTTTTCCAGTAACAAACCAGGATCACCTATCTCAAAAATTACACTAGCCAAATGGATTACAGATTGCATTTCTTATATTTACTTTTCTAGAGGTTTAACCCTACCAAGACAGCTAAGGGCACACTCAACTAGGTGAATGGCTGTGTCAGCTGCTGTTTGGGCCACAGCTTCCATTGATGAAATTTGTGCATCGGCCCATACCTCAACTGTACAGATTTTCGCAGAAATTTTTACCTCATATTTTTGGTGTGTTCCTCCTAAAATCTGTACCTTTCTGGCAAATAGCTGAGGATTGAAGTCATTAATTAATGATAAATATTTAAGTTTAAGACTCTACATCCTTCAGAAAATACATGCTAATGCAAAACCTATTATTCTTTCAACTTTCTAAGTTTGTAAGAGCAATGTTTAAAATCTGTCCCTATTTGTCCCTCCATTATTTTAGGCTTTGTCCAGATTTTTTACTCAAGAGGTTGAGAGGTATGCATCTGCCACATGGTCTAATGCCCATACTTTTATTACTCATTACAAATTAGATATCTTCAGAAACAGAACTGTGCTTGGTTCTCTCGACATCCTTCCTTGAGGTCCAACCGTAGTTTTTCATAGCTGGGGACTCTGTCCCATTCATTGAGGAATGAATGACAGTGACAGCATCAGATGTAAAAGTTATATACTCACCATAACTATGCATTTGTGTTGTCCATTTTCATTCTTCCACACACACCCCACCCCCCCACCCACCTTCCCCTTATCCATGCCTTTGGGAGAGACCTGGTGGAATTTTCTCTTAGGAACCACAGTTCTTGTTTGAGATCCTGCTGTGTTAAGCTCTCTTAACTTTCTAATTTGTGTAGTAATTTAACTAGTTTTTATATTTGAAACGTTGTATATTAGCAGCAAATTCAATCTGAGGTAATTTAGTGGTCAGTGGCATTATGGGTAAATGGAGGAGTTTGAGAGCTGGATCTTAGAATCTAGAGTAATGTGGCAGAGTCACATCTGAGGATCGGATCTGAACCCATTCATTGAGAAAGAATGAAAATGGACAACACAGATGCATAGTTATGGTGAGTACATAACTTTTATTTTTGTAATACCATTATTATCTTGTGGTTTGTCAAATGGGTGATATCTGTGTCCTTTAGACTGTTACTTGGGGATACCTCACATCTGTACAGATTGTTGCATAATTTCCAGATAGTTACTTTATATTACTTTAAATTAATTAAATGTGTGCTTTTTTATGAAATCTTTGAGACTGAAGTAATTAAATAACAATAAGAGAATGCATGTTAATACAAAGCATATTATAACAATTTCCAAATGTATTAGAGCAATATTGAAAATCTACCCTGCTCACCCAATGTCCCCACCCATTGCTTTTGTCTTTGTTCAGAATTCATGGTCTAGGAGATTGAGAGATTTCTAAAACAGAGATGATATAATTGTCCTTAAGAAGCTGGTGTGGGTGTCTCAAAATTGACTGGTGATGATTATTTATTTCAGGCTTCTGATCTGCAGTGCCTTTCTCCACAGAAAAGTCACCCTGCTTAAGTGGTTTTACTATTTTGATATGACTGTCACTTAAGTTTTTATTGTAACTGGTTCAGAGAATACCCTTTATTGTGCTTATGTGTCTTGACAGGACAGTCCTTTAGTTTTATTTACTTTGTTAACCAGGAATACCCACTGGACACAACTGCTACCTTTCAGGGTCAGCCTGGAAGCACAGTCTGGTTAAGTGACTTGATTAATGTAACACAGATTGCCAGTGAAAATCATAGAATCAAGCCCAGCACTACAGGATGGAGCTCATAAACAGTTATTAATCTGTGAGCTAAACTGCCAGACTCAACTTCTTAAGTACATACTTTGTTGGTTTTAGGGTAGTTTGGGTGTCTCTGCATCTATTGTCCTTTCTCTGCTAGTGGTGAATATTTAAGCCTTCACAACACTACAGCTACAGATGTGTACAATAATCTATTGCAAACATCTGATAGTGTCTTTGCCTAGCATAGAATTATAAAGTTCAGTGCAGAAAAGCACAATGTATGTCACAGATCAGACATGTCCAGTCCTGCTTAGAGTGTGCATAACTGCATAGGATATAGGAGCTGTGAGTGGGCTTGTAGTAATGTATTGAATGAGCCACCATGGGTGCATCTGTTGTGAGGCATTTTGTTCTGCTGTATGTTGTTTTTTTCATCACACTAAGACTGCACCCCACATTATAATATGTATGAATTCCTCCGTGGTTCCTAAGATGGTAGTATTTCTGACCAGACTGCTGAGACAGTGGCAGAACCTCTGAATCTGCTACGAATGGTCAAAAAATGGTTAGTAGGTTTGACACCTAATGGATAACTTTGGCTTGGGGGTGTGAGTGTCAGATGCATACACTTAACAACTCTTGTTTTATATGCAGCTAAACAACAAAAAATACAAGAAAATGCATTCCTTAATATCACATTATTTGCAGTGGCAGCATTGCCTGCTTTAAGTAAATAAATAAATAAATACCATTACTGTCACACAGACTAGTTAGTATGTGCAGACAAGAAAATCATGAAAGTGAAACTTTTAAAAATGATGTATTCAGCAGATTTCTTTCATATTTTTATTTATTTTTATGCAGTTTTAAAATCATGCTTACCTCAGTACATATCTGAATGAATGCATCTGTTTAAAGCAAAAGATACATTTATTTTGCCACTAGCTAATGGCTGGCTATGCAGTGTTAATACAGTCTTTCAAATCAGATAGTTCATTAGAATTTCTTTTAATTTGCCAGTCAACATTGAAGACCTCTTGTCAGTTTTTCATATCACTTTCCCTTGGATTATTGACAGTGCAATTAAAGGAGTTTATTTTAATTTGTTGAAAACTAATTCCAGTGAATGGACATTCATTGAACACAAACCAGCGAATGGCCGTTCATCAAACTTTCATTTCAGTGAACGTTTTTCTAAGGGAATTGAGTTAGTTGACTAGTATGAGGACATTTGCCCTTTTCCCTACTGTAGTGTGATCTTGGAGTTGGTATATATAAGTAGGGGGTGGTAGGTTTGATATCATGTAGTTTGAGTGATGGTTGGTGGTGAGCTGTGGGTATCTTTATTAAAGGTGATTTGTAATGTTAAAATGAAATAAAAATCACTGAAGAGCAGTAAACGGGATTAAAGCAAATGATAATGTAGCAAAAAATAAATGCTTTGAATAGCAAGAGAACTTTAATCAAATGAAAATACATTAAGCGCTTTTGCAGTAAATTTGCTTCATCTGACCAATAAAAACAGTTTAGTCAATATTAATTAAATACATAAAATTCAATTCATATCACCCAATAAAATACATCAATGTTAAGCATGTGACCTAAGCATTAAAAATACTAATGAAACTCATTTGAATAATCTCCTTTGCTTCAGTGCTGGTTATAAAGAGACCTTAGCATTTAAACCATAAATTTTGTCAGCTTGTAAATGTAAAATCAAAAAATTTCCCTATTCTCAGTCTTATTCACACGGTCTGCAAATCTTGCATCATCCTTTAATAATTCAATTACTTTAAACTGAAATGTATGATTCTGTCTCACTTCCATAATGTTTAGCCAAAGAATTGGTTTCATTATACCATCTAATGTCCCTTACATGCTCTGTCATACGCTGAGAGAGAGAACGATCAGTCTTGCCAACATAAAACTTATTACATAACTCACACTGTGCTAAGTATACTAAATGTCTAGAAGTACAGTTAGCTTTCAGTCTAAAATAATACCTTTTAATAGTCCCAGGATATATAAATACATCACTGCTATGAGTAAGATAGGAGAAATACACCTACTACAGGGAACAGTTCGATTTGGTCTAAGGCTACCAAGCCTCTGTTGTTATAAAAAAGAAATCTCTTTAATGACTTCCTATTCCTAAATCTAAACTTAGGTTGGATCCCTATCACGGCAGTAACTCTGTCATCCGAGGTTAATATATGCCAGTTTCTTTTAGTAATCTCACATATGGAATGTATATTACTAGAATAACTTAGAGATAAAGATGTACCCTTTACTTTCATGGGCCTCTGTCAACGTAAATCATGAGTAATCCCACTATCTGAAAAGTAGGGCTTAACTTTATTTACTCTTACGTCTTTAACACCTGACATCCCCATTTTCAGTTCTTTTCCTTTATAACCCCTCTGCAAAAATTCTTCATGCATTGTAACAAGATCTAAATCCAACCTATCATCTCTATTGTTTAGGAGCAAAAGTCTCATAGTCTGTCCCATTATGATATTCCTATATATGAGTGGGGGTTGTAAACTTTGTCTGTGTATTACATGATTCCTATGATGATCCTTTCTATACTTAACAGTAATAATGTTATATTCATCTTTCTCTAATCTTCCAGCTAAGTATTCTATAGATTTCTGTGAAACAGTGGCAGTAAACTTTAGAAAACTGGTCATATGGTGTAAATATTGTATAAAATCTCAATATGTACGTATGTCACCTGTCCGAAGAAGGAATATGTCATCCACAAACCTTCGATAGAAGGCTATGTTAGGTGGAAACATATTCCCAGTCAGAACATTATTTACTTCCCATTGAGCCAAGATGCTGTTGGCATAACTACTGGCGCATGCTGTCCCCATCGCCACTCCAGCTTTTGGGTCTATATTAGAAGCCTGAAAGCTGTAAAGCATGAATACAAGTACATCAACACATAAAGAGTGATGTACGATAATAGTGAACCTCATAATGAGCGAAAAGGAAAACACTGAATGGATTTCTTTGGCCAGCAGCACGATCCTGAGGATAAGGGAATATACCCTTTTCCCCCTGTAGTGCAATATCTGAGTTGGTATATTAAGTAGCAGGGTGGCCCCACAAGGGGGGTGCAGGGGGGCTTGCCCCCCTACAAAAGTGTGTTATGTTACTTTTATTTAGTTGACTTAGTTATACCTCCATGGTGCTGTTGCTTAGGTAAATCCATTCCTTTTTTTTGCTTTTCACTCATTACTTGGTTTGCTAATTATCGTACATCGCTCTTTATGTGTTGATGTACTTGTATTCGCGTTTAACGGCTTTTGGGCTTCTAATATAGACCCCAGCTTTCTGCCAGTAATACTTCCCTAGAAATGAATACAATATTTTCTAGTATAATCTCAATAAATAAACAAAAATCAGTCATTCCCAAACTATAATCACTATTATCTCTCAAAAAAATCTCTACCAAGTTCTAAACCTGGATTTGTGGGTGTCACAGTAAATAATGAACAAACGTCCATAGTGACAGACATTGTATATTCATTCATTGGATGACTATGTAAGTATTCATATAGTTGGCTCCAAAACTGTCTGGTATCACTCAGGACTGTATCTTTACCATTTTGTAAGCCTCTTAAATCATCAAGCAAACTAGTACTAGAAGTCACCAACAGCTACAGTAGCTTTGGAGATGTGCTATATAGTAGTTCAGTGGCTAAAAAATGGAATTCTGTCCCCACTAGCATTCAAAACACATCATCCAAAGCCTCCTTTAAAGACCTCATCAGGCAACATCTCAAGCAAAGTTGGCAGTGCCATGGTTGCTCCCCAGGCTAGTGAAAATGGATAAGGTATACATAATAAATCTAGATAATAGTTTTCAGTCTTACTCACAAACACTGGCTAATCTACAATATATGTACTGTACCTGTGTACTATGTATGAATCTCCTCCCCAGTGAACTCTCCTCACTTCCCTCAGTATCATGCTTCAAAAACAAATTGAAAGTGTTCCTCAGAACACAGTGGTTATGCCCCTGTACTAAGCCTGACTAGTTATGTATTTCTTAATACTTTGCTCTTCCTACCCCTTCTACTCATTAACTGTAATTCCTTCCTTATTAACCATAATACTATCTCCCTCTAGAACATCTTGATTGTACTAGCATGCTATGTTATGTTTGTATTCTGCACTGCTGAATTGACTGTGATAACCTGTAATATGCATTGTAAATATGATTTTTTTTTGTTTAATGTTTCCTTATTTGTTATCTTGTTAATTTCATTGTTCTATCTTAGAGCTTATCTCCCTGGGCCTCTACTGAAAATGGACATGTATCCAGTTAGACTAGCCTGCTCAACAAATGCAAAATAAAAATAAATAAATAAATAATAAAATAAATATTCTACCTATAGTCCAAATTTCAGCTGCACACCACAATTCTATTAATTACCTTTATTTTTAAATTAATATTTTTGTGTTTGTTCTCTCCACTGTAACTGTTGATGTGCCGCATACCACTGTCATAACATGTCTTTTGCAATTTGTGTGTATACTGATCATGTCTAAATAACTAAATGTATCTGTAATTTTTCTTTGTGGAGCTTTTCTCCCCGGGCCTCTGCTGAAAAAGGGCCTTTTCGGCTCAGTCAGACACCCCCGGTTAACAAATGTAAAATAAATAAAAATAAAAACAGTATAGGTCTAAGATGTTTTTCTACATAAATTGGCAACAGTTCTGTAATCCATCCCATCCAGAAACAGTTGGTCTGAACAGGGGATTAGTCATACATTTGTGTATTTTCGGTAGACCCTGAAAAATATGAATTAGTGGTAAATCAATTAAACAATAACTGTATACTTTTGGGGTAATAACATTACTCAATAAACAATCATACAAAGTATTATGAACATGCTTGACAATGTTATTAATATCCTCCAAAGTTAAAACAACATGGGGGTCCACAAAATCAAGGGTCTAGAGATTCATTCTCGGACAGACCCTTTGTTTTATTCTGTCAGAACGCTAGATGAATGAAGATTTGAATTATTTTATCAACATGTAGTCTACTTTATAGTCTCAACTGGTGAATAAATAAATATATATATATACTTTGTAAACAGACTTATTCCATTAGTTGTGTATTTTGTTTTTAAACTGAATTTTCATTGTCTGTTTCTTAATGGTGATTGGTAATGGTATTTTAGCTGATGATGTGGACTTACTGATATCCTTGATGTTACTCAGTTCTGCTGAAGTGTTGCACTCTTGCAGATTAAAGCATTAACTCTGTACGATATACTAGATTAGAGTGGTCCACTGTCTCCTTCCCTTAGTATTATGCATCAGTTTGAGTAAAACATCACTATAAACAGTACTAAAAATGTCCCAAGGAACACATCTATTGTATCACACACACCTTCAGTGTCATTTAGAGAGAGATGTTCCAGGCTTGAGAGTTTAACCTGTATAAGAGGTGTACTCCTTAGGACATCAGGAGAATCACATGTGATGCATTCTTTGTTCTTTACTTTACTGGTTGCTTTAAACCACATTAAGAAGTATTTCATGTTCTTATCACAAGCCCATGGATTGTTATCAACACTGATGGAGACGTTTTGCTGACTGCTGAGGTGAATCATTGTTTTAGCCTTCATGTTATTTAGTGAATTGTCACTCAAATCAAGTATATCCAGGCTGAGCTTCGATACTGTATCTATATGAAACCATGAGATTGTGTTGTTCCTTAGATTCAGATGTTTTACGTTTTGCAAACCAGGAAGCATGCCACTTGTTTCATTAAAACCATGTACAGTGAAGCTAGCTATTCTGTTATTGCTCAGGTCCAGATGTTTCAGATTCGGCATGTTTACAAAAAAACAGAGGATCTACTGTTTCTATCCCATTCCCACTTAGATTTAAAGTGGTCAGATGATGTAACTGCATTTCTGAGAAGGCGTTTGCTTCTAGCCTCCTGATATTATTACCGGTGATGGAAAGTGTCGCAACATATGATGGTATATTTGAAGGAATGGTCTTTAGGTTGTAGTTGTTCACACATGTAACAGTTTTGGTACTCAGTGAGCACTTACAAAACGCAGGGCATGTGTCCCCTGAATATAAAAAGGGCAGAACTTGAAAAAGAAACAGCTTAATATTCATAAGCGTAAGCTTATTAAGCCATGTATAATAAAACATGTTATACCACATAGTATTGAGTAGCATTATTGAACTTTAACTTGGGATGCAACTGAAAAACTGCTGAACAGGATAATGAATTAACTCTTCTTTCTTCTGAATTCTTCTCAGGTCTTTTCAAAGTGATCTGTAAGTGCAAAAAAAGAAATTAGAGTGAAGAGAAAATAGTCTTGGTATATACAAGTCACCTTTTGTGTAAATCAAGAAAGGGCACTTTACATACACATTGTCTTATCAGCACCAAAGTCACTGAAAATAACAATCTTCTATTTGAGGACTAAACAAGTTTCAGATCTTGTTTGCTTCTTGCCTTTGTGATTAAACTTCTTTAAAATGAAGTTATTTAAAAAAATACTGAATCGAAATGAATGGGCCTTTCCCCCTGCTTGTAACCCACAGGCATGCCATGGCATGTGTTGTGAGACTAAATGGACACCACAAATGACCACTTTTCACACTTCTTAAAAGTATAGCCATCTTCAGCTCTTATCTTTCAAAAATTAAAACTGTAAAGCTACGTAAATACAACTTGCCACAAATATATGGAGGGAAATTTTAAAATTGGCTCTTAAAATGTAACCGTAGCAAAAGGACTAATTGTCTGGTCAAAACTAACTAGAACCTTTTCACTATCTGAATCATTTTCAACCTGCTGTCCATTTTTTTGTTCTGGAAAAGCAATCCAGTACAGCAAAAGCAAACATCAAGCTCGAAATCTTACCTATGTGTCTTCAGTACTGCTGGTTGTTGAACATGGTTTCATTACATAATAGTGCCAGAACTTGACTATTGGAAAAAAAACAACTTTGAAAAGAGCAAAGGGGTATCTGAAAAAATTGCACTTTTATTAGTGGGCATGTAAACCTGAGTGAAGAGGTGATCCTAAAGATCATTGGAGAGTTTTCTGTTTTAAAATAATAAGAATGAGAATTATTTTATTAATCATGTTTTTTTGTTCCCCAACAGTAATTTGCAATGTTGTGCCCCCCCCCCACAAATGTATAGTTCCTTCCATTAGTTTGAGGTACTGTGGCAACTGACTTTATTTACATGTTGATGTCATAATTGCATATTTGTGGCAACAGTAGTCTTCTTTACCTTTTAAGGGCATGTTTGTTGTTTACATTTTGATGTTATAATGACAAGTTTGTGACAACACTAGTCTTTTATTTTCTGGTGACTGACTACCTTTTTTATGCGCATTAAGTGTGTGGTTGATTTGGTTTTGAAGAAAACAGTAGTCTAATTTGTAATTGTGCTAAGCTTTTGTAGAAAATGATTTCACCTAAAATGAAGGTGCCAAAACTTGTCAGTTTATTAGGTAACTCTCAATCTGAAGTAATTGACTTCATTTGGTCTTCAACCTGTGGGTCTATGGATCCAAGACAGCCACATCACTAGCATCTGATCCGAGCTCTAAGCTCCAAGCTCCTCCCCTAACCCATAATGCCCCCGTCTCCTTCCTTCCTTCCCTCAGATCTCGTTTGCTGCTAAAAAGCTATGCATCATGGTCGCAGAGCTCCTAGTATTTTTTGGGTGAATAGGCTGTTTTTCTTGCAGAGTTAGTGTAGATTATTTCCTTGTCTTATCTTTACAACCTCCCCTACCACATTGTCCATCGGTTGTTTACAAAAAAAAAAAAGTAAAGTAGTTGTAGTTTTTCCCCTTGGCCTTCCCACTTCCTCTTTTCTGCAAGTGAGTGAGTGTGTGTGTGTGTGTGTGTGTGCTTATTAGTTTTCCTAAGATGGCTGAGACCCCCCCGCCAAGCCAGTATTTAGGAAGTGCACAGAGTGTAGCCATAAGCTCTCCCCAGGCAATGGCCACACTCTGTATGTAGTGTTTTAGGCACAGCCCACTTGCTCACCTCCTGTCCTATTTGTGTGGGCCCTTAAGGACAGGAGGGCTAAGCTAGTCATGAAGGGTTTACTTTCCTCATCGGGGATGGCTGCCCCCGTAACCATGGCTTCGGCCACCTCTTCTACTGCTGCTTTTACTTCTCCTTTCCAGGCCTCTGGGACTGAAACTCTCACCATGAGGTCTGGGGAAGGAGACAAGCATAGAAAGGACAAGCCCAGGAAGTGGTCTGCAGACCACTCAGCTTTGGCAGGGCTTCCTGTAAAGTTCAAAGACCCCTCCTAGGCCTAGTACTCCCTGGCTCGGATCACCTAGGTTCTCCCCTGAGCCGGAGGTATGTAGGCCACCTTCTAGAGCTTCCCTCATCGGCACTCCCAGTCAGTTTCAGTGGCTTCCTCCTCTCGATCCACCCGTTGCCTTAGTGAGGCAGTGATGGACAGGATAATGCAGAAGATCATCCGCACCCAGATCTAGATGGGAGTCTTGCCAGCCCCCTCTCCCTCATGAGTGGGGAGCTTTCAGCCTTTCTTCACCCATATAACTCCTTCTCTGATCCAACCATCAGTTTTGGAGTCTTTGGATCCGAGGACTCTCAGGGTTGGGGGGGGGGGTCGACACAGATGGTACCTTGTATGTCGATGCCGGCCATTGCCTTGTGTGTGTCAGATCTGATTGGATCGGATCCGAGCTCTCATAGCCAAAGCCTCGGCATCTGATTCTGGGAGTACTGTCGGCTCTAAGTTTGTCAGTGCGCAGTCTCCTCCTTTGGCATCTCAGCTTCTGCAGTCTCTGCCCTGACGCCTCCATTGGATCTGAGGGGGACAGCTCTTTTGCTCATTTCTCAGGATGTATGCTCCACTTCGGCATTTGACATAGTGGAGAGGGTTCTCTTGAGTGTGTCAAGACCCCTTACCATCTTGTCCTTGGACTCCATCTTGACTCTCTCAGCTCTGGGTATGGCCCCAACCTTTCTGTCCTCTCAGGGACAGCCTGTGCTCACTTTGCTTCACTCTAGAGCAACAAGAAGTTTGCAAATCCCCCCACAGAGAGTCCCACTGAGGAGGTTCCTCGCAAACGGAAGTGCAAAAGGCACCTGGACTCCTCCCCAGAGTCTCTCATGGATGACACTGACTTGGAGGAAGGGGAAAGTTTCCTCAGGTCACCCCCTGAGGATGTCTCCTTTGGAGACATCATGGAACTCCTTCACCAAAGGGGGGGTGGTTTGCCCCAAACCAACTCCAGACGAGTCAGTGTTCCTAGATGCATTTGGCACGGGGTCATCTACCTCCTGGGTATCACATCCCACAGACCCAATTGTGGACCTTATAACATCTTGGGAATGGAAGGAACTGGACACCATGGAGCCTATTCTCAAGTGTTCAGACAAGGTACTTGGTCCCCCAGTAGACAGGATAGCTGGAGTACGGGGTCCCCTGTAGATGCTATGGTGGTGGCAGCCACCACCAAGAAAGAGCTCATGCAGGAGAGGTCTAAGGTCCATCCTCCTGACTGGGAGTCAATGACTATGAACCATTTGGGGAAGCTGGTGTATGCTTCATCAACCTTTACTATAAGGGCGCTGAATTATATGGTGCATGTCGTCCGACTACAGCATGACCTAGTTAAGGAAGTCTCTGAGTTGCCCTTGGAGTCCATGTCAGTGGAGGGCAAGAAGACATTCTCCACGTGTATGGCCACTCTAAAAGCAGTAGCAAACACGTCCATGCGCCTCCTTTCCCATGCTACGGAAGTAACCGACAGGGTGAGTGGTTCCGGCATTGCCATGAGGCGTCATGCCTGGCTCCAGCTTTGTCAGTTCTCAGAAACCTTCAAGGCATCATTTGCAAATGCTCCCTATAATGGTTCTTCCCTGTTTGGGAAATCTGTGCTTGAGACCCTGGTCCAAATTGAGTAGGATGGAATGACACTGTCTGCCATTAGGATCCACTTGTCTGCCCCTCAAAGATCCTTCTCTAAGAATCAGCGAGGGACAAATCTCAGTTCTCCCTGGACACTCAGGACTCCTCTTCCCCAGAGGCAGAGTGGGTTATGATAGGCACCGGCCCAGAGGCAGAGGGTGTCTGAAAAATCTTGGGTCTCAAGAACCATTCTTGGACAGGCCCGAGCAGCAGCCCTGAGGGGCTGCCTGACTGCTCATCTCTGGAGGCAGTCGAGGGTCATCTTTTGCTACACCTAACAGAGTGGGAGTCCAAAACAGCAGACCATTGTGTGTTGTAAATCATATTCAGAGGTTATTCCATCCGTTCGTAGATCCACCTCTCCCACAAAAACACCTCCCAGATGTTCCACCCGTGCAAAGGGAGGTAGCAGCACTAGAAATAGACAAACTGTTAAGAAAGCAAGTCATCCAACCCATCCCCCCAGACCAATCTGGATTGGGCATTTATTCCAGGTTATGTTTAGTGCCAAAGAAAATGGGGGACCTAAGACCCATTTTGGATCTTTCCAGCTTGAACCAGTCAGTAGCCAAGGAGAAATTGTGGATGGTCACCCTTCAGTCCATCCTGCCCTAGCAGCTCACCTGAGGCTTCAGAGAATTCAGGTCTTTCCTTTCCTGTACAATTGGCTCCTTGCTGCCCCCATCAATTGTCTGCTTTGCCGAGCCTGGGACTATTTCCTTGTATTAGCAAACACTCTGGGCATTACTACCAGCCTCAGCAAATCATTACTAACGCCAGTCCAGATAATAGACTTTATCGGAGCTTGGTTGGACACCATCCAATTGAAGGTTTACCTCACCCTGGAAAGGGTACACAATCTAAGACTTAATGTTTCTTACATTCTTCAGGCTCATCTTCCCTCAGCGGAGACACTTCTGTGGGCTCTGGGTTCCATGGCAGCCACAATCAATCTTTTACCCTTTGCACAACTTCATATGCATGTTCTTCAGTGGATGCTAGCAGTTCAATGATCTCTACGAGATCTACCATTGTCCCATCCAGACCATATATCCTGGGCTTGCAGAGATTCTCTTTGCTGGTGGATTTTCTCCCCGGACCTTGTCAGGGGACATCCCTTTCTTTCATCCATTCCCAAACCCAGCTAAGGTGGGGGGGCATTGCTCGGGAAGGACAGTCCAAGGCATATGTGGTTCCCTTCCGAGACCAATTTGCATATCAACGTCATGGAGATGAGGGTGGTTCTTCTAGCATTGCAGGCCCTTCATGCTCATCCTCCTCTAGGGACTATTGCGATCTAGTCAGACAAGATGTCAGTAGTTTGGTATATCAGCAAACAAGGTGGAACCAGGTCTTACCCCCTTTGTCATGAAGCCATGACAGTGTGGGAATGGGCAATTTCCACAGGCCATTTTCTGGTGGCAGCGCACATCCCGGGATGGTCCAACATCCTAGTCGACAGACTCAGCATAACTATTCTGATGCCTTACGAGTGGTTTCTGAATCCTTCAGTAGCGGAACAGATCTCCCTCAAGCGGGGTCAGCCTTGCTGCGATCTCTTCGTATCTCCTTCCAATGTGAAGTGCAGCGAGTTCTTCAGTCTGAACCCCCCTCAGGAGGAAGCCTCCAGGGATGCACTGGTTCATGCTTGGCCTCCCGATCTTCTCTGTGCCTACCCCCCATTACCTCTCATTCCAAAGTTTCTTCAGAAACCTTACAAGCTGGGAAGCACAGTGATCCCCATTGCCCCATTCTGGCCTCACCAGGTTTTGTTCCCCTTTTTTGGTCTCATCTGGTAGTTCCACCATGTATCTTGGATCTGGTTCCGTATCTCATTTCTCATCCCTCGGAGATTCCTCACCCAGATCTGGACAGTCTGAAGCTCACCTCTTGGCTGCTCCAGTTCCATTAATGATTAGGACTCCCATTTACCCTCTCCGGTTAAAACCATTTTGGTGGCAGCTCACAAATCTTCCAACCGGAAGATATGTTCTAGCAAGTGGAAGCTGTTCTCCATATGGGCTTCTCAATGGGACATGGATCCCTTTATGGTTCCGGTCCCAGCAGTTTTAGAATTTTTGGTGGGGATCTTTCATCAAGGTGCTAACTTTTCTACTGTTAAAGTCCAACTGGCTGCCATCTCTAATTTCCATGTGGGGGTAAACATGGCTTCCTAGCCTCTTCTAGACTTTGCAAGACCTTCCTTAAAGAAACCCGGAGAAAGATCCTACACCTTCATGGGACCTCACCTTTGTACTTCAGGCAGGCTCTAGTCTCCCCTCCCTTTGAGCCCACGGCATCAGTAGACCTGCAATATCTATCTTGGAAGACTACCTTTTTGGTGGCTATCACTTCTGCTAGGAGGGTGACAGAATTTCAAGCATTGTCTATCAAAGTTCCTTACATGGTTTTCCATAAGGACAGGGTTTTCCTGTACACTAATCTGTCTTTTCTTCACAAAGTAGCTTCAGAAACCAATATCAGCCTGACTGTCACTCTTCCTGTTGTCTTTTCTAATTTCCAAAACGGGGGTGAATATAAACTACATTTCTTGGATGTACATAGGCAACTGAGATTTTATTTACACAGAACAAAATCCTTTCGCAAATCTGATACAGTTGTTTGTCTCTTATTCAAAGCCATTCTTAGGCAAGCCAATTTCTAAAGTGACCATTGCTCATTGGATTTCCCAGTGTGTCATTCGAGTATATTCTAACAAAGGCATTTTCCCTCCAGGTCAGGTAAAAGCACATTCCACCAGGCCTATGACCACTTCAGCGGCCTTTTGGTCCAGGGTGTCACTCAATGATATTTGTTCTGTTGCTTCTTAGTCCTCATCTCATACCTTCATCTCACATTACAAATTAGACATGGTATCCAGGAGTAGGGCATCATTTGGCTCTGCAGTGCTCCAGAATATCCTTCCATGAGGGCCACCAGGTGTTAGTAGCTAGGGACTCTGTCCCACAGGTTGAAGATCAAATGAAGTCAACTACTTCAGATAAAGAAGTTATGTACTCAACATAACGTTCCATCTGTGTATTTGTACTTCATTTGTCTTCAACCATCCCCCACCCATCCCCTTGACCTTGTCATTATTGTCCTAACCTTCTATATAGGAGGTGAACATAATAGGGGCTCTCTTTGTTATGCTTGGCTTAGTGATATTGGGGAGCCATTAGTGGTAAGGTCTGATTCAGTCAGGCTTATGTTTTGTTGAGCAGCAAACTCAATCTGAGGGAAGGAAGGAGACGGGGGCATTATGGGTAAGGTGAGGAGCTTGGAGCTCTGAACAGATGCTAGTGATGTGGCTATCTCATATCCAATTTAGATCCATAGACCCACAGGTTGTAGAAAAATGAAGTACAGCTACTCAGATGGAATTTTATGGTGAGTACATAACTTCTTTTTTTAGTTGATTGCTGTTAATTCATTTATGTATTTCACAAGTAAGTGAATTGGACTTTATGCAAAATGATGCCCTGCCCATGTAGTTAATTTTCCCTAATTTTCTCTGTGCAGTCTATATAAAAAAGTAAGCACACCTCAAGATTTGTCAAACAATACAACACCAATGAGCTACTCCATTTCCAGTTACTTTTAGGTAAAGCCCTGTACCCACATCCTTGCTAGGTAAAGTTCCCTGTCTGTGAACCAGGATAACTGTAGCATATACTTGAAGAATCACCTGGATAGGTGTGAAAGTGCTTGTCTTTTTCTTGGAAGTTTTTAACATTTCTTATGCTGTAAAACTTTGGAACTGCTTCTTCATTGGATTCAGCAGTGTTGACTGGGTATTCTTCTATGTGGATTGTTTAACATTTTTCCCAGTCTTCATCTACCTTCCCTGGTTTGCCTTTCTCGTATATTTGAATGTAGTGGAGTCACTCTCACATTTCAGCCCAACACCAGATTCATGATTGATTTTAACTATCCCTCCATAAAATGGGATGCATATACTGGTACTAGCATGCAAAATCAAAGATTCCTAGATTTTGCTGATGCAAACTCCCTGAAATAGCTAGTCTGCACAGCTACTAGGGGTGCAGATATCCTGGCTCTGATACTCACAAATATGAGGGATTGTTGTATCCCCTAGTGCGATGTCCTCACTTTTCAGATCAGATCACATAGAGGTCACCCTTGAAATAAATATTAGACCAGAGCTCCCAGCAATCCTCAGAACCTTTAATAACTCATCCAAAGCTTTCTACCGCCTATTAAGTGATGGCATAGCTAGATTACAGTCCCCCAAACTCTGAGAATACTGTGACTCTATGTGGAGGTGTCTATAATAACCCTCCACAAGCATATAAGTAATTGTATAGAAACAGCAGCATTAGACTGAAATACTTAGGACAAACTCCAGAAACAAGCTCCTTGATGGATCTTCCCATTATAAATAGGTCGTACAGCAAAAGACAGAAAAGCCTGTCAAAAATTGGAAGGGCTATGCCCAGCAGACAGAAATACTCCCCCTTCAATCTGATCAAGCAACTCCTGGGAGTAATGAAATCCTTTAAAGCTAACTGTGAGTCAAAAATTGCCTCCCAGGCAAAGGATAACCATAAGGCATTTTTTAATTATGTATGCAACCTTAAGGCTAACACCCAACAGTGTGCTGAACTAATAGCAGGGCTCCCTATCCTGAACCAGAGGTTCTAGCAAATTTGTTGTCCAATAAACCTAGCTTCAATTTCTCACATATCACCCTGATGAAATACCCTCTACCTTTTCTCCCTCAACTATCACTAAAGAACAGGTCCACACTGCATTCTCCAAAGCTAAAAACACAGACCCATGCATTTCACAAGTCTTATAAGGAAGGCCATATAAAGAATTAATATGGACTGATGAGCAAAGATATATGAAATCTTCAAACACTGGACCCATAATTTGGTTTAGTCTAGGGCAAGTCATGCTTTCTAAAGATGATGAGCTTATGAGCTTCTTTGAGAAGGTCACTAGAGCTGTGGATGTGTTCAAAATGGTACTTAGTGCCTACCTTGACATAGCAAAGGCATTTAACACAATCCTTGACTAAGGTATGATAGACAAACTCACAAATTTAAACATTAATCCCTGTGTGACCTGATATACAGCCAGATGGCTCATGGATAGGACACATGAACTTAGGGTGGGGAAATCCACCTCCCCAAGAGGGCTATTACTAGTGTTATCCCGTAGGGCATAGAACTGTGACCTCTCATGTTCAGAATATACTTCTCTGAAGTCAAGGCAAATGCAGAGAGCCTTTGGCTGATCAGATTAGCTGATGACTGCATGCTGGATGCAATCACGGAATCCTCCAAAGGTGCAGATATCCTCCAAGAGAGTCTGACACAAATAATTGGTGTCACAGCCATGGAGAAAAAAGCATAACTATACCCTTAAAGAAGATGACCACCCATGCAAATTACAGCGCTGATGATACTCCGAAAGAGTAAATGCTGTGTTAAGGGACTCAGGAACTCAGATTTTCAGTAACCCGAACTTTGATCACCATGTGTCCATGGTATTAAGCAGATAGTTCTGTGCTGCACAATGTATAGGAAAGGGCATGGCATCCAGATCTAACGGGATCATAGGGTCACTATACTCAGCCCTCATTAGACCAATAATCGAGTGCAGTGTACCTTTTGGCATGTACCTGACCAGGCATTTGCAACAGCTGGAGTGGCCACAGATGTTTTGCACTAGAAAATACATGCTGTAAGTAACATGTCCTGTGTAGTCCACCTCAGTGCTGTGTCCCTGTACTTGGTCTCCTACAGATTACTGTGGGATAATCTACTCCTAACTTACAAGACATTCTCTGAGCCAGCCCTAATGGATCTGCTGCAGATTCATAAAACAAACAGCAGTAGAATTACCTGATCTAAGAATCTAAAACTCTGATTTGAAGAAGAACTCTTCCCAAAACTTATTCAGATGCAGTTTGAATCAATGGATGAGAACTTACAAATTCACTCCCAGCTTGTCATCTGTGTCCCTTATGGACATGAGCAACTTGTAGAGTCCCTAGCCACTGGCATATTCTAAAGCCATTCTTGTTTGTGGATTTTGATAATTGGAAACATGGGAGCATGGATGGCTAGGCTTAAAAAGGCTATATGGCCATTAGTGTGGTAACCTCCTTTGGTATAGAAACAAGTGACTACATTTAGATATAGCTGAAAAGACATGTGCATGTATCTGTTTCAAGGGATTTGTAAGGGGATTGTGTATGTGTCTGTGTGTTTGTGTTTGTGTGTATGCACGCTGTAGGTATGTGTCTGTTGTGGACATGTATATTTATGTGCTCACTGTAAGATGAACAACGTATGCTGTCCAGGATTAGCACTCTTTTTTATGTAATGTAAGCGTTGAGGCATGTTGTGCATTTCATAAGTGTGTACTAGACTAATGGCCCTGGAGCCTTTACAAGCCTAGCCCATAGAAGTGCCCTGGCATCGTGCTGCCCAGCGTTATTTCCCAGTGCCTGTATCAAGTAGACCCACTGGAGTTATCCCCGGGGTGAACTTTCTATTACCCAGCCACTCATCAAGATTTCTCTGGAAGAGGGACAGCAAGGTCGATATATATGGGAGGTCTATTACAAGCATTGGCAGTCTGTGGGTGAGGAACCTGTCCCTCCAGCAGGTTCTGTTGATTATGGTAATGAGGTTGAGTTCTCTGGAGCATGTGTGCGGAGGGAATGGAATTTCTTTAGATGTAGCATTTCTAACAGAGCTGGGTCAGATGTGGCTTTGTAAGTCAAGCAGAGATCGCCTCTAAGTAGGCGATATGAGGTAGAGAATAGCTGGAGTCTGAGTCTGTCAGTGTAGGACATGTTTAATGCCTAGGATCCTCTTCATGAGGTACTTCTGTGGCCTCTCCAGCTGTTGCAGGTGTCTAGTGAGGTACATGCCAAATGGGGCATTATACTCAATGATTGGTCTAATGAGGGAAGAGTAGAGAGAGACTATGACCTCTTTCTTTCTGGATGCAAAACCCTTGGTAATGAGATGTGCCACATAGAAGGACTTTCTGACCACAGTGGCAATGTGGTGGTTGAAGGAGAGGTTGCTGTCAGCCTGCATCCCCAGATGTCTTATAACACCTTCAGTGTTCAGTGGGCTCCCATCAATGTGGTAATTAGTGGGAAGTGAGTTTTTATCAAAGGGGATGATGACGCATTTTTTGGCGTTAAGCTTAAGGCCATGGTTTTGACACCAGTCATTGGTCTCAGTGAGGCCTTTCTGTAGGATGTCTGCATCACTTGGGGAGTTAATAATGGCTCCCAGCATGCAGTCATCCATGAACTTGGTCAGCTAGAGTCCCTTTATGTTGGCCTGGACTTCTGAGAAGTAAATGCCGAACAGGAGAGGACCTAGGACCAATCCCTGTGGGACTCCACTCGTGACTGGTCTGCAGTCTGACTTGGAGTCTGCTACTTTTACACTATGTGTTCTATCCAGCCAGTTTGCAACCCACCTAGTGATATAGGGGATGATGCCTAGTTTGATGAGTTTATCAATAATTCCTGAGTGAGGAATGGTATCAAAGGCCTTGACCAGATCGAGGTAGGCTGTATGCAGTGCCTTACCTTCATCCACAGCCCTGGTGACTGACTCAAAGAAGTCAACCAGGCTGAGCAGGCATGATCTCCCTTTCACAAAGCCAAATTGTGTGGGGTCTAGAGTTTGGAGATTTCCTATATCTTTGTTAATCAGGTCCATGATGATGTTTTCCATAGCTTTACATATCAGACTTGTCAGGCTAATGGAGCAATAATTCCCAGGGTCTGTAGTCACTCCTCCTTTATGGAGAGGGATGACTGTAACAGTGCGCCATTTGGTAGGGACAAAGCCAGAGGTGAGGCTGTGACTGAACAGGGCAAACAGATGTGATGACAGTTCACTTTGTAGTTCATGTAGAGCACAGCCAGGGATATTATCGGGTCCCATGGAAGCTGTATTCTTGGCCTTGGACAATGCAGCTTTAACCTGTGCTGCAGTAATGCTGGTTGCCTGGCATTCTTCCGGTATTGGGATTGGTCCTTGGTGGGGGGGGGGTAAAGTTGGCACTGAATCTGTCGGCCAGTATGTTGGCAATATCTGTTTCCTCAGTATAGGAGGTATCATTGTGCAGACACCACTGCCTTTGGAGCTTCGGTCCACATTTCAGGGCCAAAAGGTGTGGAATGAGTTATAGCCTGGAAGTGCAAAAGGTGCTTTCTGCCTCTTTAAATCAGGTCTCCATTACAGCACAAATGTCGATGTTCTCCATTGTGAGTGCTTTGAGCAAGTGCATCTTGAGATTTAGACTTCTAGCATTGAACAGCATGACCCTCAGATTGCATTTATTTTAGCTGCTATGGTGGGAATTTGGTCTTTGGAACACCCCCTAAAAAAAGGCACTATAAGGGTGGCAAGAGCCTTAGCCAGTACCTGGAAACCCAGGGGTGACAGATGCAGGCCATCTCTGGCAAAGCATCAAGGTCTGTCAATCTCCTATAGTCTTGAGCAAGATAAAGTGGTTTTACAGAAAAGGATTGAATGGTTTATTTCAGGGTTTATAGATCTAAGTATCCTTTTTAAAATATATGTATTATCACAGCGTACAGCAATTTGGAACCTTTTCTAGTAGTTTACATGTACCTCTTGGTAATAACTTTCTGGGGTGTGGGACACTGAATTTTATGGAAGATCCCAGTGGGAAGTCACTAAAAATTATCTAGTACTGAAAAAATAAGTTTGAAACCTAAGAAAAGGATTCATCCCTGATGGCTGTCAATGCGCATTATGGAACCTACAGATTCCACATTTTCAGTGAGTGAGATATAATTATTTCTAGACCAATTCCTATGTCACAGATTCTGGAGAACACAGCTCCCTGAAAGTCTCACACATTGCTGAATAAAAGCAGTCATCTTGCAACTGGTCTCAGGGAAACAGCTACCCATACTACCTGTAACAGAGCAGTATTACCCATGAGCAAGTTTAAATATGATCATTGGTATCTGGAGAATTAGAACCCAGTCAAATGGCCACTAATGACTTGTAGGGAAGGGAATCCTCACCTCCACAATCATACAAAGTTTTCATTTTATTGAAAAAATAAAAACTGCAAACAGTTTAGCAGCACATAGTGTAATTGGCAGAGAGGATTAAGGAGCTGTTAATGAGCTCTGTCCTGTGGTCTAATGGTTCAAGGTTTGATTCCCTCAGCCACCATTGCCTGACTGTGACTTTGAGCACGTCACTCAACCAGATACTGCTCTTGGGCTGAGTAAGAAAAAGGCCCATGGAGACTAGTGCTCTACTCCGGCAAACAAATAGAAATAAGCAATCAAACAGATCAAATCAATAAACTCAAATATGATGTACAGACAACTCCCTTCTGGCATTATGAGTTATTCACTATCTGTTACTAATTAAATAAACTGCAGCCATGTTTGTAATACTGAGGAACCGGCATGTTATTCTTGAAGATAAACACTTAGTGTTATATCCTTATTACAGACAATGTCACAGGATTTATATTTCACAAGGGGCTTGGATACTGCAGTTAATGCAGCCTAAATTGGAGGTGCCATGCATTCCCTGAGTGGCCCCTTTAATTTCTGAATTCCCCTGGGATTTTTTTTTTTTTTTTTTTTTTTTTTTTTTTTTGGACAAATGTGTTCCTGTGTGCTGATCTCAGAATTCAGCTGCCACAAGTCAGCAGGCAGTGAACACTGGCTCCTCAGGTAAGGCAAAAGTAGCAGGGGGTTTCTTATGTTGTGGTCTTATGTGCTTCACAAGTGGAAAGACGTTGCTGCATTGATTGATTTATTTTTCTCTCACTGCATTTGCCTAATTTATTATTTCAGTTTTCTCACTGCATTTGCCGTAGCTAGTAGTGAAGAGGCGGACTGGTGTGTGTGTGTGTCACTTGACTCTTAGACAAGTGAGTGGTTTCTGTCTCCTGCATATGGACTTTTTGCTGTAAGTGAGAGGTAGCTAGTAGTAAGTGTTTGCTCATTGCAAGTATACAGTTTTACCATGTTGTTGTACTGGACATTTTGCTGTAGCAAGTGAGAGGAGATGCATTTTCCATAGCAGAGGAGTGTGTGTGTGTGTGTGTGTGTGTGTGTGTGTGTTGCTGTAGCAAGTGATAGGAGAAAAGTGTGTGTGTGTGTGTGTGTGTGTGTGTGTGTTTCTGTTGCTGTAGCAAGTGATGAGAGAAGTGTGTGTATGTGTTGCTGTAGCAAGTGATGAGAGAAGTGTGTGTATGTGTTGCTGTAGCAAGTGATAGGAGAGGTGTGTGTGTGTGTGTGTGTGTGTGTGGGTGTTGCTGTAGCAAGTGATAGGAGAGGTGTGTGTGTGTGTGTGTGTGTGTGTGTGGGTGTTGCTGTAGCAAGTGATAGCAGAGGAGTGTATGCGTGTTGTTGTAGCAAGTGATAGCAGAGGAGTGTGTGTGTGTGTGTGTGTGTGTGTGTGTGTGTGTTGCTATAGCACATGATAGCAGAGTAGTGTGTGTGTGCTCATGTGCGTGTGTGTGTGTTTCTGTGTAAAATGCCCCAGTTAGGTATAACTGGTGGTTATGGTTTCCCAGACTCAAACCCTGTACCTTAAGTTCATAGGTAGGTACTAGGCTATCGGCCGTAGGGCCCATACAAGCCTAGCCAAAAATGTACCCTGGCTTTCGCCACCCAAGAAAATTATTTTTCTGTGCCCCTGTCGAGCAGAGCCACAGAAGTGATCCCTGGGGTGAATTTCCCATTTCCCATCCAATCATCAAGATTTTTCTTGAAGAGTGCTAATGAGGAGCTCTGTTTGACATAGATAGGTAGTCTGTTCCAGAGTATGGGAAGTCTCTGGGACAGGAATCTATCCCTCCAGCATGTTCTGTTTATTGTGGTGACAAGGTTAAGGTCCCTAGAGCGTGTAGCTCGGAGGGATTGGGATTTCTTTAAGTGGAGCATGTCCAACAGCTCTGGGTTTGACATAGCTTTGTATGTTAGGCAGAGATCGCCCCTGAGTAGGTGATATGCGATGGAGTTAAGCTGTAGTTTTTTTAGACGGTCTGCATAGGGCATCTGTTTGAGGCCAGTAATCCTCTTTGTGAGGTATTTCTGTGGTCTTTCCAGTTGTTGTAGATGTCTTGTAAAGTACATACCAAAAGGGGCATTGTACTCTATAATGGGTCTAAAAAGTGATGAGTAGAGGGGAGCAATGACCTCTTTTTTTTCTGGATGAGAATCCTTTTGTGATGAGATGAGCCACGTAGAAGGATTTCCTGACCACTGTGGCGATGTGATTATCAAAGGAGAGACTACTGTCCACCTGTGTCCCAAGGTCTCTTTTCACATTTTTGGCATTGAGTAGACTACCAGCTATGTGGTAGCTCATGGGTACAGAGTTTTTACCAAAGGGGATGACAATACACTTTTTGGCATTGAGCTTCAGGCCATGGCTTTGACACCAGGTATCTGTCTCAGTGAGGCCCTTTTGTAGTTTGTCCACATCGTTAGGAGTTTCGATTATGGCTCCTAGTTTGCAGTCATCTGCAAACTTTGTTAGCCAAAGACCTTCTGTGTTGGCCTGCACTTCAGAGAAGTAGATACCAAACAGGAGAGGACCCAGGACCGAACCCTGTGGTACTCCACTTGTCACTGGTCTGATGTCGGATTTGGAATCCGCTACATTTACAGCGTGGGTTCTGTCCGTGAGCCAGTTGGTAACCCATCTTGTGACATAGGGATTTATACCTAGTTTAGTGAGCTTATCTATAATTCCAGAGTGGGGGATGGTGTCGAAAGCCTTGGCGAGATCTAGATAAGCTGTGTGAACCATTTTACCCTCATCTATGGCTTTGGTGACTGCTTCAAAGATGTCAATCAGGTTTAGGAGACATGATCTGCCTTTTACAAATCCAAACTGAGTAGGGTCCAGAGTTTGGAGATTACCAATGTCTTTGTTTATGAGTTCCACCATGATACATTCCATGGCCTTGCAGACCAGGTGTGTCAGGCTAATGGGGTGGTAGTTCCCGGTGTCCATCGTTGCTCCCCCTTTGTGGAGTGGGATAACTGTCGTGGTGCACCATTCAGTGGGTACAAAGCCTGAGGTGAGGCTATGATTGAACATGGTACTTAGGTAGGGTGCCAGTTCATTCTGTAGTTCATGTAGAACGCAGCTTGGGATATTGTCAGGTCCCATGGATGCTGTGTTATTGGCTTTGGAGAGTGTGTTTTTTACCTGTGCAGCCGGTTAAGTACAAGAAGCAAGAGTCTGGTATGTTTGGCTCATACTTTTGGTCTGTTCCTCTTAAAATTTGTGGTTTTCTGGCAAACCAATGAGAACTGAATTCACTAACTAATGATAGCCATCTAAGTTTCAGTTTTCCTGTCTTTCAGGAAATGCATGGTAACACAAAAATATTTTATTCAAGCAACTTTCTAAGATTATACAAGCAGTGTTTAAATGTGTCTGTGGTTTTGGGCCTTTGCCCCCCACCGCCATATATTTTGGCTTTTTCCAGATTTCTTGTGCTGAATAGTTCTTTAGGGGGGAGATGTTTAGTGCTGCTTATGCCAAGTCTGTTTGTGTTGTTAGTTAGTAACACAACAGGTAGTATACTGGCTTTCAAAGCAGAAGTCTGTGGGTTCTCCTCCCAGAGTACATCGATAGATAGATAGATTGCTGATATTGTACTGTGTTGTACTTTTAAAGGGGGTGGATGCTGTAGTCCTAAAAGTGTCCTTTTTGGCAGAGATACTTAGTAACTATGAACCTGTTATCAGTTTGCCATCCATTCCCTATTGCAATATTAATAGTTTTTAATGTAACATAGGCAATTTATTCTTCAAGGGCAACAGGCAGATGATCATTTTTAAAAAAATAGCTAAAGACAATGTTAGTTCAGGAGCCTAAATGTAAGCATTTCAAAAGTAATGTTTTGTATGAATAGTTCTGTAGCAGATTGCTTAAACATTTTCCATAGAAAATATTGATGTGAGGTTGTCCTATCTCGCCTTCATTCTTTACTTGTAAGGTCGGAACTGATCCTCTGTTCTGACTCAGCTGTTTACTAAAGCTCGAGGTCTCCAACCAGCTCATGACTTACTGCCTATCCCATGATGCTGTAGGGCATTCTCCACATCTCGTTTGCCAATGGGCATTTTCAACTGGTTCTGGCTAAGTTACCTTTTTTGGATTGATGTTATTACACTTAAACTTTCTTTTTTCTTTAACTATTCAATTTAGTAGTTTCTCCTGTTTGTTGTTTGACTTGTTGATAGCTATACTGTCCATTACTTGCTGTTTTTCACTTTGGGCTGTCGTTTATTGTTAGGCCCGTATTTCACCTCTATCCCGGCCTGCTGTAGTGTTAAAATTATACAGTTTACTTAAGTATTCAGAGTCTGTGTGTTTTTCTATACAGGAATTTTCCTCCTTAAATCACTCATTTAAGTTAGAGAGTGAAGAAGCCCATTTCAGTTAGAGAGCTTTATTGTTTTTTGGTGTGCATTTAAAAAAAAAGACTTTGTCACTTTCCCTTTCAGAGTCTGCTCGTTTAACTTAGACAGTGATTTACATTCTTTAGTTAGTGTTTTTTTCCTGTGTGCTGTGTTTTTTGCTCTGTAAAAAAAAAAAGTTAAAGTTCTGTTTCTTTTGTAGCTCGTTTAACTTAGAGAGCTCCTTTAGGCTTCAGTTGTTCAATTGTAATGTGTTTGCTTCATCAGTTGTTTCTGCTATTGTTGGATTATATAGTTTGGAGACACTATGTCCAAACATTCAAAACATTCTAAACCTTCAGGTTTTAAAAAATGTGCTAACTGATCCCAAAAGATGTCCTTAACAGATAGCCATACATAATGTGTCTATTGTCTTGGAGCTGTACATTTGCAGGAGTCCTGCTCCATATGTCATTTGTTCAGTGCAAGGGTTCTGCTTGAAAGAAAAAAATAAGCTTATCTTGAGAGGGCTATTGAAGACTTCTTTTTCTGAATCTTTAGAAGAGAGTCAGAGTGCATCTAAGAAAACCTCTTCCACTTCTAGACCTGAGAAGTCATCAAAGAGGTCCTCTTCATCTTCTGACCAATCTGGACCTTCAATAAAAATCTCCAAAATGACCTTATTGGACCTGAAATCTGTCGGGCCCGAAAAACCTTCTACCTTGGCTCCTCTTGCTTTGGAGTTGATGGTATTATAGTCTCTGAGCCGGTCTCCTGTCCTAGAGCCGGTATCTTCGACTTTGAGATTCCCCATATTTCAGAGGTCAAAATCTCCTGTCCCCCCTCTTCTTGGTCCTCCAGGGGTTTGTCATATGAGGATGTGGATCATGTGGTGTGGAGGGTCTTGAGCACACCGACGCAGGCCAAATTATTGTTGGAACCGACCCAGCGAGCTTTGGAACCTAGTGGACCTACCCCTTCACTTTTGATTCCTCCTCTGACCAGGCACAGGTCCTCAGAGCCAGAATGCATGGAACTGGTAATAGTGGAGCCATCAGTGCTGAGACCTGCTCCAGGATCTATGGCTCCAACTTCTGCTCCAACTTCCTCAGTGCCGTCTGAGCTGGAGGAGTCTAGGAGCCAATGCTACCCCAGTCGGGTCCGGGGGGGATCAGTTGGATCAGACAGCTGTCAGATCCAACTTTGCTTCTCAAGGCCTTGGCATGGGTCAGCTCAGCTCCTACATCAGCTTCGGAGTAACCCCCTTGGCTACGGGGGAGGCCCTCTGGTTCTTTGGAGCTGGAGGCTTCCTCGGGCCATCAGTGGGGGGCTTTCGAGGTGATGAGAAGAGTGCTGTCTCCACAAACAACTCCACTCTCAGATCCTGTCATTTCTCCCCAGAAGACACAGGTGTCCATCTCCACACAACTGATTCCACACAGACGTGGAGACCCAAGGCCTCAGGATCCCCCTGTGAGTGAATCCATCTCTTCTGAAACCTCTCCAGAATGCCCTTCTGAAGAGGTCCCTCACAGGAGATTATGTAAGAGGAAGCAAGCATCTGGACTCCCCGGAGGAGTCAGTCACATCAGACACAGACCTTGATGAGTCAGAAGGGTCCCCACAGTCACCCTCTGAAAATGTCTCTTTTGCAGTCATCCTAGAAATCCTTAAACAGAGAGGTGGATGGAAGCCCATCAACCCTTCTGATGAGGAGTCTGTATACCCGAAAGCTTTTGGGTCTCACCCTTCCACCACTTGAGTGTCTCCGCCTTTCGATGAACTTATGGATTTAGTTTGTCGAAAGACTTGGGAGTCTCCAGATTCAGTGGAGTGTGTTCCATGGAGGCCAAACAAATTCATTACATCCCCCGAGGATAAGACCTTCCTTACTAAAGGTGTCCCGGTAGATGCTATGGTGATGGCAGCAGCCACCAAAAAGGAGTTGTCAGAAACATCCACGTCTGTCCATCCTCTAAACAAAGAGTCTCATATAATGGACAGATATAGAAAGCCCATGTTTTCTTCAGTGACCTTTAATCTCTGGTCCCCGAATTATCTTACACAATTCACCAGATTACAGAGAGATGTCCTGAAGGAACTTGGAGATACTCTACAAGGTTCAGTAGCTGTAAGGGTATCAGATAAAGTGTCCTCCCAGCTCTACACCTTAAATTCAGTAGTTAACTCATCCATGAGGCTCATTTCTTACGCAGCTGATGGAAGGAGTAGGTCAGCGGGTTCAGGAATAGCCCTTAGGAGAAATTCCTGGATGTGCCTCTGTAATTTTGCAGAACCCTTCAAGTCATCCTTTGTTAATGCCCCCTTTGACAGCTCATCCTTGTTCAGGCCAAAAGTCAAAGATACACTAACCAGACATGAGCAGGAAGGGAAAACTCTCTCTGCCATTGGAGTCTGTTTTTCCACACCTTCTAGACCTTATTCTAAGGGTCAAAAGGGAGGAAAGATGTGGTTTTGAAAATCCCAGAGTTTTTCAAGACACACATGGTGAGCCTTCCCCTAGAAGCAGAGAGGGAAGCAATAATGGAAGACGCTGGCCACGTGGCAGAGGGGGTCCACAGAACCAGAGTGATAGAAAATCCTTCTTTGGTAAGCCCTTTCAGTGTTCCTGAAAGGAGGCCCATCTGTCCCTCTCAGGAGGCAGTCAGGGTCGATTATCTTTGTACCCATACGCCTGGCTAAAACTAACAAAAAACAAATGGGTACAAAGCATCATATCCAGAGGTTACTCCATACCCTTTTCTCTTCCTGCCATGTGCTTAATAAACCTTTAGGATGTTCCACCCAGTCACAGGAGACAAGCAACCTTGGAAATAAAGAAGTTGCTTAAAAAAGAGTAATCAAACAGGTCCCCGCAGACCAGATAGGATCCGGGACTTGCTCATGGTTCTTTTTAGTTCCAAAGAAAACAGGGGACTGGAGACCCATACTGGATCTCAGCAGACTTAACAAAACTGTAATAAAGACAAAGTTCTGGATGGTTACACTGCAGTTGATACTTCCCTTTCTAGGAAAAGACAATTGGATGTGCTCTATAGAGCTCCAGGATGTGTACTTCCACATAAAAATGGACAGACCATCCAGGAGTCATCTGTGCTTTTGACTGGGAGACAGTCACTACCAGTTTCGAGCTCTGCCCTTTGACCTCACTACAGCCCCCAGAGTGTTCACCAAATATATGGCAGTAGTTACAGCTCCCCTGAGACATTTAGGATTCTGGGTGTTTTCATATCTGGACTACTGGCTCCTAACTGCCACCACCAAGCATCTGCTAACGGAGGCAAGAGACACCACTATGAAACTATTTTCCCGCCTAGGGATCACAATAAACTACGAAAAATCTGCCTTATTGCCATCTCAACATATCATTTTTATAGGCACAGATTTAGACACTACAACAATGACAGTAAAACTTCCACCAGAGAGAGTACAAGCCCTATGGATGCAGGTTCTAGACCTTCTTTTCAAAAGAAAGACCCAAGCAAGGATGATTCTAAAAGTACTATGCACTATGGCAGCAGCAATGAATGTAATTCCCTTAGCGAGACTGCACATGAGAATTTTATAATTGCTACTATTCACTCAGTGGTCCATGCAGGAGCAACCGATGTCACACCAGATTATTTTGACAGAATCTTGTAGGAGATCTTCGTTTGGTGGCTTCATTCCGACCAAGTAACTTTTGGTCGACCATTTATTATTCCACAACTGCTCGCCACAGTGACCATGAATGCTTCACAGATGGGGATGGGTTATTATCAGGAAAGAACAGTCCACGACACTTGGCAGGATCACGAGGCCCATTTGTACATCAATGTCCTAGAGATGAAAGTGGTGTTTCTTGCGTTGCAAGAATTCCAAGACTCTCTTCCTCTGAGAAAGATTGAGATCCAGACAGACAGTATATCAGTGGTATGGTAAATAAACGAGAAACCAGATCTGACCCCCTTTTGTCAAGAGGCCCCAAGAGTATGGCAGTGGGCAACCTCCTCCCAATGCTTTCTGATAGCAATGCATATCCTGGGGAAATTCAACATGATAGCAGACAAACTCAGCAGAGCGATTCTAATGCCTCACGAGTGGTCCCTGCCTGAAACAAGACATAGTGGAAATGATTTTCCAGAAATGGGGCCAGCCTTGCTGCAATCTTTTTTCCACATCCATAAATGCCAAATGAAGCAGCTACCTTGCCCAAATCCCCCCTCTAGGGGAATCCCCAAGGGATGCACTTGTACATGATTGGCCCTTGCGTCTCCTCTGTGCCTTCCGTCCCTTTTCATTGATACCCAAAGTTTTTCAAAAACCCAGTGCATTGGGAAGGACCTTAATACTGATAGCCCCTTACTGGCCTCATCAAATTTGGTCCCCCTTCTTGCGGCCTCATCTCCAGGAAGGAGCCTTGGATTCTGGACCCAGTGCCAGATCTCCTGACCCTTCCATCAGGAATGCTCCATCCATCTCTCCAGACCCTCAAGTTGACAGCTTGGCTGCTCCAATTCCAAGCATTGCCAGGCTACCTGACCTTTCTACCTCGGTACAGAATATCCTGATTTCATCTCACAAAGCTTCTATGAGAAGATTTTATCTTGGCAAATGGAAAAGATGTTCCTCCTGGGCTATAAAGAATCATATTGACCTGTTCTCTGCATCTATATCTTCAATACTGGAATTTTTGGCAAAACTTTTCAATGAGGGAGCAGCTGCAGCTACTATTTGTGTAAAGTTAGCAGCAATTTCTAATTTTCACTTTGGAGAAGGAGGACCCAATGTTATTTCCCATAGACTTTCTAAAGCTTTCTTTAGAGGCACTAACCTGTTAAGGCCACCCATTAAACCACCTCTACCTCCATGGAACCTAAATTTTGTATTATCCTGGATAATTATTTCCCCTTTGAACCTGCATCATCTTGTCACTTGAAGTTCTTAACCTGGAAAACAATATTTTTAGTTGCTATCACTTCAGCTAGGAGGGTTTTGGAATTACAAGCATTATCTTTCAAGCCTCTGTGTATGCTGTTTCATAATGACAGAGTTTCACTTCATACAAGCCCATCCTTTCTACCAAAAGTATGCTCAGAATCAAACCTAAACCAATCTATAGACTTAGCAGTTTTTCCCCCCAAGTATGGCAATAAGGCAGAATACATGTACACCAACTTGATACATAGGCAATTGTGTTTCTATTTTCACAGAACAATCAATTGTTTGTATCCTTTTTGGATTCCAAGAAAGGAGCTTCAGTAGCAGTAACCACTCTAGCCATGTGGTTGTCAGATTGCATCTCATATACATATCAGTCACTGAATAAACAATGTCCAGACAGAGTTAGAGCTCAATCTATGAGAGCTATCTCAACCTCTTCTGCATTCTGTGCAAAATTACCGATTGATGCCATTTGTGCATGAGCAACGTGGACAAAGCTTATACCTTTATCTCTCATTACAAAGTGGATTCAGCCACCAGGGACAGGGCCTCCTTTGGGTCCACTGTTCTGAAGAATGCTCTCCCGTGAGACAACCAAGAACGATGGTGCTAGGGACACTGTCCCACAAGTAAAGATTGAAGGTAAGGTAGGACAACTTCACATAAAGAAGTTATGTACTCACCATAACATTCCATGTGAGTTGTCCATCTCACCTTCATTCTTGCATCCCACCCTCCTGCCCCATCCTTTTAGCTCCTGGAGGATTGAGAGGTTTCTAATTGGTATTTGATTTGTCTCTGACCCTCTTCTTAAGTTATAAAGTAATAGAGGATTCCTGTATATTTGTGTGTGTGTGTACCTCTCTCTCTCTCTCTCTCTCTAAATACGATAGTAGTGTCCCACTAACGCGATAGTGCACTTCAACTAAAGTGCACTTTCGTGAAAGTCACCAAGTCGAACGGGACATTTCCTTCACTGTGGTGCTGTAGTGATGGATCTTAGGGTTAGGGCTTGGGTTAAGGATAGTGGATAGCTAGTAGGGCTATCCACTATCCTTAACCCAAGCCCTAACCCTAAGGTGCGTGGCTACCACACCACAGTACAGGAAATAGGTCCATAACTACTGCTCAGTGGAGGAAATACAATTTCCTGCACTGTGGTGTGGTAGTCATGGACTTTAGGGTTAGGGCTTTGGTTAAGGATAGTGGATAGCCCTATTAGCCATCCACTATCCATTACCCAAGCCCTAACCCTTCGTTCATTCTAGTGACTTTCGCAAAAGTGCACTTTCGTTGAAGTGCACTTTCGCGTTGGTGGGACACTAGTATCATAATTTCGATCTACGGTAGTAGACCCATATATATATGTGTATGTGTGTGTATATAGGTATGCAAGCAAACAAGATCTGGGGAATGTCCTAGAGCATCATGGGATAGGGAGTAAGCCACGAGCAGGTTGGAGACATTGAGCTTTAGTAAACAGCCGTTCTATGTTCCGAACCCTCAAGTAAAGAATGAAGGTGCGATGGGCAACTCACGTGAAACAATATGGTGAGTACATAACTTCTTTTTTCATAATGATCTTTGTGGAAATTATTTTAAATGTATTCCTGCTCTCATCTAAATCTCCATATATTATTACAGTTACTTGAATTGAGTTAATTGCTGCACTTCTCAGCTTTGAAAGAAATTATTGCATTCGCCAAAAAGTACTCAGTCAGTTAATCTACCTATCTGCTGATTTCCTCTGTTTAAATCCAGCTCTTTTATTTTCTGGCAGTAGAAGGCTGAAGCAGTTAATGTTATTTTTATAAAAGAAAACTGTATTTTAGTTTTGAAGAAACTGTATTTTAGATATGATGTCACTTGTTTTAGATTACAATTACATTTTGCACCAAGGAGAATATTTTAGACAGATTAGAGGAGTTGCAATGGGAGCAGCTTGTGCCCCCATCTTTGCAAATCTGGTCATGGCTGAATGGGAATCTGAGCACATTTTCAAAAGTTCCCACTACAACCACATTGCTTTATACGTTAGATACCTAGATGATATCTTTATTGTGTGGAAGGCATCGGAAGATAAATTGCTGGAATTTATGACATTTCTCAATCAAACAGTGGATTTCTTAAAATTCACATTTGATTACAGTCACAAAGAAATGTCTTATTTGGATGTTTTACTCACCAAAAACGAAAGTGGCTTTTCGTCTAGAATCTACAGAAAACCAACATTTTCCAACGATTATGTCCATTACAGCAGTAACCATCCCCCCCATATTTTCAGTAATATAGTCAAAGGGCAATGCATCCGGGTGGCTAGGATGACGTCAAACAAAAGTATGGTAGAAACTGAAATGGCCATTATCAAGGAAATGTTCATTACGAGAGCTTATCCAGTGAAGATGGTGGAAGGGACTATCAAGTACGTTACCCGGGAATGGGGTAAAAAATACATTCCTCTGTTGGGTACCTTTCAACCAACCACCAAAGAAGATACACTTGGTACACCAGCAGGACGGGTATGTGTACTTATGTATTCCCCTAAAACATACTTGATTCAAGAGATATTGGATAGACACTGGAGAACCTTGATGATCATAGACAAAGAGCAAATTCTGGGTACGAAACCCAGATGTGTCTTTAAAACAGCCCCAAATTTAAAGAAAATATTGGAAAAAGATGGCCACACAAGGTGCAAAGGGGATATTGACAAAGGGACCACCAAATGTGGCAACTGCAAACAATGCAAATATATAAATACAAGCAAGACAATCACGACAGATGATATATGTCACACCACAATCAGATGTAAAAGGGGGAACTGTAAAAGCAAACAAGTGGTATACGTGGCCATATGTACAGTATGTAATGCCCATTACATCGGGAAAACTGAGAGACAACTAAATAGACGTATTTATGAGCATCTGTACAGAATAGGGAAGGGAGACACCAAGAACGCATTATGCAGACACATTTTAGATAAAGGGGTGGACCACAGTTTCCTCTTCTCTATCATCGAACAAGTGGACAATACACCGTTCGGAGGGGATTGGAAAACAAAGCTAGCACTATGTGAAAGCAAGTGGCAGATTTTGACAGACTCCACTACATCCCCTGGACTTAATGATTTTATTAGTTTAAAGCCATTTTTGGCTTTAGAATAATATACACAGAAATTATCATATTATGAATCAAACACAAGGATTATTTTAGTCTATCCATGCTGTATGCAACAATTAATATGTTTGTCATTCCATGACAGTACGAATATGTAAACAAAGGTAGAGAATAGTATATTTTATAGTACAGTTTAATGCACCACACAGAATGCATAATTTTAATCCTGTTCATGAGAATGATTTTATTATATAGGTAAATCAGTATTGGATTCTATATAAGATACAGTTGACCATAAGGGATTGATATTATTTATTGTTTTAACAATGTTTTAACATTTTTGGCGGTTTTTTAACCAATTAAACAATTAAGGAGCTTATTAGATACGTATATAAACTCTGTGTTTGTAAAGATCTGTTGTTCTGATGAAGGCTGGGGACAGCTGAAAGCGCTTAACGTTGAAGTAATAAACCTGTTTGTGTATTTTATACAAGTGGCAGTGAATTTCTTTCCAACAGTCGTAGTCCTGATACAGTATTGTCAGTCGGGTTCCATCCTCCTCCATTTTGCAGTTCCTGTGTTGTTCTTTAGTGACATTTCGCTTAGTTTTGAAGTTTGCAGAAGTTCAAAGTCTGATACAAGTTTGGATATTAATTTAAAGAAAACACTATTCTGTTTATTTTGTGTGTAATATTTTGAACTTCAATTTGCTTGCGTTTTAAAAGTTGGTATTCCACAAAAGTGGGTGGGGTTATGTAATTATGTATGCAAATTTTATGTTAATCAGTGTACAGATTTGTACCTATTTTTCATGTGTCTTTGCCCAGATTGTTTTATGAATTCAGGTTGAGAGGTATGTATACAAGTGTTTAAAATACTATTTAGCTATTCAGAGCTGGCATGGCTGAAATAGAATAGCTGTAGTTATTATTCTGCTATCTCTGCATCCTCCAAAACTGGCATGGATGTGGAAGTTTGCATTGCACTTCACTGCATCCATAGCAGAAGACAGTGTATTTATCATTTTCCTTTGTAATGTGGGCTGTCATCCCTTTGTATCACCCCATTTAGATTTACCTAAGTGAAGGTTACTGAGTACCACCCCCTAGAAACAGAATTAACTACATGCTCTAGGGACCTAAACCTTGTCACCACAATAAGCCAAACATGCTGGAGGGATAGCTTCCTGTCCCAGAGACTTCCCATACTCTGGAACAAATTACCTATCTATATCAAACAAAGCTCCTCATTAGCACTCTTCAAGAAGAATCTTGATGATTGGATGGGAGATAGGAAATTCACCCCAGGGATCACTTCTGTGGCTCTGCTCGATAGGGGCACAGTCAAAGTAGGAAATCCATGCATACACAAGTTTGGTTTAAAAGCAGCACTGGGAAACAGTACTAACAGAAAAAAACTGTTATTCCAAAAATGTAGTTATAAAGTTTGAATGATGTGTAAAAAAAAAAAAAAAAAAAAAAAAAAAAAAACCAGAGCTGCTAACTGAGGTGATGCAGCCTGATGCAGAAAACACACAGAGTACATTTTAGGTGGTTATTCAAACCTCACAGGGGTATCGGCCCTGTATTATAATCCAAATGTAGACAGGTAGCGAGTGTTACTAATTTCTGTCTATAAAGTGTTCTTTTGTACTTCTGTCTTAAAAGTTCTGTATTACTGAATTCTGAGTTTTTCTATGGTTGCATTCAGCTGTGTCGATCACTTGTTTGTTTGTTTGTGTCTTTTGGCTTTTCCCGGTTAGGGGTCACCACAGCAGAACTCCAGTCCGCTAATGATTGGCAGTAGATTTTTACATGCCAAGTTGCCAGCTCTGACACACAACCTTCAATGAAGGTACGCCCATTCATGCATGTATCCACACAGAAGACGCTCTAGCTGAGAATCGAACAGGACAACATCTTACTGTGAGGCGACTATGCTACCGCAGCACCACCACCGCAGTAGAAAAGATTAACTATCTGGTGACCTTGAAAACTTGTGTAGCATTCACAGATGTCCTTAATCCTGTGCATATGAGTAGATCTGGGATAATTTGTACAACGTAAGTATTTGTTGCATCTTAAAATGTGTGTAGTCTCTCTTAAGAATGAGTCTGATTTATGTAGGTCATCCTGTGAATTGTGTACAGGGCATCACAAAAGGAAAAAGCAGTTCAGAGGTTCAGACTTTGTGAATTATATGAGTGAATAGCATCTGCTGATCCAGTTGATTAGAAAAGCATCAACTTGATCTAGTTGTAGGCATATGCTGCGTATGAGTGTAAGGACAGTTGCAAAAGTTGTTTTTTTTTTGTTATTTATTTATTTTTTTATGCAATTCCTTTTGACAATTGACTGTAGTGAACTCCTTGCTGAGGAGAACAAATTATTGCACTATGTGCAACAGTTTTTCTCACTAGCAATGTGGAATGTCTACAGAATGGCTCATGTATGAGGCTGTCAGCTCATTGTGTCTCAGTTAAAGGCATATGAGCTCAGCATAACACAAAAAAGATCAGTGCATGCGGAGATCCCATGTACTTTTACTTGTCTGCACCCACACACGATACATGTATGTGCACATATATACACACACACACACACACACACACACACACACACACACACACACACACACACACACACACACACACACACACACACACACACACACACACACACACTCCCTTTGAACAGCATGCCACATGTATAAACTTTATAGCTAAAATGTTTTTTTACCTATCATTGCCTATATTAAAATCAAAGCTTTTATTGCCTACAATAAATTGTTTAAATTTATACTGAAATAAAGGTACAGTGTATTTTTTTAACATGAATGCACAGTTGCCGTTTTGTAATGGTAATGGTGTCTATTACTTTTGCAGTCTTCTACATGTATACAGATTATACATTAAAATTAATTGTGCAGAATTTAATCGCAGTGTACAATTTTTTTTCTTCTCTAGCTGCTGCCAGGCTGATAATTTTATTTCTGCATTTTGTTTGCTAATAGAGTCTGAACCAGTACACAAAATATGCTTTCAGCAGGGGTGACCTGAGGCATTGTTTGGTTAAGTGCAAGTGTAAGCTTAAAATGTATATGTGCTGAACAGAAAAAGGAAACACTGACCCTTGTTTGCAGATTTAACTTGAACGGCTGCATTCACTATGGTTTTCATTGCCTCTGGACCAGCAAGCAGTATGAGGACAATTATGTACTAAGGTAATTTACCCAAGATAAGTTTGCTCTTTTCAGCTAGAAAACTACTGATATGATTATATTTACACACATGCATCCAAATAAAATACAAACAACTGACCTAGTATTATTTTCGCAACTGATCAGTAAAAGAAATACTGTCCCTTGTTTGGCGAATAAACCCAGGACTTCATGCATTCCATGCAGTTGTGATGGCATTTGGGCTACCATAGAATCTCTGGGCAGTTAAATACTTAGACTCTTCTAAGGGCTGCAGTTTCTCCTTGCAGGTTATGATTGGAGCTTAAGAGACTGAAATCTGTTAACTACAGGTTGGGGCATATTGGTGATATGTAGATGTAACTCTTTGATTTAGAATGACAGGTTCCATTCTGATTAACCGTTCAGGGGGGTTCATCCCACTTTCATATTTAATAGATATTTATATGTGCGTAAGTATGAATATGTATGTGTGGGGCTGTAGATCTATATGTGTAAATATTTACATATCTATATATATTTATGTATATGTGTGTGTATGCGTGTGTGTGTGTGTGTGTGTGTGTGTATATATATATATATATATATATATATATATATATATATGTATGTATGTATGTGTGTGGGTGTATGTATGTATATGTTTATATATATATATATATATATATATATATATATATATATATATATGTGTGTGTGTGTGTGTGTGTGTGTGTGTGTGTGTGTGTGACACCCATGCCTGGCCCAGAAATCAAGGAGCCTCAAGCCTTACCACTAACACCAGAGAGGACATCTCTTATATGAGAAAGGATAACAAATACACACAGTAAAGTACCATTTCCCCTAAGTGCACACAGAGATCACAGTCAGTCTGGGACTGGTTGCTCCCTTGCTCCCCAGGTCCCCAATAAGACTCCACACTGGCACAGCTATAGGGTCCAGATCTCAGCCTACCTGGCAAGCTAACCTCCAGTACCCTCTCTGTCCAACCAGTGCTTTGTGTCCCTGCCCAAGTAGCTGACACACATACACACTTTGAGATAAGTATTTATACAACTTCACAGACACTCCTGGGAAAGGCTGACACAGATTCTCCAGCTGTACCCCTTGACCCAGACTGTATGGTAGTAATTACTGCACCACCAGCTAATAATTATCAGCAACCCAAAGGCCCTTAAAAAGGTGTCCAATTATTACTGTTCAATATTATTATCCAATAGTAGTGTAACTAAGCAATGTTAAGGCTTATTAGATTTGGCTTTGTACAATAAAGTCTATAAATATGCAATGTACTCTAGACCTTATCTCTACACAAACCAGCCACAGTTGAAAAGGGTTTAAAAATATTTAATGATAAATACTAAAAACACAAGACAATACTACTACACCACAGTGCTATTCAAGAGTTCAGAGATCACACAGAAACTTAAAATAATTCAGTTCTGACATAATAGAAAAACACTTTGTCTAATCTTTATAATTCCTGGCTACTTCTAGAAGAAAACACAGTTCTGACATACTACTTACATAAAGAGAGCATAAGGCAGTGCTGAGTTAGATATCCAAGATCAAAATGTTTAATAATCTCTGGTTCTCACTGTTTATATTGCTATTGCATTTCTGATAAAACATTACATAATTTTTTTACATTTGCTGGAGTTTCCAGGCTGACACATTAACTACATTTACATTCTTAATATCTCCCTTTTGTTATCTTGAAGCTGGTCAGAAACCGAGCAATAAAAATACATTTGCATGTTTAAGTCTAGCAATTTAACTCTTGGTTAAAACAATAGAAAGAATTTCTTCATCTAGACTATTCGGCACCACTGTTCCCTTGAAAGGGTCATCACATGATTTTACTGGGTCAGTAGAGAGCACTGTTGCCACATTTTTGTAACAGCATTTCTTTACATTTAAGACAACAAGCCTGTAGTTTACATTTATATTTACAAATGATAGAACTATCTATAAAATTCTATCTGGCTAGGCTGGCAGCCTTCACCCATCTCTGAGACCCAGTTTTCACATCTCTCCCCCCTAGAGAACTCAAGCTAGTTTTTCAAATGACCCTTGATAAACACCGCTTGAGAGGGTTAGGTCTATCTGGGTGTACCTCACCCCATTCCCTGTCTTGAGAGCCCATCTGCATTGGCATTGCTAATCCCACTGAGGTGCTGCACTGACATATCATATGCTGGCAACCCCAGGCTCCATTTTGGCAACTTGGCATTTTGCTGACTGGCTCTGTTTAACCATATTAGGGGGTTCTGTCATTACAGTGAATTTTCTTCCATACAGATAAGGCTGAAGTTTCTGCAGTGCTCACACTATGGCTAGACATTCCTTTTCTACAGCTGCATAGCATTCCTCTCTGGGTTGGAGCCTATGACTGAAATAAACCACTGGGTGCTCTTCCCCCTCTGAAGAAATCTGGCTAAGTACAGCCCCACCCCATGGTTCGAATCATCCACTTGTACAACAAATTATTTGCTGTAATCTGGACTGGCTAACATAGGAGGTCCTCCCAAAGCCTCTTTAAGCTTCTGGAATGCCTGCTCACATGCTGGGGTCCACACTTCCTTATCTGGCCTGTTCTTCCTTGTCAGGTCTGTGAGGGGAGCAGCTATGGTACTATAACTATGGATGAACTTTCTGTAGTACCCTGCTGTCCCTAAGAATGCCCTCACCTACTTTTTAGTAACAGGTGCAGGCCATGCCTGAATGGCTTCCACTTTGGCAGGTTCTGGCCTTATCTTACTACTTTATGTCCTAGGTAGGAGACCTCTGCCATACCCACCTGACATTTGCTCAGCTTAATGGTCAACCCTGCCTTCTGTAGTCTGCCCAACACCTCCCTGACATGCTGAAGGTGCACTGGCCAAGAATGGCTGTAGATGGCAATATAATGTAGGTAAGCAAGGGCAAACCCTCCAGCTCCTACTAGGATATGATCTACCAGCCTCTGAAGAGTTGCTGGGGCATTCTTCATCCCAAAGGGCATCTTTTTGAACTCATACAAGTCAAAAGGAGTCACAAAGGCTGACTTCTCTCTAGCACTGGGAGTCAAGGGCACTTGCCAGTAACCCTTGGTAAGATCAATGGTTATAAGATACTTAGCCCCACCCAGCTGCTCTAGGGCCTCATCTGTCCTAGGCATGGGGTAAGCATCCAACTCTGTGTGACTATTTCATTTCCTGTAATCCACACAGAATCTGGTGCTGCCATCCTTCTTTGGCACCAGCACCACTGGGGAGATCCAGGGACTGTTGGACTCTTGAATCACCCCTAGTTCCAACATCTCCTGTACCTCTTCCCTCAGAGTCTGTCTGACTCTCTCAGGCACCCTTTAAGGGGCCTGCCTAATAGGCCTTTGGGGTCCTGTATCCACCTAGTGCTGCTCCAGGTGGGTGCACCCTGGTATCCCAGTGAACATGTCCCCAAATTCCTGCAACACTGCTCGGATTTCCCAAACCTGGGTAGGAGATAGCTGCTGGGACATTGCTACCCCTTCCACTGAGGTGTCAGCCCGAGCCGCACTGAGAAGATCAGTCCCTAGATCTCCCTCAGACTCCTCCTGCAATCCACTGCAAATGCTGAGCACAAGGACCTCCCTTTCATGGTAAGGTTTCATCATGTTAACATCGTACAATTTGTGCCTCTGCCATCTGCCTAGCAGTTCCACCATGTAGTTAACCTCACTCACCTTTCTTACCACCTTGTTAGGGACCCTCCCAAGCTGCTTGCAGCTTGTGTCTGACAGGAATGAGAACTATTACCTGCTGCCCCACAGCATACTCTCTAGCTCGAGCATTCCTGTCATACCACACCTTTTTCTGTTGTTGGGCTTTTGCCAGGTTCTCCTGGGCCAAGCCCATGAGTTCCATGAACCTTGTCCAGAGGTTTAGGACGTATGCCACAACATACTCCTTGTGAGGTTCACAATCACCTTCCCACTCATCTCAAATTAAATCTAGAGGTCTCCTTACCCTATGCCCATACAGCAACTCAAAAGGGAAAAAAAACTGTGGATTCCTGGAGAATCTCTCTGTAAGCAAATAGACGGGGCAAATATTTGTCCCACCCCCTCTTAAACTGATCTGCAAATGCCCATAACATGGACTTGATTGTAGAGGTTAACCTCTCAACAAGACCATTAGTCTGGGGATGGTAGGGGGTGGTCTTCATGTGCTTCACCCCACAGGACTTCCACAGACAAGCCAGCAGGTCTAACATGAAATCGGCACCTCTGTCAGACAGTATTTCTTTTGGGAAACCTACCCTGCTGAAAATCTCTAACAAAGCATTTGACACCTTCTCTGCCTCAATGGAGGACAAAGCCACCACCTCACAGTATCGTGTAGCACAAAGCCACCACCTCACGGTATCGTGTAGCATAATCCACTGCCACTAGGATATACATTTTCCCTGTGGAACTTGAGGTACTCAGAGGACCCACAATATCCATAGCTACACTCTGAAATGGCTCCTCAATCACAGGCAAAGGCATCAAAGGAGCTCTCACCTTGTCTCCTCCCTTGCCTACCATTTGACACTGCTCACAGGTCCTGCAGTACCCTGTTACATCTCTGGAAATTCCAGGCCAGTAGAAGTTCTGCATAATACACCTCTTTGTACATTTTATGTCCATATGACCTGCAAAGGGAATATTATGGGCTATGGCTAGAAGCGCCAGATGGTAGGCTGTAGGCACTACCAACTGCTGTACTCTCTCACCTTTTAGCCCTCCATCATTGGTCCCCTCGCTGTATAGTAACCCTTTGTCCCAGTATACAGATTTCCCCCTTCCCTTGAGAATCAGTTGCCTCCCTAGCTACCTGCCTCAGGCCTTGCAATGTAGGGTCTGAGAGCTGAGACTGTCTCAACTCTCTCCTTGTAACCCTTCCCAGTTCCCCTTCCACAGGAAGTCTGGCATCCTCTCAGTGGTGCCTCACTGACAGCCTGGGTACTACTACTCACCTCTACCTTTGGAGTCACTCTGTCCAAGGGGCCATCAATACCCACAAGCAGCTGTGGCTCACCTTCAGGCTTACTGCTACAAACTAGCTCCCTTCCTGAAGTAACCACCTCACCAGTCCTGGCTGCAAGTATGCAGTCTGACTGGGTCTCCCCCAGGCTACCAGACCCACATCCTTGTTTCCTAGCCTGACTGTGTGTAACTGCATAAGTACATGGTACTGCCTCATCCAAATCCTTCCCTCTCAGGACATCTGCAGGATGGTAGTTAATACCCCTGTTGTCTCAAGACAACCTACTATTGGCATTTTGTCTTTCCCACTTACTGGCTTCCTCACCTTTGGTTCCCCCACCTTGCCTCCATGGACATCTGTATGCTACACGGCCCCACTGGTTGCATTCAAAACATTTCACCCTAGGTCCTGGATGTGTACCTGGACTAGTGGCTTCTCCTGATACTGGCAGATTCTGTTGTGGCAGTGTTTGCTGCCCACCATGGGGTCCTTTAGACCTATGAGTAGTACTGAGGGTCCCCTCCCTGTGCAGGGCTGCCCTGCTGGCCAGGTATAGATCTCCCTTCTTCCCCAACCTATCTGAAGTAGCACATTGTCCACCAGCTAACCAGATCCTCATGTCCTCAGGCAAAGTGCTAAGGGCTTGTTCCCTCACCAAAAGGTCTGCCAGCCCTTCAAAAGTGGTGACATGACATCCACTCACCCAGCTATGAAAATAAGTGCTCAGTTCAGCAACATATTCACACACACTTTCATCTGCCTTGTGTTTATGCTCACAAAACGTATTCCTATACATTTCTGGTGTTAGCTTAAAACATTTTAACAAGCAAGTTTTTACAACAGTATAATCAAATCATGCACTGTCAGACATTTTAGACAATGCATTTATAGCTTTACCATGGAGTAAGGGGGTCAGGAACCGTACCCAGAGCCTTTGGTCAACACTATACTGTCTGCATACCCTCTCAAACATATGAATGAAGCTATCAAAATTATCCCCCTCTCATGCCTCCTCTGAAGATCTTTATCCTCGTCCTCTATCTCCAAATGCCTGGCCTCCAACTCAAGTCCCTTTAGCTCCAGCTGGATTTTTAAGTCCACTGCAGAAAGGTTGAGCTGTCCATTCACGGAGGATACTGAATCTCCACTGCCAGTCTGATTGTCCTCCTGGATGCTGTTTTCTGATGCAGCTGTAACCAAGGCTGCAATCAGGTCTGCCTTAGTCAGGTTTCCATGCACTAGTCCCCTAGCCTGGCACATCTCAACCAGCTGGCTCCTTGTCAGCTTTCCATACTCCTCTGCTGACATGCTGCCTGCTCACCCTTACAAACTAAGCTAACAAAATAAATAAAACAGTTGTGATCTGAAATCTGCGTGGCTGTTTTAGAGTACAAGACACCTTCAGAGATCACTATACATAAGCTACAGGATTCACTCTACCCACACCACTACAAGCCAATTAGTATTTGCCAACTAATTAATATGTGATGTGGATATCCCACCACTGCCAAACACATGTGAGGATATCCCAACCACTGCCACCAATTAATATGTGATGCCTCTGCCCTGGCCCAGCAATCAAGGAGCCTCAATCCTCACCACTAACACCAGAGAGGACATCTCATATAAGAAGAAGGGTTAACAAACACACACAGTAAAGTACAATTTCCCTTAAGTGCACACAGAGATCACAGTCAGTCTGGGGCTGGTTGCTCCCTTGCTCCCCAGGTCCCCAATAAGTCTCCTCACTGACACAGCTATAGGGTCCGGATCTCAGCCTAGCTGGCAAGCTAACCTCCAGTACCATCCCTGTCCAACTAGTGCTTCGTGTCCCTGCCCAAGTAGCTGACACACACACACACACACTTTGAGATAAGTATGTATACAACTTCACAGACACTCCTGGGAAAGGCTGACACAGATTCTTCAGCTACACCCCTTGACTCAGACTATATGGTAGTAATTACTGCCACCACCAGCTAATAATTATCAGCTACCCAAAGGCCCTTAAAAATGTGTCCAATTATTACTGTGCAATATTATTATTATCCAATAGTAGTGTAACTAAGCAATCTTAAGGCTTATTAGATTGGCTTTGCACAATAAACTCTATAAATATGCAATGTACTCTAGAACTTATCTCTACACAAACCAGCCACAGTTGATAAGGGTTTAAAAATACTTAATACTAAAAATACAAGACAATACTACTACACCACAGTGCTATTCAGGAGTTCGGAGATCACACAGAAACTTAAAATAATTCAGAAGTACAGTTTTGACATAACAGAAAAACACTTAGTCTAATCTTTATAATTCCTGGCTACTTCTAGAAGAAAACACAGTTCTAACATACTACTTACATAAAGAGAGCATAGGGCAGTGCTGAGGTAGATGTCCAAGATCAAAATGCTTAATAATCTCTGGTTCTCACTGTTTAAATTGCTATTGCAGTTCTGATAAAACATTACATCATCTTTTACACTTTCCCGGTATTCCCAGGCTACACATAAACTGCAGTTACATTCTTAACATCTCCCTTTTGTTATCTTGCAGCTGGTCAGGAACAGAGCAATAAAAATACATTTGCATGTTTAAGTCTAGCTATTTAACTCTTGGTTAAAACAATAGAAATAATTTCTTCATCTAGAATATTCGGCACCACTGTTCCCTTGAAAGGGTCACCATATGCTTTTACTGGGTCAACAGAGAGCACTGTTGCCACATTTTTGTAACAGCATTTCTTTACATTTAAGACAACAAGCCTGTAGTTTACATTTATATTTATAAATGATAGAACTATCTACAAAATTCTATCTGGCTAGGCTGGCAGCCTTCACCCATCTTTACCCAATCTTCACAATATATATGGGTCTCCTTAATTGTTGAAAACTCATTTCACTGAAAGTCAGTTTCCTCGACCAATTCACTGAAAGCTCACTTCACTGAAAACTCATTTCACTGAAACTCATTTTGTTGAAAGTTATATATGGCCTTTTCTCCACTGTAGTGTGATCCTGGAGTTAGTATATAAAGTAAGGTGGGGCACATCCCCCCACATTGGGGACGTGGGGCATAGCCCCCCCACATATTGTAAATGTTTTAAAGCATACAGATGGATACTTACAAGTGAAATGAATAACTCTTTCCAGAAGACAACATATAACCAAACTATGTGAGGGGGGCTTCAGTCCCCACACCCCCTTACTATATATACTAACTCCAAGATTGGACTACAGTGGGGAAAGGGCCATATATAACTTTCAATTAAATGAGTTTCAGTGAAATGAGCTTTCAGTGAATTGGTCCCAGTCATCTGAGTTTCAATGAGATGAGTTTTCAATGAAATGAAGTAGACCCATATATATATATATATATATATATATATATATATATATATATATATATATATATATATATATACATACATACATACACAGTATATACATATATGAATATATATATAAGTGGATATAAAAAGTGTACACATCCCTGTTAAAACGCCAGTTTTTGTGATATAAAAAAATGAGACCACAATAAATCATTTCAAAACTTTTCCCACCTTTAATTTGACCTATAACTTGTACAATTCAATTGAAAAACAAACAAATCTGTTAAGGGAAAAAATATAAAAAATAAAAAACGTACAATAACCTGGTTGCATAAGTGTGCACACCCTTAAACTAATACTTCGTTGAAGCACCTTTTGATTTAATTACAGCATTCAGTCTTCATGTGTAGGAGTCTGTCAGCATGGCACATCTTTAATTGGCAATATTTGCCCACTCTTCCTTGAAAAAGTGCTCCAAATCCATCAGATTGCGAGGGCATTTCTTGTGCACAGCCCTCTTCAGGTCGCCCCACAGATTTTCTATTGGATATAGGTCTGGGCTCCGGCTGGACCATTCCAAAACTGTAATTTTCTTCTGGTGAAGCCATTCTTTTGTTGATTTGGATGTATGCTTGGAGTCATTGTCATGTTGAAAAGTGAAATTCCTCTTCATCTTCATCTTTCTAGCAGATGCCTAAAGGTTTTGGTCCAAAGGTGACTGGTATTTGGAACTGTTCATAATTCCCTCCACCTTGACTAACGCCTTAGTTCCAGCTGAAGAAAAGCACCCCCAAAGCATGATACGTCACCACCATGCTTCACTGTGGGGATGATGTTCTTTTTTGTGATGCAAAGTGTTGTTTTTGTGCCAAACATACCTTTTGGAATTGTGGCCAAAAAGTTCAACCTTGGTCTCATCTGCCACCACCAGCTAATAATTATCAGCTACCCAAAGGCCCTTAAAAATGTGTCCAATTATTACTGTGCAATATTATTATTATCCAATAGTAGTGTCACTAAGCAATCTTAAGGCTTATTAGATTGGCTTTGTACAATAAACTCTATAAATATGCAATGTACTCTAGAACTTATCTCTACACAAACCAGCCACAGTTGATAAGGGTTTAAAAATACTTAATACTAAAAATACAAGACAATACTACTACACCACAGTGCTATTCAGGAGTTCGGAGATCACACAGAAACTTAAAATAATTCAGAAGTACAGTTTTGACATAACAGAAAAACACTTAGTCTAATCTTTATAATTCCTGGCTACTTCTAGAAGAAAACACAGTTCTAACATACTACTTACATAAAGAGAGCATAGGGCAGTGCTGAGGTAGATGTCCAAGATCAAAATGCTTAATAATCTCTGGTTCTCACTGTTTAAATTGCTATTGCAGTTCTGATAAAACATTACATCATCTTTTTACACTTTCCCGGTATTCCCAGGCTACACATAAACTGCAGTTACATTCTTAACATCTCCCTTTTGTTATCTTGCAGCTGGTCAGGAACAGAGCAATAAAAATACATTTGCATGTTTAAGTCTAACTATTTAACTCTTGGTTAAAACAATAGAAATAATTTCTTCATCTGGAATATTCGGCACCACTGTTCCCTTGAAAGGGTCACCATATGCTTTTACTGGGTCAACAGAGAGCACTGTTGCCACATTTTTGTAACAGCATTTCTTTACATTTAAGACAACAAGCCTGTAGTTTACATTTATATTTATAAATGATAGAACTATCTACAAAATTCTATCTGGCTAGGCTGGCAGCCTTCACCCATCTTTACCCAATCTTCACAATATATATGGGTCTCCTTAATTTCGTTGAAAACTCATTTCACTGAAAGTCAGTTTCCTGCGACCAATTCACTGAAAGCTCACTTCACTGAAAACTCATTTCACTGAAACTCATTTTGTTGAAAGTTATATATGGCCTTTTCTCCACTGTAGTGTGATCCTGGAGTTAGTATATAAAGTAAGGTGGGGCACATCCCCCCACATTGGGGGACGTGGGGGCATAGCCCCCCCACATATTGTAAATGTTTTAAAGCATACAGATGGATACTTACAAGTGAAATGAATAACTCTTTCCAGAAGACAACATATAACCAAACTATGTGAGGGGGGCTTCAGTCCCCACACCCCCTTACTATATATACTAACTCCAAGATTGGACTACAGTGGGGAAAGGGCCATATATAACTTTCAATTAAATGAGTTTCAGTGAAATGAGCTTTCAGTGAATTGGTCCCAGTCATCTGAGTTTCAATGAGATGAGTTTTCAATGAAATGAAGTAGACCCATATATATATATATATATATATATATATATATATATATATATATATATATATATACATACATACACAGTATATACATATATGAATATATATAAGTGGATATAAAAAGTGTACACATCCCTGTTAAAACGCCAGTTTTTGTGATATAAAAAAATGAGACCACAATAAATCATTTCAAAACTTTTCCCACCTTTAATTTGACCTATAACTTGTACAATTCAATTGAAAAACAAACAAATCTGTTAAGGGAAAAAATATAAAAAATAAAAAACGTACAATAACCTGGTTGCATAAGTGTGCACACCCTTAAACTAATACTTTGTTGAAGCACCTTTTGATTTAATTACAGCATTCAGTCTTCATGTGTAGGAGTCTGTCAGCATGGCACATCTTTAATTGGCAATATTTGCCCACTCTTCCTTGAAAAAGTGCTCCAAATCCATCAGATTGCGAGGGCATTTTTTGTGCACAGCCCTCTTCAGGTCGCCCCACAGATTTTCTATTGGATATAGGTCTGGGCTCCGGCTGGACCATTCCAAAACTGTAATTTTCTTCTGGTGAAGCCATTCTTTTGTTGATTTGGATGTATGCTTGGAGTCATTGTCATGTTGAAAAGTGAAATTCCTCTTCATCTTCATCTTTCTAGCAGATGCCTAAAGGTTTTGGTCCAAAGGTGACTGGTATTTGGAACTGTTCATAATTCCCTCCACCTTGACTAACGCCTTAGTTCCAGCTGAAGAAAAGCACCCCCAAAGCATGATACGTCACCACCATGCTTCACTGTGGGGATGATGTTCTTTTTTGTGATGCAAAGTGTTGTTTTTGTGCCAAACATACCTTTTGGAATTGTGGCCAAAAAGTTCAACCTTGGTCTCATCTGCCACCACCAGCTAATAATTATCAGCTACCCAAAGGCCCTTAAAAATGTGTCCAATTATTACTGTGCAATATTATTATTATCCAATAGTAGTGTAACTAAGCAATCTTAAGGCTTATTAGATTGGCTTTGTACAATAAACTCTATAAATATGCAATGTACTCTAGAACTTATCTCTACACAAACCAGCCACAGTTGATAAGGGTTTAAAAATACTTAATACTAAAAATACAAGACAATACTACTACACCACAGTGCTATTCAGGAGTTCGGAGATCACACAGAAACTTAAAATAATTCAGAAGTACAGTTTTGACATAACAGAAAAACACTTAGTCTAATCGTTATAATTCCTGGCTACTTCTAGAAGAAAACACAGTTCTAACATACTACTTACATAAAGAGAGCATAGGGCAGTGCTGAGGTAGATGTCCAAGATCAAAATGCTTAATAATCTCTGGTTCTCACTGTTTAAATTGCTATTGCAGTTCTGATAAATCATTACATCATCTTTTTACACTTTCCCGGTATTCCCAGGCTACACATAAACTGCAGTTACATTCTTAACATCTCCCTTTTGTTATCTTGCAGCTGGTCAGGAACAGAGCAATAAAAATACATTTGCATGTTTAAGTCTAGCTATTTAACTCTTGGTTAAAACAATAGAAATAATTTCTTCATCTAGAATATTCGGCACCACTGTTCCCTTGAAAGGGTCACCATATGCTTTTACTGGGTCAACAGAGAGCACTGTTGCCACATTTTTGTAACAGCATTTCTTTACATTTAAGACAACAAGCCTGTAGTTTACATTTATATTTATAAATGATAGAACTATCTACAAAATTCTATCTGGCTAGGCTGGCAGCCTTCACCCATCTTTACCCAATCTTCACAATATATATGGGTCTCCTTAATTTCGTTGAAAACTCATTTCACTGAAAGTCAGTTTCCTGCGACCAATTCACTGAAAGCTCACTTCACTGAAAACTCATTTCACTGAAACTCATTTTGTTGAAAGTTATATATGGCCTTTTCTCCACTGTAGTGTGATCCTGGAGTTAGTATATAAAGTAAGGTGGGGCACATCCCCCCACATTGGGGACGTGGGGGCATAGCCCCCCCACATATTGTAAATGTTTTAAAGCATACAGATGGATACTTACAAGTGAAATGAATAACTCTTTCCAGAAGACAACATATAACCAAACTATGTGAGGGGGGCTTCAGTCCCCACACCCCCTTACTATATATACTAACTCCAAGATTGGACTACAGTGGGGAAAGGGCCATATATAACTTTCAATTAAATGAGTTTCAGTGAAATGAGCTTTCAGTGAATTGGTCCCAGTCATCTGAGTTTCAATGAGATGAGTTTTCAATGAAATGAAGTAGACCCATATATATATATATATATATATATATATATATATATATATATATATATATATATATATATATATGCATACATACACAGTATATACATATATGAATATATATAAGTGGATATAAAAAGTGTACACATCCCTGTTAAAACGCCAGTTTTTGTGATATAAAAAAATGAGACCACAATAAATCATTTCAAAACTTTTCCCACCTTTAATTTGACCTATAACTTGTACAATTCAATTGAAAAACAAACAAATCTGTTAAGGGAAAAAATATAAAAAATAAAAAACGTACAATAACCTGGTTGCATAAGTGTGCACACCCTTAAACTAATACTTTGTTGAAGCACCTTTTGATTTAATTACAGCATTCAGTCTTCATGTGTAGGAGTCTGTCAGCATGGCACATCTTTAATTGGCAATATTTGCCCACCCTTCCTTGAAAAAGTGCTCCAAATCCATCAGATTGCGAGGGCATTTCTTGTGCACAGCCCTCTTCAGGTCGCCCCACAGATTTTCTATTGGATATAGGTCTGGGCTCCGGCTGGACCATTCCAAAACTGTAATTTTCTTCTGGTGAAGCCATTCTTTTGTTGATTTGGATGTATGCTTGGAGTCATTGTCATGTTGAAAAGTGAAATTCCTCTTCATCTTCATCTTTCTAGCAGATGCCTAAAGGTTTTGGTCCAAAGGTGACTGGTATTTGGAACTGTTCATAATTCCCTCCACCTTGACTAACGCCTTAGTTCCAGCTGAAGAAAAGCACCCCCAAAGCATGATACGTCACCACCATGCTTCACTGTGGGGATGATGTTCTTTTTTGTGATGCAAAGTGTTGTTTTTGTGCCAAACATACCTTTTGGAATTGTGGCCAAAAAGTTCAACCTTGGTCTCATCAGATCATACCACATTTTCCCACATGCTTTTGGGAGACTTTGTGTATTGTTTTGCAAATTTTAGCCGGGCCTGGATGTTTTTCTGTGTAAGAAAAGGCTTCCATCTTGCAACCCTACACCATAGTCCAGACATATGGAGAATATGGGAGACTGTTATCACATGTAGTACACAATCACTACTTGCCAGAAATTTCTGCAGCTTCTTCAATGTTGCTGTAGGTCTCTTGGCAGCCTCCCTGACCAGTTTTTGTCTTGTCTTTCATCAATTTTGGAGGGACATCCAATTGTTTGCAATGTCACTGCTGTCCCACATTTTCTCCACTTTTTGATGGCTGTCTTCACTGTGTTCCATGGTATATCCAATGCTGTAGAAATTTTTTTGTATCCTCCTCCTCCTGACTGATACCTTTCAACAATGAGATCCCTTTGATACTTTGTAAACTGTCTGTGAACAATGGCCTTTGCTGTAGCAGCCAACTGAGTAAATGTCAAGAAAATCCTACTAGGTCAGCTGAAATTTATTTGGGGTTAATCAGAGTGTCTTTAATTGATGGAAGGTGTCTATCTTAAGTTGTTGGTACAGAGTGTAATGGCAGAATCATCCCATCTAGATGGTCAGACATTTGTCAAGAAGAAGACTAAAAAAGTTAGGTCGGATGCGGCTGCTATACCACCTCCTGTGGACATGTCTCTTGAGGCTGTTTAGAGTCTGGAAGGTCATCTGGTTCTTACATCTGATTTCTCTGCTGCAACCATGTCTGAGGCCACCATAGAGACTCATTCTCACACATCCACCGAGGCTCTGCAGATGTCCTTTGCAGATGTTGTGGGGGGGGGGTGTATCAGGTCATCTTATCCAAGGAGCATTCTGCAGATTCATGTTCTTGAGGAGATTCCCACTGTGTTGACTGAATATTGCCAAGGGTCTGATTCTCCTAAGATGTTTAGAGCTGATATCCCTTTAAAGAAGAAGTAAAAAACTAAACATATTTCCCATGCTCCCAAAGATCCACAGCAGGAATGCCAGGATTTTACACAGGGGCTATTTAATGCCCTTATGGCCTTTAGGCCTCCCCAGGGAATTTTTGTTCCTGAATGATAACTTGGATTCTGGGGAAGAGCCCTTGTCTTACTCCTCTCAATTCCTTCTCTTTTGGATTATAGTTCTGAGGAGGAGGATTCCATTAATTTAGATTCTCCCTTTGAGGAACTTTCTCTTTGGGTTACCTTTTCTCATATTAAGGAATTCTTTATGTGGGACTCTACATAGGTTTCTGACATTCAGAAGTGATGTTATGAACTCCTCCAGATGGAGTCCACTAAGCTCTCTGCTGTCCCACCAGTCCTAGCTGCCCTGTTAGTCACCTTTTCAGCAGCTTCTCCAGGTCCTGATTCACAACCTCCAGCCCCTGGAAAGCCTAACAGGTTGATATGTTGCCTGATGACTGTAAGTTTCTATACAAATGTCCTTCTGACATTTCTGGTGTATTTGTCTCTTCTGACAACCTTACAAGCTCTTGCCTTTTACTAAATTGCTCCCTTCTGATAACCAATGGAGGTCCATGGAATGGCTGGCCAAAAAGGTGTATGCTGCAGCTGCTCTGGCTGTTTATGCTATTAATTGAGACCCATGTGACCAGGTATGTGTTAGCCATTCTTTCTCAGGCCAGTCAGATTATTTCTGATCTTCTTGATTCTGAGGGGAAGATTTTCACCCTCTTTATGTTGAGTTGCTCTTCTCAAATGGCTCACCATTCTGTTAATGTAGTTATCATGGAGCTGATGCTTCTTCTAAGGCTGCTGTCTTTGGTTTTGTGTTGAGGTGTTACTTTTGTCTGTGTCTTCAGCCTTTGCCTGATATTTAGGCTAAATTGATGGATGTTCCCATTGACAATAACATTCTGGACAGGCTCCTTCTGCTAAGTCTACTCAGACTCCTGCTACACAGAAGTCTCTTTTCTCAGACAAGCTAAGTGCTCTCTGACTATCTGCTTCCCTCCATCCTAAGTCAGGGTCCTTTGTCTCTTCATCTCTCCCTGTCACTTCACAACTGGTTAAGGATTGCTCAGGATTCTTGGATCCTCTCTTTCATCCATCAGTGATACTTTATGGTGTGGACATCCCTTCCTCCTTTTCTCAGCATTCCCTAACCTCCTCAGGAACAGCTGCCCTTTTTCTGGATGTATTTCAGGGCCTTTTGTCTCAAGGTACCATCCCAGCAGTTCCTACTTCTCAGAAGGGGAAGGGGTTTTGGTCCCCAGGAAAGAAGGCATCTCGAGGCCCATTCTGGACCTTTCCCAGATCAACATCTTTCTGTAGTACAATTCTTTTTTTGGATATTGTCCCTTCAGACTCTGTTTCTTGTTGCCCTTCCCTCGGCTTTCCTGGTCTCTCTGGATCTCAAGGATGTTTATCTTCACATTCCTATTCAACCATGTTTTAGGAAATATTTATATCTCTCACTTTCTTCCTTGGATTTTCATTCTCTGCTTTGCCTTTTGGCCTTTCTACTGTTCTAATGGTTTTCACCAATGTCTTACTTCTGTGATTTCCTTTTGCAGGGTGAGGGTGATACAAATCTTTCCTTACCTGGAAGACCTGCTTATTCAGGCTTTCTCCCCAGAGACCTTGCTTAAGCACCTTTACTGTGCTATTTGCCTTTTGCAAAGCCTATGGTTTGTGTTAAATTTCCTAAAATCCTTCCTTACTCCTTCTCAGGATCATGTTTTTTGTAGGTTGCAAGCTCCAGACCATTTCTATCCTGGCTTTCTTGCCTCCTCCCAAGGCTCTTGCTCTAATTGCCTTTTTTCAGTCCCTTCTTCCTCAGGTCTCAGTTATGGCCAGAGAGTTTCTAAGGGCACTGGGATTCATAGCTTCCTCCATTCATATGCTTTCTGTAGCCAGGCTCCATATGGGAAGCTATAGTGGCTCCTGAATTCAGTATGGCTCCAAAACTGTCATCATTTAGACCTTCTAGTCCCTCTTCTTCCATGTCTGAAACTGCATCTTCATTGATGGAGTCATGAGCTGTCCCTTAACTTAGGGCTTCCTTTTCAGCCCCCAGTCCCACTTGTGAACTTCTTCAGATGCGTCAGACATGGAGTGGAGTGGTTCCTTCATGCCTGTTAATGTACAGGGTCTCTCGTTCATCAAACGAATGAAAAAATCAACTACCATTTCTCTCACAGAGTGAATGGCAGACTCAACGTGAGCTTTTCCAGTGAAGCTAAATAAGTTCACAAAATTCATTAGACAAGATCTACATTAGATTAAGCCAAACTGCTGCAAGTTGAGTCCTTTGATATCATATTAGTCTCTGGCAGTTGGCACATAAAGCTAAGTCTGTGAGTTATAGTTCCTTTAGCACAGGGTTTGATTCCCTCAGCTCTCACTTACCTACTGTGTAACCTTGAGCAAGTCATTTAACGAGATATTGCTCTCAGATCGCCCCTGAAAAGGGATTATATGTCCAGCGGGCCTAAGTGGTTAACAAATGAGGATTATTGTTGTTATTATTATTATTTGTTCCATGGCATTCCATATAAGACTCAGGCTGAATGGTCTGTAATTCCAATGTTTGAGGTGGGGCCACCTTTGTGGAGTCACATTGCAACAGTAGTATATCACTACTGTGGGACAAAGCCAATTGATAGGTTCAGGTTGAAGAGCTTGAGGAATGGATCCATCAGTACTTGCTTTATGCTATTACCTTATTCCCTCCAGTGGAGCTTTTTTTGAGTTTGTATTGTAATTTCCAGTGTGCTTGGCCTGAGCCTTTTAAAAGGATGAAGTTATCACTTCATAGTTCAAGCAAATTTTCCTATCACAAGAACTGTAAATGTTACTAGAAACCTGTAAATGACAAACAATTCAATACAAAGCAATCTTTGCAATGGTTGCCTTAATTCAATTCTAGGTCTTAAACTGAAATTGTAAGCCATAATAAACAAAATAATTATTATTTTTTACAATTTTGTATAATTTGCTTAATGATATCTCAGTAACTATTCAAGCAACATACGTACTGCAGCAACATTTTCTTTATATAGCTGTGAGTTTTAATATGAAGCTGAACAGTTCTGTCTGTGAATAATTGTCGAGATATTCAGAGAAATATACCTTGTATGTAACATGGTTTGGAGATTATTAATGCAAATATAAACGATCAATATTTCCTAGAGGCTTTAGCAAGATGTAACTGCAGAAACAACTGGAGCTGTCACTAGACTGTAATTAATTAATTAAGTAACCAGCTATGTTGTTATTCCTAATGGATAAGGTATTCTTTGTTTCAGTGATTACCTTCATGACATTCTCTTTCATGATGATTGGTGGCTTTTGATTCCATCTCTGGAGTAAAGTTGACACTAAATTTATTTGCCAGTATGTGAGAAATTATCTACTGACTTGGAGTTCTTAGTACCACTAAGAATAAGCTTTGAGCAAAGTTGGGTTTATTTCTTATTTTTCTGACATTACTAAAAAAAATGATAGTTGTCGTTGGCTTCTGTGACTTTCCTGAGTTCATGGGAATCTTCATTTTTCTTATTTTCTTTTTTTAGTTTCTTATGTTGCTTTTGATATTATCCTTAATTTGGGGTCATTTGTTGTGCTATATAATTTTAGGAGTTTCTTCCTTTTATTGTATATTTTATTAAATAATTAATACTTGAAGACTACCACCCTGTTTTGCTTTTAAAACTCTCCATTTGCTTGAATTTGATTGAGGCTGCCAATTGAATACATTTGTCTGGGTGCAAGTAGAAGTTTCCTGTTGTAAATCTTTGCAGTATCAACATTGTATTTTGTTTTATTTATTTTTATTTTACATTTGTTTACCGGGATAGTCCAACTTGATATATGCCCATTTTCAGCAGAGGCCCAAGGAGAAAAGCTCCAAAAGACAAAGATTACACATCAGGTTAGTTACATAGAAAATATACAATATAGTTATATACAAAGTTTTGGTTTTGTTCCCAAAGGGACTCACAGTTTACATGGTCAGACAGATTAAGGCAAAACTCGTCAGTCTGGTACAGTACATAGTTGAGTTAAAATATTGTTCAGATATGATTTCCTTTTATAGCTTAATCAGGGTTGGTACATGGACAAAGACAGTTCTCTTTGATATACTGTTTGATGCTTTTTTTGAAGAGACTTATGAAGGATTGAAGGGTTATATGGTTAGGCAGAGAGTTCCAGCTTTTGCCAACAAACTTGGCAAACAGGGATTCCCCAGCTGAGTTATTAGCTTTGTAGGTTTGGACCAGTAGTTTGTTGGCAGATTGTATTGAACTCAAGTTGCTGTAGGGCATTATAATATTTATAAGTGAGGGGTAACCTCAGGGTGGTAAAGTATTTTGTGGGCTATTGAGTTGATTTAGTTGAATCCTTTTTCAGCTCTGCTATCGATGGTTTGGATTATATATCTAATCTCCTTCATTCTGGAGCTCCAGCATCTTCCATTAGAGTACACCTGGCAGCAATTTCTAACTACCACAATGGTTTTGAAGGCTCCTCCTTAATCTCTCACTGTCTCTGTAAAACCTTTTTGAAGAGAGTTTTACATATCAGACCCCTTCAAACAACCGATTGAGCCATGGAATTTGACACTGGTTCTACAAGCATTGACTCTTCCTCCCTTTGAATCTGCCACCAGTTGTGGCTTAAAATTTTTATCCTGGAAAACCTTATTCTTGGTGGCCATTACTTCAGCTAGATGTATTTCTGAGTTACAAGCCTTATGTATAAAACATCCGTACATGGTCTTCCATAAGGACAAACTATCACTATGCACTAATCCCTCTTTTTTACCTAAGGTTGTTTCTGATTTGGCTATTAATCAAACAATTGATCTACCAGTCTTCTTTCCAAATTTCTCCAGTAAAGGAGAATACTCATTGCATTTGCTTGGTATGCACAGACAACTGCGTTTTTACCTCAACATATCTAAATCCATACGGAAGTCTGACCAATTATTTATATCATACTCGGGCCCAAAATTGGGAAATTCAGTTTCCAAAGTTACCTTATCTAAATGGTTGAGAGATTGCATTTCTTTTATTTATCAATGAAATAAGGTTTCTATACCTTCTAAGATCAAAGCACATTCCACGAGATCAGTCGCAACATCTGTTGCTTTCCATGCAAGAGCTTCCATGGATGACATTTGTGCAGCAGCAACATGGACCTCTCCTTATACCTTTATCATGCATTACAAATTGGATATGGTTTCCAGGGAGAGAGCCTCCTTTGGTTCAATGGTACTCAGGAATATTCTTCCATAGGCTCTCCCAGGAAACAAGATAGCTAGGGCCTCTGTCCCATCAGTAAGGAATGAATGAAGATTAACAACATCAGATAAAGACGTTATGTTTTTACTATAATGTATTATCTGTGTTGTTGACCTTCATTCATCATTACAACCCACCCATCACCCTCTGAAAGACTCTTGGAGGTTTGGCTATGGTCCTATAATATGATAAGGAAGTTCCTCAGAAAAATCCTCTACCTTTCTTGCTGTAATTTGTCCTTTCCTTACAGGCAAACTTGATCTGAAGTAATATGGAGAGGGGCACTATGGGTAAAAGCTTATCTCGAGAGTTTTTGGCTGGCACAAGGTTGTTATAATGGCTGACTCGCTTCCAAGGATGGAACCGACACCCATCAGTAATGAATGAATGAAGATCAACAACACGGAGCATTATGGTAAGAACTTAACTTCTTTTTTATCCTAGCTATATGGCTACAGTTCACAGTTTGGCCATATGCGGCTGTTCACATTTGGATGGGCAAGCCTGTGGGCAAGAACAATGTGGCCTCTCCATGCATGTGTACACAGCATTATGCATTACACCACCTGCTCACCTGTTGCTGTATGTGTGGTGACATCCAGCAGGCACAGGGTTCTGTAGTTAAGTGCATTATGTACTGTTGAGCCCTTACTTTGGATCCATGAGCAACATTATACATGTGTGATGGTACAGCTTTACTCACTATTACCAAGGTATGTAGGACAATACAGACATCCACACATATCCATATATATTTATATAAATAACAGGGTTGTATATAGAAATGTAGCTGAGTGTGTGTATGATATATATATATATATATATATATATATATATATATATATATATGTGTGTGTGTGTGTGTGTGTTAGTTACACAGTTATATGGGGAGAGACCTGAGATCTGTGTTTTTTATATATAGATATAGGTATATATTTGTATAGGTTTACTATCATCATTTTGAGCATGTTTGTTGTGTGTACTCAATTACTCAAAAAAACATTGTGGAAGCTTATGATAGCGACCGAGAAAAAGAACGAACAAAAAAAATGTCGACAATTAGATTTTTCAGACATACAACCACATCCAGTGTCATACAACAGACATTTTGCAGGAGGGCAAGCCCCCGTGCACCCCCCACACCCCCTGCTACTTATATATACAAACTCCAAGATTGCACTACTGTGAGGGAAAGGTTACATTTCCTGATCCCCACTATAGTGCGATCTCCACTCAATAAGTCAAATTCACAACAGTGAACGCACAACACCATTCGCTGTTGTGCATTCAACATGTTTTTTTCACACATACAAACCTGCACAAACTTACTTTCAGATATCCATTGTCGCACACTTCAGCTGCAACATTTTGATGGTACACCATTTTTATATACATAAAGATAAATATACTATCTGTGAGAGAGAGAAATAGTGACAAACAGATACATTTACATATATGCATGTATGTATGGATATACGTATCAATACATAACAGGTCATTTTGAGCAAGGGGAAACATAATTGCATTCGGTCATTTTGAGCAAAGGGAAATAGAATTGCACTCTGTTTAACTAAGTGTATGAGCATACCCAGTGTGATTGTCAGTACTTATAAACTGACTCCACGCCACACCTACTTGTACTCCAGTCCAGGATTTTGTGTGTTACAGGCAATGACATCTGTCCCTGTTTCTGCAGTACTGTACTTCACTCAAATTGTCCATGGAATTCTTTAGCTGTCTGGTGTAATTAATATATTACAGACATTAATAATGCTACACCACACACAGACTGACAGTCTGTAAAAAAAAACAACATAATAATACCTCACATCCAAAAGACATGGATACTTCCAGGCTAGAACCATCAACACCATCACCCATACTCATGTTTTAGTCCACTGTGCCACACAAGCTGCCAGACAGAGAGGAGCCATTCATCCCACAATCAGCAATATAAATATATACATTATTACTCTTGTGTTAAGTGAGACATAGTGTATGATCAATTTCTATGCTACTGCCCTGAGATTGCCTGGACTGCTGATATACCATTGATGAGTTACTGTTACAGCAGTTGTATGGGAACACTGCTATGTTAGGGGTGGGACAACAACACCGCATGTTCTGATGAGATACACAGTAGTCCAAATATCATGTAACCCCACTGTTTAACATCTCCCTTGACTGATGTAGTGAATATTCCATGCTTGAAGCCCAGTGACTGTTAAAGGACACATGATAGTGGACTGGGTATCTGTAGTCCCATGTGGATGTTACTTCTGTCTAAATAGCCCACTATATTACTTGCATAAATGTAGCAGATCCATACATATAATACCATATCATACTAATCCTTACAAGTACTGTGTAGGTTAGAGAACTACCTTGCGAATGCAGCAGTTGACAGAAATGTAGTTCAGGGCTGAGTCTGTCTGATGCAAGCAGTATATAGTACAGGTTGTGTGGGTAGTCTGGCATCAATTTTAATATATGTATGTGAGTAGGAGTAAGTTGTCAGTCCTGGGTCCCCAGGTTGTCAGCGAACGTGCTATGCATTGTCTCTTAGCCAAAGGCAGGGCATGTTAAGCATGCCTATGTCTGCCTACAGGGACATCATCAAGGGGTTCCTCCTCTGAGTCCTCTTGTGAGTGTGGCTATGCTGACATAGGCACTGGTGGGGGGCTGTGTATCCTTTGTCTTTGCTGATCCTGCTGTAGCTGTTTCTGCAGGATCATACTGTGTAGCATAACACATACTGTGAACATGTGGCTGGAGATTACAGCAGGGCTCCCTCCACCAGATATATCGAGGCACGGAAACCGTGACTTCAAAAGGCCAAACACATGCTCTGCGATGTTCCTAGTTTGTGGGTGTGCCTCATTATGGTGTTCTTCCATGGGTGTGTGTGCATTTCTGATGGGTGTCATCATCCATGGTTCCAGGGTGTAGACAGCATACCCCCAATAAATGGTGGTGTGGGATGCCCCCCTAGCAAAATCTAGTACAGCTGTGATGCATGTCAGATATGGGAGTCATGATAACGGCCTGGGCTGCCAGCACACACATTCAGGATAATCCCCTGGGCATTGCACATGACCTGGCAGTTGATGGAGCAGTACCCCTTGTCATTGATGTATATTCTACCCGCTTCGTCAGGTTGTGCCTTGATGTGTATATGAGTGCAATCTATGGTACCCAGTACTTCAGGGTAGTGTGCTACATGGTAAAGTGTTGCATATTGCTGGCCCTCACCTCTGCAGTGAGGGGAAAAGATATAGGTTCACTGGCATGTGGAGCATGGCATCCAGGAACTGGTGGTGTATCCTGGATGCAGATGCCTGTGAGATCCCCATCATGTCCCCAGTTGGTCTTTGGAAAGTTCCTGAAGCTATTATCCTAAGGGCTACACATACCTTTGTTTCCACTGGGATGGGTTCCTTCTGTTTGCTCTGGGTCTGAGTTGAGGGCAGCAGAGCTCAGTGAGTTATTGTAGTATGTCCCTTTCCACCCTGTAGTGCTGTATAATCTCCAGATCATGTAGCCCCTGGAAGGTTACCCTGGGCCTGAACACTCTTCTTCTCTTCCTAGGCCTATTGTTAGCAACACCAGCAGCAATGACTTCAGCATCTGGCACATACAGATGTAGAAGTCCTGCAGCAGCCCCTAGCATTATCTCAGTTCAAATTCCTATGTCTGTACTTCAATGGTCCAGAGTATTGGGGAAAAATCAGAATGTAGGGTGTATATTTTCTTTATACTGCTCTGCTGTAGGTGCAGAATGTGTGACTGGCTAACTATGATGCATTCCACCTAACTAAAATATAATTAGCGTAATTTAATGGCCCTATTTCAGTGCACAACTTCGCGCACAGCTCTGCGTCATACAGCATAGCTTATACAAAGTTCAAACTTTCTAATTGAATACATTCAGTTTTAAGAACATGTTCAGCCAGGAAGCGCACCATGCAACCCGCACACATAAACTTAAAAGATCTTAGAAGTAAGAGGACCCCTCCTCCCGATGTCAGCCACATACTTTGTAAACATCAGCATGATGTAAGACCCTACACGAACGGGATATGCAGACACAATTACTCCTTTCTGCTATTCAGTAACCCCACCTCATTTGTATACTTATCCATGCTGGCAGCCTAGAAACTAAATGCTTCATAGCCCTATCACCTTAGCAATAGCAGCAATGCACCATTATAGGGACCCCACACAATGTCCTATAATACATTTCTGTCACATAATAAGCATGTTTGCACACTGCGGCACGTAGTGCAAACATGCTGAGATTATTAAAAAAATTATTAATTTAACTTATTCCCGTTAATCTTTCTTACATACAGACTAATAGTTTTGCTCATATGTGTATGTGGTATTACATTTTCAGGGGATTTATGTCCACATTTCTACAGTTTTACATCCCCTTTTGTCTGTCTAGAGTCCTGTATGTGAAATTTTCCCGTGTACACTATGGACACTGACACAGGGTCTGAACAGATGCCTTTCTACCTGTTGGATCGCTCTACCTGCCTCATTTGCATGAAATTCGCCTGCTTATGAGGCGATTTGCATGCCATAGAATTTTCCATGTTTGTGCATGCATGTGCACCACTCAGCAGCACTTACTGTATCTTAATATGTTTGCATCCATGTAAGCATCACAACACAATGCGTACACGAAATAAAATGTGTAGGCTTTATTAAATTTCCCCCATGTCCTTACATTCACCGCTGCAGTATTTATCGTGTATGGGAGAGTGTCAAAGTTCAAAAAGAAGAGAGCCCTCTAACAAGCCATGAAGAATGGCATTAGTAAAACCAGCTCTAGCTCTGGAGATACCATCCAACTTGTAGTGTTTGTTAAAAGTATGCCCAGAAGTCCAGGTATCTGCTTCAAGAATAGAATTAGTGTCTAAGCCCTTGAAAAAAGCATCAGAAGAAGTCACAGCTCTAGTAGAATGAGTCTTTACAGAAGAAGGAAGGCTTTTGCCATGAAAAGTGTAAAAAAAAAGAAATAGCCTTTGAAATCCAAGTAGAAATAGTTTGCTTGGAAACAGCTAATCCTAAAGACTTAGAATGAAAGGAAACAGACAACTGATCAGATTTTCTGATAGCTTTAATCTTATCCAAATAAAATATGGCTGTCTATGCACGTCCAAATTATGCAATGTCAGACTGCAGAGAGATGGAAAACATAGGCAAATTAATAGACTGATTAAGTGACAACTCATTAACCACTTTAGGCATAAATGAAGGACTAGTATGCAAGGACACCCTGTCCTCATGAAATATCAAAAAAGGTGGACAAGCCATAAGGGACTGCACCTCGGACACGCATCTGGCAGAAGTCAGAGTTAACAAAAGAACTGTCTTCCAAGAACAATGTTGAAAGGAAGCTGAACCAGCAGGCTCAAAAGGGGCCTGGTTCAATTTCTCCAGAACAAAATTAAGATCCCAGGGAGGAAGAACAGGCTTTCTGAGAGGTATAATATTAAGGATGCCTTTAAGAAATTGCTTAGCCTCAAATCTAGAAGGCAAAGGAGGAGTTAAAGGTAGACAAGTAGAAACACCTGAAAAGTGGGCCTTAATGGAAGAATAGACCAAACCAGCATTGAGCAACTCACACAAATAAAAGAGAACCAAAGGAACATCCACAGTAAGTGGGTCCAGGTTATGACAGACACCAAACAGAAAACCTCTTCCATTTAGATAAGTATGATTTCCTAGTAGTAGGTTTCCTGGCCTCCTCAAGGACTTGCAGCACATCCACAGGAAAAAAAGTCTATGAGGAATCAAAACCTTATCACTCAGAGTCAGTTGAAGCCTGTATAGGTGGGGATGGATGAGAAATCCCATCTTGTGTGAGTAAATCCATCCTGTAAGGTAACTTGTAATGATTGCCCTTGGCTAAATGCAGAAGTAGAGAGAGCCAGTGCTGTCGTGACCAAAAGCTTGTTACCAACAAGATTTTGGGAACATCCTGTTGAATCTTGAACGGGACTTTCTGAATGAGAGGAAGGGGAGGGACTGCATAAAGAAACATCCCCTTCCAAGAAAATGAGAGGGCATCTACCTTCCACACCAGAGGACCTGGGACTCTGGCACAAAACAGAGGAAGTTGATTGTTCAGAGGGGAGACAAGGAGATCTACTTGAGGAGTACCCCCACTGGTGAACAATGTCCAGAAACACATTCCTGTGCTGTGAAGCATCCATTGGTGGGACTGAGTGAAGGACTTGCTCAGAGTGAATGCCACAATGTTCTGATCTGAAGGGATATAAACTGCCTGAAGAGTCGCTTCATACTTGACAGGTAGATCCCATACCAGAAGTGCCAACCAGGAAAGAAGGTAAGATCTTTTATCCTCTTGCTTGCTGATATACCACATTACTTTGGTATTGTCTGTGAATACCTTAAGAGGCCCTGGAGAGAAAAGAGGATGAAAGGCCTGAAGAGCCAGCATAAGAGCTCTCATCTCTTTGACATTGATGTGTTCTTTCTGCTGATGAGGTGACCACACTCTCTGTACCATCAGGGAGCCAAATGTTGCTCCGCATCCCACATTTGAAGTATCTGTGAACATAGGTTCATAGGTTCATACTAGGCTATCTGCCTGAGGGCATTTACAAGCCTAGCCCATAGTTTTGTGGCTTACGCCACCCCTTCAGTATGGGGAACTATACCCATTATTTTGCTGTGCCTCTGTTGAGCAGTGACACTGAGGTAATCCCTGGGGTATATCTGCGATCTCCCATCCATTGGTCAAGATTTCTCTTGAACAAGGCCAGCGAGGTGCTCTACCTCACATATACCGGGATTTTATTCCACAGCATAGGGAGTCTTTGGGTGATGAATCTATCCCTCCAGCACGTCCTATTAATAGCCGTGTCGAGGTTTAAGTCTCCTGCCCTTGTGGCTCTGACGGATCTAGATTTTTGAGGTGAAGCATATTCATCAAATCTGGGTTTGACATGGCCTTGTATGTTAGGCAAAGGTCACCTCTGAGCAAGCGGTGGCGACTGAATAGAGCTGGAGTTCTTTCAGTCGGGCAGCATAGGACAGATGTTTGAGACCCTTTATCCTTTTGGTGAGGAACTTTTGTGGCCTCTCCAGTTGCTGCAAGTGTCGGGTCAGATACATTCCGAATGGGGCATTGTACTCAATCATTGGTCTGATGAGTGATGAGTATAGGGAGACTATGACCTCCCTTGATCTAGATGAGAATCCCTTCATGATAAGGTGGGCAATGTAGAAGGTCTTCCTAACTACTTTAGCTACATGGGTGTCGAATGACAGACTACTATCAACCTGGGTCCCCAGGTCCCTGATAACTTCTTCTGTGCTCAGTGGATTGCCACCTATTTGGTAGCTAGGGGTAACCTTGTTTTTCCCGAAGGGTATGACTATGCATTTTTTGGCATTTAACTTTAGGCCATAGCTCTGGCACCAGTTATCCGTTTCTGTGAGACCCTTCTGAAGGATATCTGTGTCAGATGTGTTTTCTACTATAGCGCCCAGTTTGCAGTCATCTGCAAACTTTGTTAGCCATAACCCTCCTGTGTTTGCTTGTACTTCGGAAAAGTAGATGCCAAACAAGAGTGGGCCCAGGACTGAGCCCTGTGGTACACCACTTGTGACAGGCTTTGAGTCTGACATGGCGCCAGCAACTCTGACCCTGTGGGTTCTGTCACTCAGCCAGTTTGCAACCCATCTTGTGATGTATGGGTTAACATTTAAGCTGATGAGTTTTTCAATGATACCCGAGTGGGGTATTGTATCAAGGCCTTCGCCAGATCGAGGTAGGCTGTATGGACTGCCTTTCCCTCATCAATGGCTTTGGTGACTGTTTCAAAAGTCAACCAAGTTTAGAAGGCATGATCTGCCTTTGACAAAGCCAAACTGGGATGGATCCAAAGTCTGCAAATTCCCTATGTCTTTATTTATGAGGTCCATTATGATCCTCTCCATGGCTTTGCAGATAAGGCTTGTCAAGCTAATGGGCCGGTAATTTCCAGGGTCGGTGGAGGCACCGCCTTTGTGAAGTGGGACCACAGTTGCAGTGCGCCACTCCTGGGTACGTATCCAGAGGTAAGACTATGATTAAACAGCTGTCCTAGCTGTGGGTTTAATTCCTCGTTGAGTTCGTGGAGCACACAGCCGGGGACACCATCAGGTCCCATGGATGCTGTGTTTTTTGCTTTGGAGAGAGCAGTTCTCACTTGGGCGTTGGAGATGTTTGGGGGGCTGCAATCGCTTGGTATAGATATCTCTCCTTTTGGGGAGGAGGGGGGGGAGTTTGCACTGAACCTGTCAGCCAGTATGTTGGCAATGTCTGTAGGATCAGTAATCTTCACATCATTTTGAACTAGTTCTGAGCATATCTGGGAGTTTCCTCCCAGGTTTCTAACATAGCTAAAGAAGGCCTTATGATTGTCTTTTGAGTCTTTAGCTATTTTTCTCTCAAAATTTGCTTTGGATGATTTTATGAGAGCTCTTAGTTTTTTACTTATAGTGATCAAGGGTGTCTTACCTTTTAAGGATTTTGCTCTATCTTGTAGTAGCTTCCTCCTACAAGAGGATCCTCAGATCCTGAGAGAGAAGATGGGGATGAAAAGACAGCCCTGGATTCAGAAACAACTGCTGAATCCATTAAAGAAGTTGCTTCTTGAGACATGGAAAAAGAGGAATTGTAAAGTCTAGAGGATGCACATGTTGAAGCCATACTGACTTTAGAAACCACTGGAACTCCCTAATGTGGAGTTGGGCCAGCGGGAGCATTGGAGTAGTGGAAGCCATGAAACCCAGAGCACTCAGAAACTCCCTGGCTGTAATGAAGGCCAGGGAAAGAAGAGTTTGACATTAAGACAGAGAAAAAAACTCCAAATGGACACTTATCTTCAGTGGTAAGGAGTTCAGCAACCCCGAGTAATCACCAGAATACAAAATGTAGGAAAAATGGCAGAAAATGGACAAAGGCAAACAGACTGACAGTTAGTAACACCATTCAGACTGGTGGCAAAGTTCTGAGAATGGTATGCCTGAACATCACCTTTATGCCCTATGCTACGCGAGGAGCATGTGGGTGACATTCAATGTACCTTAAAGCAATGGTAGGCTTTCATAGACTGGCTGGATGTTGGGCTTCCACAGCAGGGAATCCCATACATGATGAATACTACAGGGGTGAATGTAAGGACATCATAGTGTTAGAGGTGTTAATCCTCATGGTAAGAAAACTTGACAGAATCATAAGCAAACAATGGAGTTGAGAAGTTAGGTTTTTTTAGGTTTCTTTATCCTTTGGCAGCATGCTTTGGTTTTTATTTGTGTTTTTTTGGGTGTGCAGAGATGTGTCCAGGCTGAGTTCCTGCCTGTCATTTTTTTCCTTCACTATAAAGGGTATGAATTGGACATTAACAGTACAACTGAAGTGAACACTATACTTTATTGTCGTTTACTTAACTGCTATGGAGAAGCAAGTTTTTACTAGTTCTCAAAGTAGAGAAACCAACACAGTCTCTACAGACCAGCATAATGTGAATGGGAATGAGAGAGAGATTTCACAGCTACTGAAACTGTTTACACAACAGCTAGCAAAATTACAGTAATCTTTTGATGAACTACAACTCCCAAGAGCATTTGCAACATTGTCACAGGCTAGAGAGCATCAGAGTGACAGAGTTTACTTAAGGGAGCATTCTGGGACAAGTCATTTTAACTTTAACACCCAGGATTCAATTCCTTGTGGACTAAAATCATATGCCAATGTTGTTCAGGATACAAGATGGCGTGAGTTGTTACTGGGTGCTGGAACTATGAGTAATAGTTACAATGAAAAACTTCAAGAGAAGTTAAATCAGCTTGAGACTTTATTAAACAAAAAAATCAGAAACTTAACAATGTGACAATATGTTTCTAACTGAAAGTATTAATAGGAAAAACAGTGCCCAAGGGCCTCAGGATAAATTCCTTAATGGTTTATTACTGGGACAGTCCGAGACTGATGAACTTTTAGCCATGTTTGATAACCATCTTTTTATATTCGTTGTATAAATGTGTTTTATATTGGGACTTTGAGCCTTATTGGTTACACCACCTGTGGATTTGTTGTTGCAGTTTTGGTTTCTTTATTCTTTGGCAACATGCTTTGGTTTTTATTGTTTTTTTTTTGGTCATGCAAACGTGTGTCCAGGCTGAGTTCCTGCTTGACATTTTTTTCCTTTACTATAAAAGGTACAAATTGGACATTAACAGTACAACTGAAGTAAACACTATACTTTATTGTTGCTTACTTAACTGCTATGGAGAACCAAGTTTTTACTAGTTCTCGAAGTGGAGAAATCAGCACGGTCTCTACGGGCCAGCATAATGTGAATGAGAATGAGAAAGAGAGATTTCACAGCTACTGAAACTGTTTACACAACAGCTAGCAAAACTGCAGTTATCTATTGATGAACTATGACTCCCAAGAGCCTTTGCAGCATTGTCACAGGCTAGAGAGCATCAGAGTGACAGAGTTAACTTAAGGGAGCATTCTGGGCCAAGGAAGGCTCTGGGATAAGCCATTTTAACTTTAGCACCCAGGATTCGATTCCTTTTGGACAAAAAATATATGCCAATGTTGTTCAATATACAAGAGGGCATTTTAAGAGCTGGATGGACACAAAGTTGTTACTGGGTGCTGGAACTGTGAGGAATAGTAACAATAAAAAACTTCAGGAAAAGTAAAATCAGTTTGAGACTTTATTAGACAAAATTAGGAACTTATAATGTGACAATATGTTTCTAACTGAAAGTATTAATAAAAAAAACAGTACTCAAGGGCCTCAGGATGTTTAAATTCCCAAATGGTTTATTAATGGGACAGTCAGAGACTGATGAACTTTTAGCCATGTTTGATAACCATCTTTTCATATTCATTAAATAGATCTGTTTTATATTGTTACTCTGAGCCTTATTGGTCACACCACCTCTAGATTTATTGTTGCAGTTTTGGTTTCTTTATCCTTTGGCAGCATGCTTTGGTTTTTATTTTGCATTTTTTTGGACATGCATATGTGTGTCCTGGCTGAGTTCCTGCTTGTCATTTTTTTCTTTACTATAAAGGGTTACAAGCTAGAGAGCATCAGAGCGACAGAGTTAACTTAAGGGAGCATTCTGGGAGCAAGGAAGGCCCTGGGACAAGCCATTTTTACTTTAACACCCAGGATTTGATTCCTTGTGGACAAAAAATATATGCCAATGTTGTTCAATATACAAGAGGGTGTTTTAAGAGCTGGATGGACACAACATTGTTACTGGGTGCTGGAACTGTGAGGATTAGTAACAATAATAAAGTTCAGGAGAAGTTAAATCAGTTTGAGACTTTATTAAACAAAATTAGGAACTTAGAATGTAACAGCATGTTTCTAACTGAAAGTATTACTAGAAAAACAGTGCTCAAGGGCCTCAGGATGTTTAAATTCCCAAATGGTTTATTAATGGAACAGTCAGAGACTGATGAACTTTTAGCCATGTTTGATAACCATCTTTTTATATTCGTTGAATAAATGCACGAATAAAATATCGTATATAATAATTCTCATGCCCAGTGATAAAAACATCACATTTTAAAAAAAATAATGACATAAATGTAACAATTATTTTACATTATGCATCCTGTCTTTAATAATATTCTCTGCCAAGCCAGATCCATCTTCTGAGAATGAATGATTGCCTTCAAGATATGTTATCACAGATGACATAAATATTTTTAAAAGTCTAGAACGCTTTCATAAAGTGTGGCAATAATGTTTACTATAACCTTATAATGAAATTTGCTTATGAACTCATTTATATTCATACAGTTAATTACTTATGATGAAACAGTTTTCACAGCATTCTTGATAATACTCAGTGGAAGCTTCGAACTGTCAGCTTTACTCTGGAGATGTTAACAAATTCCATTTTTTCCTGTTGGATTGTCAGTGCATTTTCATGAGGTATTATGTAAAACTACACAGTATAAACTACTTCTGATGATTTGTAATAGTTTAAGCAATATATATATATATATATATATATATATATATATATATATATATATATATACATACATACTTTCTTTCTTTCTTTCTCTTTTCTAAAATGCTGAGTTAAGACATTAGGTTTGGTGCATTCACTGATGAGATTGCTTCAGCATTGTTTAATTATTATTTTAAGAGCTCAGTAAGTTTATGGGTTCATATTTGACCCAAACTACAAGGGTAGGAGTTAGTGAAGTCCTGATAAACATTTTAGAATAGACAGTCAGTCAGCATGTTTTGTGAATGCAAGTGAAAACTGGAACACCAGACAAAAAAAGTCTAAAGAGTGCATGCATGTTCCATACAGAGAATGACCAGAGGTCAGGAGTAAATCCTGAACACTTGAGTTATGAGGCAGATAGTTAAAAGGTTAAGATATCTGACTATTAATGATGATACAAAATATATATGATGCAGGTAATTATGAATTATTTCCTTTGATTATTTGAAAAAGAAGGTACAGTGTACACTTTTTAAGAGACATTTCGTAAAGTACAATATTGTCATCTGTATTCAGTATTACTAAACAGTGTTGCCCCTTAACTTTCAGTCTAAAAATCATGCAAAATGCATTAACATAGACAACAGAAGATGATGGATTTTCTTTTTTTTTTTGTTATGAGCAGAAAATAAATGCTTTAATGTTGTCAGAAAGCATGATACAGTTGTATGAAGAAGGCAAAAGTGACAGCACTTTCTCTGAGGATGACATATCCATTCTTGCATTGTGTGCTTTGTTCTTTGAGTGATCCAGCAGTTCACTGCATGTGTTTGTAATATCTGATGTTCATTATATGGATCACTTCTGCTGTAACCTTAGCTATATGAGATATATGCTGTCAAGGATATAACAGCCAGCCAGCTTACAGAGCTACAGGGCACCTTTCACATAGCCAAATTGTGAGGTAGCTCAGGCTGAGCAGACTAAAAGACAAGTATGGGTGACAAGCCCTTCAGACCTTTACTGCCACTAAAGGGTGCACTCCTCTGAGGCTTTTGAGGATTGATGGTCAGGGGCAGATACAGGTTTTCTCCTCAGTTTTCTGACTCAGAATTAGAAGAAAGCTCAGTTTTTGTTTTTTCCCTTTGGAGTTCCCTCTCTTTGAGACTTTTTCCAGAATGTACCAGTGTTTTCAGTGGGAGTACACTGAGGTTTCTTAATCTCAGAAAATTTTATGAACTGGTGCAGAAAGAATTTCCTAAACTGTCATAATTTCCTCCATTTGTCTCAGTACTGGTGGTTGTGTAAGTCTCTGCCTGCATTTTTCTTGATAGCCAGCTCGCTGACCCTAAAAAACAGAATGTAGAAACTTCCTCATTCTTTTTTTTCAAGTCTTTCATACATTCTTCCCAAACTTGACCCAGAGGCTATAACTTTAGTTTTTCATAATGCTGCTAAATAGTTAATTCCTATCCTACTCTTTCAGATAAGGATGGAAAGAGTATTGATGGGTATGGGAAAATAGTGTGTGCTTCTGCAACTTTCATTTTCAGAAATTTGATTGCCAGACTGATATGTTAATATTTATTCTGACTAATTGTGAAAGTATGAGTAATGTTTGGTCAGCGGTTTCTTCTTGTGAGGAAATACCTGCTTCAAATGATTTTTTTTTATTGTTACTGCTCACTGCTCTCTGGTTACAGTGTGTTTATGACTTCAAAAATAATTCTGCCAGAGCTATGGCCTCTGGTAGTGTTTTGAGGAGGTTTGCCTGGCTGCATTCTTAGATCCTCCCATGAAGATGTGAGTAATGGAGCAGTATTTTCTCTTTTGAATAGGAATTCACTTTTGATCTCTTTGCTGCAGAAATAATCAAAAGGTGCGATGAAAGCGGTAAGTTATATCAGGAAATCTCTACGGTTTTCTGACCTCTTTTTTCTAATTTTCTAAGGTATTCTCTAACATCTCATCTAATTTTGGCATAATGGCAAGGATGTTCTAAAAAAGAATTCAGGAACTCCCAAATCAAAACACAGCTCAACTAGTAATTTTGACTATTTAAGAAATTTTGTTCCCCCTCTCACTCTGGCAGTCCCCTTTCCCATCCGGAAAGTGTGATTCTCCATTTTTCTATTTGGCAACAGATAATTTCAGATAAATGGGTTCTGAAAATCATTCTTCAAGGTTGTGCATGGCAGTAATAGAATGTTCTTCCTTATCAAGAGGTTATTCCTTATCCACCAGACCAGACTCTTTTTTTTTCCACCTGTTCTTTATTACGTGCTGTTCCACAGAGTTCTAGAAGCAGTTATTCCTTCCCGAATTATGAACGCTTTTTGTTCAAGGAGGTTTTTAGTGCCAAAGAAAGGAGATGCTTGGAGACCAGTTCTGGATCTTTCTTCTTTGACCTGTTTGTGATAGTGCTTAACTTTAAAATCATGTCACTTCACAATCTGTCACCTCTTCTTCCTCATTCAACTTTCTTGGTAACTCTCCATTTAAAAGATGCTTGTCATCTCATTCCTGTTTATCCAAAACTTCAAGTGTTTGTTAAGGTCTGCATGTCTGGATCAATTTATCAGTTCTCTGCACTACCATTTTAACTATCCACTGCAACAAGTGTTCACCAAGAGGCTTGCTGCAGCTGTAGCTCATTGCAGGCAGCAGGGCACCCATTTTCTTTTCCCATATTTAGATGACATGCTTTTCTTTACAGAGTCTTTTTCAAACTGTCAGGAATTTCTCACTTGGGTGAGAGATCTCTTACACAAGTTGGGATTCCAAGAGAACATTCAAAAGTCCTTTTTGACTCCTTCACACAGGGTTCTTATCCTGGGATGTCAGCTGGACACCTCAGTTCAAAGAACTTTTTGTATCTCCCCTTATTCCTTCCTGTCCCAAAGCAATCAGTCATCATAGACTTCTCTGATTTTGCTTGGGGAGCAATTTCAGGACAGATAATAGTGCAAGGTTTGTGGGACAACTACGAGAGATGCAAGCACATAAATATGAAAGAGATGCTTTCCTTGATCAAGGCACTCAACTTCTAAATCATTTTTGGTTTCCAGAACCTCTTCAAGCTGTTTCAGACAATACCACAGTCATGAGATACATCTTCAAGCAGGGAGAACTAGGTTGTACCACCTTTGCAGACTAGCCATGTTAGCTTGGGATATATATTCACAGCACACACACACACTATACAGTAGTCATCCTTCATTCCCTCAGAGCAATATTGTATAGCAGACAAGCTGAACAGGATAGGGCAGAGCCTCATGCATGTTAAACCAGATCAGTTTTTGTTCCAAGATATGATTCATCTGTAGAAAGTTTCACTAGCAGACACATTTGCATCTTCTCTAAATAATCAGCTAGGAAGATTTTGCTGCAGTACTTCATGGTAGGCTTGGAAGACAGATTTTTTTTCTTTTTCTTTTTCTTTGACAGGAATGTTCCTGTATGTTTTTCCACCCTTTCCACTGATATCCAGGGTACTTCTGAAGATTCGAATGAATCCACCAAGATCTTTGTTTTGACTGCCTTTCTAGCCCAGGCAGCAGTGGTTCTCCTTTCTTCTGGAAATGGCCAGGGACACTTACCATAAGCTTCTTCACACCGATCAACTTCAACAGACTGCCTGGATTATAGCATCTTATTTTACTTTAGGCACCTCTTTACTGAGGACATGCAGCAGGTACTAATAGAGGAAAGAAAGTCTGCTACTAGAAAATCATATATTAACAAATCAAAAAGATTTTCTTGTTAGTGCCAAGAATAATATAACTAGCACCCATTCAGGGCTAGTTGTTCTCTGATTTTAGAATATTTTTGTGAGTTGCTTTCCTATGGCATTTCTTACTCCTCTATCAAGGTTAATTTATTGGCCATTTCAGTATGTCTGCCATTGGATCCTTCTTTTTGAAGGCTTTATCATGTCAATATGTTCTTGAAAGGAGAGGCATGGCCAAGATGACTAATTGAGAGCAGCAACTGATGAAAACTCTGTGATTGAAAACTTTTATCTGAAAGAAAATGTAATAAACAAAAAAAATAAAAATGTGAAATACCCATTAGCTAATTTTATTCATTAATACTCAGAGTAAAGATTTATAGCTTCAAGTTATTCAAAAGCTGCAATTTTCCTGTCAGAATATGAACTGCTTGTTTAAGAGAGAAGAAAATTCAATATGAGCCACTCAAGAAATGATACTCAGGATTCTTGTGTTAAAAAAGACATCCAGTCAATAATATCTAGTATACAGGATGTATTACCTAAAATGGACAAACTGGATACCAAAATAGAAAGTTTTAAAAAAGAGACCAGAAAGAATATGGAACATTTAGAAATTCTTATGAAACAACAAAGTGCACAAATCAGCAGTATGGAAGAAGCTTTGAATGATCATGAGGGAAAGAGTGAAAGTGAGTCGCAGACTGAATTTTTTTTTAACAAAATAACTGGCTTATAGATAAAGTTGATGATTTAGAAAATAGACTGAGATGAAATACCATTAGAGTTTATGGTATATCTGAAAAGTATGATGGAGGTAATATAATAAACTTAACCTTGCTACACAAAACATTACATCTACCTGAAACTTTATCTTTTGGAGTTGAAGAGGCACATAGATCCTTGATAGCTTCTTCATAGTAGGAAAATTCACCACCATGTTTAAGTATAGTTAAGTTTGTTTCTATCTTAGAAAAAGGTGACATATTAAAAACAGCATTGTCCAGCCCACCTGCTAAAATAGGTGAACATGTAATCAGATTTGACAGTGATTATTCCAGTAAATTAATGAATAAGCGAAAATCCTATTTTATCACTGATCATGGAACTTAAAAATAACAATAGTAAAGTCATGGTGTTTCTTGCAAAGATCAAATTATTTCTTTCTGAAGGAAGTAAAATATTTGACACGCTGGAGGAGGCATCCACTTTTGTTAACAACAGTAAAATCCTTAATAATATTAAAGAAATGGAGTGGAACAGCATACCCTCAAGAGACAGAGTGAGCTGTATTCATGAAAAACTGCTTCTAAAATTAAAAAAAAAAAAACTTTAAGACAAGTGACTTTTATTCTCTTATAGCAGGACCTTTATTTTCTGAAACAGTAGATTTACCATTTATGTAAAAGATTTGTATTGGACTCCAAGCTTAAAAACATATATAAGTATGTATTTATATTTTAAGCTAAAACATTTTTCATGATGCGAAATATAAATGGTTGGTTTTACTCTTTTACTATATTTACAGTGAAAGGCTAAATGTATTTAATTTAACTAAACTTATAAGTATATTTCTAAATGTTAAACAAATACTTCCTGGTAGAGAATATCATTAAGCTATAAGCAACAGAACTGGTGACTTTAAGACTATGTAAGCTAAGTATTTTATTTATTCAACTTTGCTTAGTATGTGCAGTGCTGGGTTAACTGAATGTCAGATCTAAGTCATATGCTAATTAGAAGTGCTAAATTGCTGGTGATTTTGTTTTCTTTGTTCCTGTGTAACACATTCATTTCACAGGTCATTTATGAAGCAAGTAACATTTTTAAAAAAAGCTCGACAACAAAATAATGTTCCATTTGTGTCAAAATGCTGGATTCTTTTTTGTCTTGTTTCCTGCTTTGAGCTATTCTGAAGAATATTTAGGTTAAAGTTCATCACTGATGTGCGTGAAAACAGGAACTTTATTTTTCTTTCTTCTTTTTTTCAAGTACATATGTGAGAAATCTACTCAAAATAACATCTTTTTTTCTAAGAAGTGAAGAACTGGAAAACAAAAACTATAGTAGGACTTTGTATTGAGCTGTTGCAAACATATAATTTACTTACTTCTTGCTGAATGTTAATAGCTAATGCTGTAGTGTTATTAGCTCTAACTATTCATATTAATTGAAATAAAGTCAGATGTTTGTTACTGATTAGAACTGTTTAGAAGAATTAAGAAGAATGAGAAACTTACAAAATAAATTAGCAGCTGATTTGTGCTGTGAGTTATTTTCACATGCAATACTAAAATTCTTTTTTTTTCAAATTAATACTAAAATTCTAATGTCAAGATGTGAAGCTTTGATCAGAACAGCAGTTCACAATGGCACAAAACACATTCAAATTTAACAAGCAGGAATTATTTTATATATAGACAGCATTGCTTGTAATACTAGAACGAATAAGAAAAGTAAACATCTTATGAATAATATGCATATGCACAAAAATGAAATATCTACTATGTAAGATTAATAAAAGAGCAGTATCAGTAAGTTAAGAAATATATGCATGTACTGTAATTTCCAATAGAGACCTGATGATTAAATAACTCTTTGATGGGATATACTAGAAATACAAGTTGTATATAATAAGGTAGAATATTAGCAGGTAAATCAGACAAGAAAAATATATTTAAATAAACTGCTGATAGGAAATATATGTATTACATATAACTGCATATGACAGAAATGTGAATGTAGAAGATCTCATATAGTTTAAATAGAATATCATATAAAAATGTTTGAAAATTTCCTGAAAGCTGATATTTGAAGCTTAGTCCTATGAACTTTGAAGCTTTTTGCATATTGTATGTTATTAGATTCATTAATACTACCCAAAATAACTCATTTCTTAAGTCAGAACTGAAATTTGAATGTTATAGGGCTGAATCAGTACATCCATTTTGTTAGAAAGTAGAGTTTTCACTATGTTTGAACCCGTGAAGAGAGAATGGAACTTAATTGCTGAATACCATATAGACTGCAATTTCTTTTTCACTCCCTGGAAATAACAAGACATTCTCTTTGATCTCAGTAATGTACATATTTTTATAAATTAGTTTAATAAGTTAAATGAATTTAAATATGTTGATATTTATTGTTTTAAGGGTGTTACACAACTTTGGGATATAGACGCTTTTACTTTTAAAATGAATTAAAAGCTTTTGTTAGATCTATAAAATATGCGTATGACTTTTAGCATGATGAATACACGTGCATTGATTTTCCTTTTGTATAATAGTTTAGTATTATAAGATTATGTGTTACCTGTATGTTTATGGATATATTTATCTTTTCAGGTCCCACTTTGTTCTACTTATGTCAAAATCTATAACTAAATTAATAGTCTCTTATTATTTTTAACTTGTATATACTGTTATATTAATTATTTGTAAGTCATGGTGGCTTTTAGCTATTTTTTGACAATTTTTACGTATTGGTAGGTAGAGATATAGTATAGCAGTTTGCCTATTCGACAGGCAAACTAGAAACTTTGGTTTCCATTGTAGGTTGTGTTTTATTAGTAATAATACAGTTACAGCTGTGGACTTGTTTTTTTTTTATTTATGAGTTTTAGTGGTTTAGTTTGTAGAACAGAAGAATTAAAAATGTGGAATGTTAATATAATGGAGGAATGCATTAGTCTTTTATACAATTAAATTACTATGTTGGATAAATGTGTCATATTATCCTTTAAAAGAATTTTTTTTAATACACAGTATGGATAGGTTTAATCTATTATCTACTGATATAAATGGATTAAGTAATGGCAAAAGGAAATCATTAATGAGGGCGGAGCCTAGATGGCAAACAGATAAGCAGCATTTTTAGAGCTCCACAAAACAGTACTAGAAAACAGGGAAAAAATATTTTCATTAACCAGAAATAGAAAAAAAATATTAAGGAACTTAAGAACTACAACTCTTCCAAAATTCAAGAAATATTGAGTTTTTCCTGTCAAAATATTCTGGAGAATAACACAGCTGCTTCGTAATGGCCAGTTTAAAGAATTCTCACTCAGAAACCACTCTGAAGAAAGAGATACAAATGATGTCTTCCACATTACATGAACTGTCATTGAAAATTGATAGATTCACTGATAATTTGGAAAGTCTCAAGGAAAACTGCCAAAACAAACAGATGTACTAAGAGAAATACTGCAGTAACAACAAAGTAAATTACTGCAGCAACAGCAAAGTAAATTACTTGATATGGAGACATCACTAAATGACATAGATGGAAGACTCAAAGAAGAGGAAAATCAGACAGAATTCTTACTTCACCAAAATAAAAGGCTACTTAATAAAGTGGATGATTTAGAGAATAGGGAGAGGAGAAATATAAGAATATTTGGCCTTCCAGAAAAAACTGAGGGAGAAGACGTCACCTTTTTGAATTCCTAGCTTCTTTAAGTGCTTAATTTAAAACAGGGATTATCAAATGGAATAGAAAGAGCTCACAGAGCCATAGGAAAATATATACCCTATTCACCTAATGCATTACCAAGATCAATTGTAGTAAAGTTCCTGTCCTTCTTTGATAAAGAGCTCATTTTAAAAACAACCTGGAGAAAAAGTCCCATAACATAAACAGAGTCAGATCAAATCTGACAATGATTATTCTGCAAAAGTGTTAGAAACAAGGAAAAAAAAACTTGGCCATTAGTGAAACTTCTCAAACAAAATAAAATAAAAGTGCAGATGGTATATCCTGCTACAATCAGAATTTTCTATTCAAATGACTTGAGAACCTTTAACAACATTGAAGAAGCTTCTGCCTTCATCAAGAATAATAATATCATCACAATTCCTGAAGAAATGGACTGGACTGTTTCCACCAACTTGAAAAGATCTCCAGAAAAAATACTTGGTCTGGTGTAAGGAAAAAGAAACAAAGAACTGATTCTAAAACTACGCAGTCTTCCAGATCTCTCAAAGAATCAACAAAGATATAGACTTCTAGACTTTACCTCAAAATGTATGTATTTTATCTGTTATATTGCCTATTATACTCTGATACAGTTATACTTTTTCTTAAACTTATACTTTATGCAACATATTCATCACAATTCTAGTGGTTGTGTCTGATAATATTAAATGGTTTTATAACTTAGAGTGACTTCTGAAAATATAGTTACATCTCATTCATAGGCAGTGAGTAAAACCAGATTCAAATGTTATCTTTCACTTTAGTATAATTAGTTATATGTTAAGGAAGAACAGAGACAACATATACACAAATGTTTTTCTCATTTCCCTTTTTATTAATAGTATATTTAGTTCACCTCATTAATCATAGTTTCTGTGGCTTACTGACTTCACTACACTTCACATTCCCATTTTAAAAGTAACATGGATACCCATATTTTTAAATGTGGAAAAAACAGAGTCACTATAAACAGAGTTCTGTTACTGGGTTCTGACAAGCTGTTATTTGAAACATTCTTGTGCTCTAGTTAGAGCTTCTCATCTGCTATGAAAGATTTAAGGTGGAAATAGTCAGTTAAGGAATCCCCTGCTTGTCTGTTGTTAAGGTAGCGCTTGTAGTGTGATATCAGTTGCACAAGCAGTATATTTTAAGCTCATTTAACATGGTCTTTGGATTATTAAAAGCTACAAACCCTGACTTTTTTAAATAAATAAAAAGAATAGGTGTGAAATCAGTGACAGAGTAGCTGTTTTACATGTAGGTAACACAAAAAAGAAGAATTTACAGTAACATTGAATACCATCCAATTGAAAAAGTAATAGAAGCATTACAGACTACATTGATACACTTGAAGTAAACACAGTCCTTTCTTACTTCTGAATTATTCCTACCTAGGCTATATGATACACTATGCCATGGTAATCCAGTAAAATGACATGTCTGATAGTTTTGTAAGCATCTGTTACAGTGTTGCAAGTGTAAATAGGAAAATATGTGTGTGAGATACACTCATTAGCTGTAGTTGTGACATACTTTTGTGCACATAATAAGTAAAATTAGGACAGGTTTTTAGACATATTATACTGAATACTTCATTAACCTGGTAACAGAAATCATCTAAGTTCAGAAGCCACAAAGGGACTTATTACCTTGTACTTATAACTCCTGTTTATTTGAATATAATGTGCACATTGCTTTATTAGATAACATAGTAAACCCTGTACTGTGCAGTGTTGTTATTTTCCTCTGCTCACACTGTCTAGACATGTTCAATTGAATTGATTAAGTAGTAACCAAATAAATAGTGAATACAGTAGATAGTAAATTACTGATTACTCTCCTCACCCTTTAGTGCTTTCTTATCTTTGGTAAGTGGGGTTTAACTTTCAGTAAAGTGGCAAAGATGCTGGTAATTAGCCAACATTCCTACACCAACATGCAAGTAGTTGTTTAACTGCACTACTAAATTGTGTGGGCATGTGTACTTATTTTCTATGATGAACAATTGATTTATTCTCAGCAAACCTTTAAGCCATGGTTCTATAACTCATAAAATTGGCATCTCAGACAGTCTTGCAAGTGCCTGTTGATGTATTGTGGGTGTTGCCTTGATGACGGGGAAGTACTGGGAAACCTATAGTAAAATTCCACATAAATTAGCATAATAAAGTAGTTTAGATGTCATTCATTTTACCAAGAATTGTTTGGAATTACACATTTACAGACAGAGGTTCCTAAGAAATGCAAATCCTAAATGATATTCTGTATGCTACACACCTGGTTAAGGCAGGGATTTATAACATAAACTACCTTTAATCCTTCAGACATTAATTGTATAGCTGACTATTATGCAGCTGATATTTTTACTGAATATCGACAACTGTTTAAATAATAAGGTTATCAGTTTCTTAGTGAGATGGTTGGTAACATGAGTTCACCTTGGAATTTCATCTTTATTTCTTTAAAGGGCCCATGAGAAAATGTCTTCATGGTCTGCTTTTGCTAATGCTTCAAGTAGTAAAATAAGACAGATTTGTAAACTGTAATTCTTGATGAGAAATTCAAGTAGAACACTAATTAAATAGATATGAGATAGATTTCTTAAGGCACTATTCAGCTTAATAGGTTTTGTATTTTTTAGAGTGCCATTACTTTTCACAATTTAATAACAATGAAGGGAGTCTGCCTGCTCTTGTATCTTGCTGCATGATAAACACTGTATTATAAAGGTTCTAAGGAACTGTGGCTGTGCAGAACAGCTTCAGTAATGCTCTGTCTTGACTAGCATTTTGTTCAATATTCTGTGATGATATTCTCATAATATGAATTGATATAAATATGCATTAGTATTAAGAAGTTTATAAATTGCTCACCCACATGGTCACTTATCAGGGAAAATTTCTTCTGTTTAATCATCAATGAGTGATCACTATGGTCTAACATTGTCTTTCTTCATTTTTTCTTTTAATTTGTCACAACTACATTCATGGGTAGACATAAAATAAACTGAATCTGGTTATGCTTTCATTTGTCTGTAATTGAAAGCATGTGAGTGACACGTAGTGATTTATGATGCATTGTTCACACAAACATATTTACATTATCATCTCTAGTGAACACAACTCTAAGGGTTCAGTCTATGGACTACATAGTTTTTGTAGTATGATTCAAGTGTTCTGAGTAGACTTGTCCATATTTATCTTCACTTATTGATACATTTCTAAATCTACTTCACTCAGTTACAATATATTTTTAGTATGAAAGAGAGTGTTTATCTGACATAATCATTTGTATATTGGTCATATCAGAATATTGGAGACTATAAATATGTATATATACTACTCTCAGGCTAAAGAGAACTAATGTTAAGCAACATTTACTGTGTTATAAATGAGATTTTACTTTATGAATGTTTAAGTAGTGCATGATAGGATGATTATATTCTGAAAAAAAAGAATTCTAATCTAATCTAAAATTAAATTGTATTACCAAATCAATACTCATGTCCATACATTATATTAATTCATTATTAAAATCTGCTGCCAATCATTAGCGGACCGGAGTTCTGCTGTGGTGACCCCTAACTGGGAAAAAGCCGAAAGATACAACAACAACAACAACATTAATAGTTATATAGAGGAAATAATAACTAATATTGTTAAATCTCCAAGATAAGAGACAAGGTGTACTGGAGCTCGAAAGGGGTTAGTTTTTTTTCCCTTCTTTTTTCATGAGGGAAATTATGGTAGGCAGTCTATTAGACTTTTTCTCATCTAGCAGATTGGAAGTGTATTTCACTTCATGTACATTAGAGGGTTTACAAAAATATTTATATACTTGTTGTTATACAAGTAATTTTGGCATTTTTCTTTTTTTTTTTATTGGCCTGAACTAAACTCTATTTTAAGTTTTTTGACCAAAACTAAAATATTGACTACAATGAGAATTATTAACACAGTAGGTACACATTTTACATTTGGTATGGTATTACAAAATATAAAACAAAACAAATATGTAAAGTTAAATATTGAGAACGGACTTGACTATTTTATGCTTAAACACTAACGGTTTAAACAATCCAAGGAAAAGATCTAATTTATTAAGATATATGAAATTAAATAAATTACAAGTAGTATTTCTTCAAGAGACTCACTTAAAAAAAAAAAAGATACCTTTAGCTGGAATCCTAATGAATATATAATCTTATCTCACTCTTCATAAAATAAAAAGATTAGGGGAACTTTAATTTTATGAAAACAATGTCACTATGTCTCAAATCATTTAAAAATATGAAGCTAAAGAAGGACTCCTAGCCATAGTAATAGCAAAATATAACAATAGACTCTGGACATTAGTAAATATATATTGGTTTCCAGGTATTGGGGTTGGGACAATAAGAAAACACATGGATCTAATAACTAGAGTATATAAAGGAAATGTGATTTTGGGCGATGACTTTAATTGTATATTGGCTAAATCAGAGACCCCAAGCAAAATAAATTTATGTGTAAGTTCTATAGGAAAGCTACTTAAGAAATGGGAAGAAAGTTTAAATCTAATTGATACATTTAGTTATAAGAAGAACAATTCATTATTATTTTCACACCAAGACCACAGATTTGGGATACATAAAATCTTCATATTTCAAGAGCTAAATTCAAAAATAATAAAATTTTCCATAATCCATTGTCCCTTTTCAGACCATAATTCATTATGTCAAAATACATACATATTATAAGAAATTAATTTTTATGCCAAGAATTCCAGCTTACATTACAAAATTCAAACAGTTTAAACCTTGGTTAGATTCAGAAGTACAATTCTGTTTAGATATAAACTACACTACTGAAATAAATGTAATTAATCTTTGGGATACATTGAAAGCCTATCTAAATGGAAAATTTCTTTCATGTATAAAAACAAGCTAAAAGAGTGGAATCAGAATTATGTAACATCCCAAAACAAATTACATATCTCACTATTAATTCATCTACTTATACACAAAATAATCATAAGAAAGCATTGGAAGACTAATATATAATGAAATCCTAACTCACAAAACTAATACAGCTGTAGAGAGGTTAAAACTTAGTTCCTATGCAGTATCACCCAAACATATGCATAATTTAGCAATAAGATTAAAAAAATCAATTGGAAATAATATTACAAGTATTATACATGAAGGAAGGAAAAAAAAACAAAAAGGTTGTGGATATAAATGATATACTAGATGCATTTAAACATTATTTCTCTGACCATTATAATGATACTTCACATATAACTAATTCAACAAACTTAGACCTGAAATTAGTAAAGGTAAAGGTGATACCAGAAAAGTTAAAGTTAGACATTCAAAAACAAATATCTCTAAAAGGAATTACTCAAAAAATCAAGGAAAGTAAAAGTAATAAAACCCCAGGAATTGATGGAATAATTAATTGTATAAGATATTTCCATCTTCAACAATATCATTGTTTCACAAATCTTTGAATGAAATTCTACCACAAAACACAACTCCAATTTCATTGAGATACTCCTTAATTACACCCATTATAAAAAGAAAATAAAGTCCATTTACAGTGTAATTCTTATAGGCCAATATCTTTACTTAACAATAATTATAACATCTTCATGTCAATATTAGTAGAATTAAAAAATAATTGACACACAATAAATGAGGATCAAACAGGATTCATTTATAAAAGATACACACATGACAATATACAAAGAATTCTAACACTCATAAACAGAAACAACCAAGAAGCTCTAATAGTAGCTTTGGATATAGAAAAAGCCTTTGATTCATTGAGCTGAGATTTTCTTTTTAAGGCTTTAGAATTGTTTGAATTTCCTACTAATTGTATTACACTAATAAAGAATATTTATAAAAACAATTTGGCTTATGTAAAACTTGGACCATTTACCTCGAAGACTATTGAAATAACCAACGGTACAAAGCAGGGATGTCTGATGTCTCCCAACCTGTTTGCCTTAGGAATTGAATTATTTGCCTCATTAGTATGCCACAACTCTAATATATCTGGCATAGATGTATATGGTCAACTCAATTCAAAAATTGTGTTATTTGCTGATCATGTTTTACTCACATTATCTGTCTCGAAGAAATCAGTACAAAAACTAGATGAAAATAGTGGAAAGGTTGTATCATATTTCCAACCTTAGATTTAATAAGGGAAAATCTAATTATATACATTTGAATAAAAAGAGAGAATTTACCTTAACTACAAATTGTGTGATAAGAAAACAAGTTCCCATAATAAAATATTTAGGAATAACACTATGTGATCATTTGGAATATACGTTAGCCACAAATTATAGCAACATAATTAATAAAATAAAAATGTTAATAGTAAGCTGGAATAAAATGTTCTTGAGATTTGAAGACAGATTACAAATAATAAAAATGACAATACTTCCAAAAATTAATTACATTGCACAAGCTATTCCTATAGTACCTAACAAGAAAATCTTGAAAGAAATAAGTAAAATTCTGTTTAACTTTCTTTGGTATCCAAAAAGAAATAGAATAGCCTCTACACATCATATTAGATCTTGGGAAATGTGTGGAATTAAACTTCCAGATCTATAATCATACATAAAAGCTTCCATATTAAAAACTATCATTAATTGGATAGATCCTAATTATTCTTCAACATGGAAAACATTGCACACTATTATTTTTCTAAATGAAAATAAAATAATTAAAAATTGTATATTGTGAACAAATTAATAAGATGTGGCACATATTTACTGTTAATAGTCAATATAATATAACAAAACCAACAAACTTAAATTATATAAATAATATTTACAATTGATTCAGAAGATTTATATATACTAACATGGATATTAAGATTTGGCTAGACTTGATAATACCCTTTAGCTCTACAAAGAATTTCTTCAATAAAATTCATAATGTTATCTTAACTAGATGGGAGGGAAAAACTTCACTTGTTGGCAACATTGTATAGAGAATCAAGTAGTATTAGACATTCAACAAATTCAAAAAAATATGACATTCCATCAGCAGATTGGTTGATACTACAAAGCATAGTATCATATATTAAGGATCTTAATAGTAAAATTATTAATTATCCTTATAAAACTAGTCCAAATTTGATAAGTCTAATATTTGAAGTTATTTATGACAGTTATAATTGGACAAATCTTACTTCAAAATTATACAAAATATTGATAACATATAAAACTAACACTAATGCAAGATATTGGTATTTCATAGCAAAATAATGTCATACTAATCTATCAATTGAGAGTAAAACAAATTGTTTATGTTCTGTTAACATTTAATTTACAAGTATGAAAAATATTTACATGGAAATATGTTCACAGGGCATTTATTACACCTGATAAACTAGCCAAATTCAATTCACTTGATACATCCATTTGTTGGAGATGTTCTTTAAACTGTAAAGCTGATTGGTCTCATATATTTTTTGATTGTATTAATATAAAAATAAAATCTGGGAAGAAATTACTATTTTTCTCCAGGCTGTATTCACAGATACCTTTATTTTAACAAAATCTTTAGTCCTCTTAAATGTTGATGATACTATTGGAATGAATAAAAAAGATCTATACCTAATTTGGTCCATACTAGCTGTGGCAAGGAAATGTATAACTAGAAAGTGGAAGTCTTCACAAGAGCCTACTCTGGAAGATTTCTTGAGATTGCTAGAAGAAACAGCAACATTAGAAATCAAGGTGAAGGAATCGAGAATTTCACCTAAAACATGGACAAACAATCCTTGGGAAAAATATTAACTCTTATTGAGACATTAAAAATGAACCCTGAATAATTGTGTAACTTTATATTTATTAATTGACTATTATAAATTTTTGTTACTAATTTGATATATTTTATTATTTTTTTCCCCTCCTTGGTTCAGGTCAATTGTACATAGTGTATATAAAGGTTTATAATACTTGTTTATTGATGATTGTATTGTTAAACATTATATTATTTGGAAAATAAAAAAAATTTGAAAAAAAAAAAAAAGGAAATTATTAATGAGATACCTAAAATTAAATAGAGGAGACATTTATATTCTTCCAAGAGTCTCACTTGATAGATAAAGATCTACAATATTCAAATACCCAAGGTTACAAAATGTAATCATCTGCTTCTTTTAACAAAAAGAGGAGATGAACAGCTATACTTTGGAACCAAATCTACTGTAGTGCCTAAGGTCATGGAATCCATTAATGATCCCAAAGGAATGTATACATTTGTAATAAGTAAATATAATGGCAAACTCTATACACTATCAAACTGGAATAGGTGCAAGAGTGGCTAAAAATGTCATATGTTTACTCCTGAGTCATTGGAAGGGTAGTTTAATTTTTGTATGGGGATTTTAATTGCATATCTAGTGTATAAGATACACATGAACAGAAAAAGCTAAAATTCTGGCATCAAATAAAGCACTAAATAGATGGATTGATAATAACAATTTTGTTAATTTAACAGTAAAAGCAGAAGATAAGTTATTGTTCTTCACTCATTATTCTTATGCACATGAGACACAAACTAGAAATTATAGGATTTATGCCTCTACAGATTTACTTAATAAAGTAAATTATTGTAAAACTATTCCAATCCCTTTATCTGATCATAATGCACTAAGTATTCATATATTAATGGATATAAGGAAATTTCAGATTATTTATAGAATCCCAGTATATGTGATGAAATTAAAATAATTTAAGAGTTGTAATAAGGAACTAATTGAAAATTATTTATCCTTGAATGATAATGGGCAAGTTAGTAAAGTCATACTATGGGACTCCTTAAAAATGCAGATTAAAGATAGAGTGGGAAGATGGGCAAGTAATAAAATGAAAGAGTGGGATAAAGAATTGTTAAAAAATACAAGACAAAATGCATAAAGCAACATTTGCAAAACAAACAAAGAAATTGGATAATACTGACATCATAAAAATAATGACAAAATAAACAGTTAGAATGCATAAAGTGGAGATCGCTTTAGAAAAATAAAACTGCACAGTTATGCGATGACTTAAAAGATCTGAACAGATTAGCTAATAGAAGTAAGATGTTATGTAAAAAGGTGCAAATCAATAATATTGGAAATCCTCACACTAATAGTCTCAGTTCAGACATACAGGAAATGCTTAATATTTAAAAAAATCCACGAGGATCTGAATAATGATAAAACTGAAAATCCTGATGATTATAAATTTGACAAGAATTTAAAGAAAAATGTTACTAATAAACTTAGTGATGAATAAATGTCTCTGTTAAATAAGCCTGTTACCCTAATTAAAGTTAAGAAAGCTTTAAAGAAAGGGAAAAATGGTAAAGCTCCAGGATTAGATAGTTTAAGCATGGAACAATTAGGTCTTCTTCCGTTAAATATTTTAAAATTACTGAGTGACATTTTCAGGATAAGTCAAAGTGAAATAATTTCTCCCACGTGAAATTTTTCTGTAATCTCACCTATACTTAAACAAGGAAAGGATACTAAGTTACTTTCATCATATAGACCTAATTCAATATTAAAGGTAGACCATAAATGCTTCTACTTTCGCTACAAAATTAAGAGCTATAGTAGATAATTAATAAAGATCAAACAGGATTATATTCTGTAGATTAATGTATGATAATATAAAAAGGGTAGTAACTATGTTAACTTTAGCAAAAGGAATGCACAAGAAATTGGCCCTAATTAGCTTAGATATTGAGAGAGATTTTGATTAGATTAGAACTAATTATTTAAAACTTTAGGATCGCTTGGGTTTCCAGAGCAATTTATTGGAATATTAAAAAAACTGTATAGAGACTCTAAAGCATACATTAAAATTAGAACTGACATTTTCCAAAGATTCACTTTAAATGAAGGAACAAAGCAAGGGTCTCCTTTGCCCACTCTACTATTTGCATTAGTTATCAAACCCTTAGCTAGTTGTATAAGAAGCAATGAAAAAATTGATGGATTCTCAATTAACAAGGATTGTTAATCTAAAATATAGCTTTTTGCATATATTTTGCTAACTACAGGATATTCAAATTATTCAACTGAAGAAATAGAAGAGGAAATTGAAAAGTTTCAAGAATTATTGCTGCTGAAATTTAATATTAATAAAACTTAAATGTTCATGTACAAATTAATTACTAGATAGGAAGTTTAAAGATAAATATAATTGGAAAGGAAAGAACTAAAATATTTTGGAGTACAAATGTGTCAAGATGTCTGTAAAATTATTAATAATTTTGAAAAAATAATTGAAGAAGTGTTACTTCTTATTAAAAATGGAGTGATTTTTTTTTTTACTTTCAAAGATAGGTCAGTACTTATTAAAGTTATTATATTACCCAAGATTATATACATATTGAATTCAATAGCTTTAATACCTGACAAAAAAAAAACTTTTAAAGAAAACAGAAAAAATGTTAACTTCATTCTTATGGTGTCCTCCAAAGCTGAGAATTGTTTATAGAAAATATTCTAAGATCATAGGAGTATGGTGGTACTGGCTTCCCAGATGTAGAATCCTATTCTGTTGCTGCAAATTTTAACTCTATTATAGTCTGGATAGACTCAACTTACCATAGTCAATGGAAAACCATTCAGGATCAGATTTAACTAAATTCTTATATGTTCATCAAATATGATAAATTAGAAATATATAACAATCCTTTCATCTGGTTGATAAATTTACCTCAGAAGGATATTCATATCAGTCTTTAGACTCTGCATATACATGACATCAATTCTTAAAACAATTAAGAAATATGTTTTTAAAGCTCCATTAATACCAAAATGGAAATGTTTATTCTTACCCATGTACATACCTCTATATTTAAGGAAACATACAACAATGTTAAAATGAATTTACAAAAAAAAAGGAATTGGTTAGCATTATGGTCTGATTGCTTTGCAAAAGGAAACGGTAAGCCACCAGAATATTTAATGAAAGTTTATAAGCTGGATGAATCTGTTAACCAGTTAATATTATCCATCAGTAAGAAGGCAAATGAATTTGTAGATAATATGAGTGAAAGTGAAGAGGAAAAGAACACTGCTCCTCCATTACATGAGTGTATGAATGCTATCATCAAGGGTAAATTGACCTATAACGGAAGCTTATCCAAGTTATATAAGTTAATTCTAAATAATAATAATAATTTTGATGCAAAATTCTAGAACTTTTTAAATAGGACTGAGTGACCCACTAAATGGTAAGAATAAAACTTTGTTACATAAATCAGTTAGTCAAACTACTTCAAGTTTATACTGGAAAGTTTTTATGTGGAAATATATACATAGAATGTTTGTTACTTCCTATAAAATATCTAAGTTTAGTAAAATTGCTTCTTCAGTCTGTTGAAGATGTAGTACAGATGTAAAAGATGAATGGGCACATTTGTTTATGGCTTGTGAAAAATGAAATGTATATTAGCAAGGGATAAGTATATTTTATGGGGTTATGGTCTGATAATTGTTCTTTAACTAGGTCAGTAATACTAATAAATGTTCCACTTTCTTTATCTGTAATAGCCAAACAATAAAAACTGTTCTAGAGTCTCCTAGTATTTGTTAGAAAAGTTATTACAAACATTGGAAATCAAATTGAATTCCTACATTCAAATAATTTTTAAACTCAACAGCAATACTATGTAAAACTGAAAAAGAAGTGATCAGAACAAGATCTATAAATCATGCTAAGACCATTAGCAGTTGGGATAGCCTTGAAATGTTGCTATTGAGATACCAAGGCTCTTAATGTGCTAATTGTATAAGATTACCTTGATGAATCCATATATTCCTAACATTGTATAACAGAATGTGATGTTGAATTTCTTCCTTTCTTTGTATATATTGTAAATATGTTAACTTAATAAAGAAAAGTTCTTAAAATATTCTTAAAAGGGGTTCTACTTAAGATGCATCCAAGAAAACAGGTGGCCCTTCCCTGGAATCTGAATTTTGTGTTAAGAGAAGCTAACAGTTGCTCCGTTTGAATCAGATAACCTGGCTGACTTGACATTCTTAACATGGAAAACAATTTTACTTAGTGCACTGACTTTTGCAAGAAGAGTATCTTAGTTGCAAGTTCTCATGGTGAGTGAACCCTATCTAATTTTCACAGTGACAATGTTTCTTTGAGAACTAACCTGTCTTTTATGTCTAAAGTAATATCTGACTTTATTTTAATCCAAACAATCTATGCCCTCATTTTATTTACTGGTCTTAAAAATGAGAAAGCAAGCATACTCCACACTTTGACAACTGAGGTATTTCTTGACAGAACTCAATCTTTCATATCCTCTGATCTGCTGTTCTTTTTTGTGAAGGTAAGAAGGAAAACCTGTATCAATAATAACTGTTTCCAAATGGTTGTGTAAGGCTATTACCATTTTTATTACTCAACACAACTATTTTTTTTTTGTCAGGCTGGGCCAAGGGCCCCTCTACCAGGGCCTTGGCTTCATCTGTGGATTTTTGGAAAGGGTTGGATTCTAGTAGCTGCAACTTGGCCCTCCATTCATACTTTTTCAAAGCACTATAAGCTTGATTCCTTCTATAGGCCTAGATCAGGCTTTGCAAGAACCATTCTCCAAGGGCTCTGGGACTCTTCTCCTTCCCCCTCCCAAATGTAGTAAGCCAAGGTAACCCACCCATATAGCTTAGGCTACTGCAGCAATGATCAATATGATGAACATAGTGCAACTGTGTAAGTAAACCTACAATAACAGTAGATGCTTGAACAATCACTGTTGCAGTAGCCTCTCCCTTAACCCCCCCCCCCATGTATGATATATGTATCTATTTTTGGTGTATTGTTTATGCTGGCATAGTTGTTTATTTTTTGTTCTTCCTGTCATTGTCCTTTCAGTGCTCAGCCCCTCCCTCTCTCTCTGTTGGCAGGAAAGCTCTGAAGGGCTAGGCACCCAGACTTGTCTTTTAGTCAGCTCAACTTGAACTGATTGATAGTTTGGGCACTTGGAGAGCACCCTGAAATTCTGGAAGCTGGTTGGCTGTTATATCCTTGGCAGGATATAACCCATATAGCTAAGGTTATTGCAGCAGTGATCATTAAAAAATACTGTTATGGTAAGTTTACTTAAACAACTGTAGCTTTTGAGTCAGACATTTTTCTTTACATTACTTTTTCAGATTTATGCTGTTTTTTTCGGCATTTAAGTATTTTTTGTAGTCATAAAAACTGTGCTAGTTATTTGTTTTTGGATGCAATATGTGATGCTAGGGGTATTCAGTGCTGTGTGTGTGTGTGTGTGTGTGTGTGTGTGTGTGTGTGTGTGTGTGTGTGTGTGTGTGTGCGCGCGTGCGACAGGGGAAAACAAATAAAATCTATTATCATGTTATCAGACAGCTTTAAAAAAGCTCCTTGAACATCCCCTGAAAATGATTGAACTTCATAAAGCATGAAGGGAAATGAAAAAAATATATATAAGGACCACATTCCTGCATCACTATTTTCTATCTCCTAAAATCAGACTTACTTATGCCTTTTCATGAACTCATGTAAGTCTTATTAATGGAGACATGAACTGATTTGCCCAGCCAGACTCCTAAATAATTAATATATGAACCATCTCACAGAAATCTTTATTCTATCAGCAATTGTGTTGCAAATACTAACAGACACTGCTGTAGTCCTTCTTCTAGTGATTCTACACCCCAAGAAGATACAAAATCTTTTCAATTGCAAGTGTAATGCATACAGATTTGTTCAGGTCTTGTCAAATATTTCAGTGCATCATCCTAAAATAAGGAAAGTTTTATGTTACCACCTCCTTTCTTCTATCCTTTTATGTCTGACTTTCATTATCATGGCTTATTTCTGTAGGTGTAGAGCAAGCAGAATGGGTAACCAGGGTATATCTTATGAGTCCCTCATCACAGTTTTAAGGGAAATCAGAGACTTTCCTAAGTTTTTATTTGAGCTGTCATTTCTAGACATATTGCCATTATTAGCTATATAAAAATGTTCATGAAACCATAAGTGTGTAAAACTTACTTCAAATAATACCATTCTATTCTGTCATTCTTTTTTTCTGAATCTAAACCTGGTATTTCCAGCATATCTCTCCCCCTTGTGCAGCATTGCTTCATCAGTATCCCTGTCTTTAATATATTATTAAATTTTTATCACAGTAAAAAAGCAGGCAGAAACCATATCTAATGCAAGTAATATTGCTGCATATAAGAAACATATTACAAATCAAGGCTGTGCACCTTTTATAGGTCATTACCATTTTGTAAAAAAAAAGTACCAATTGAAATAAGGTGCTGCAACAAGTTTGCATATGTGGTGCTGCAGTAGCGTTGTCGCCTCACAGTTAGACGTTGCCCGTTCGATTCTCAGTTAGAGTGTCTTCTGTGTGGCGACATGCGTGAACGGGTGTTCCTTCATTGAAGGTTGTGCATTAGGCCTGGCAAGCCAGCACGTAAAACTCTACTGCCAATCATTAGCGGACCGGAGTTCCGCTGTGGTGACCCCTAACCGGGAAAAGCCGAAAGACACAAACAAACAAGTTTGCATATATTAGAGGTTAATGAACAAATGAGAAATTCTTGGAGGTTCTTTTGAATTGCATTGTTTGGATTCAGTTCATACTTTTAGTAGCAGTAATAAAGGTTTCTGCATAGGCAATCTGGTGAATAAAGTCATGACTGTTGCATGTAAGGCTGCGCTGCAGGTGCTGAATTAATTATATTGTCCGAATCAGTGTTTAAGGTATTGTATCTGATAAGGTGCACACGTTTCCACAGGGCACAAAGTGATGCCTGTGAGACAGGCTTGGTTTCAGCAGAAGTGTACATCCAGAAAATACAAATTAAAAGTTCCAAGTAGTGACATTGAAAAAACACTTAAAGTAATCATTTTCAGTTATACATATTGTGAGACATTAAGTAGGTTAAAAGCATCCGTAATAGATCGTGATTCAGAGGTCAGTACAGTTTCAAAAGTAAAAGTAACAGAGCAGGAAATCTAGTACTGCTGACAGTCAGAGGAAGTGAACTGTCCTGAAACAGAGCTGTAAAGGCACTTCAGACTCATGCAGCACTGCAGAATTCTTTGTGTATTTGTGAAGGTCTGCAGCTGCTGGTTTACATGCAAAGAGGCACGTCATTAGTTATAAGAATACTAGATGTCAGGCTAATCAGAATACTTTGTATTCAGAAATATAACTCTGAGTGCTGTATTTGTGTTTCAAGGTACTGATGATTTCTTACAAATGTATTCAGCTTTGTTTAAAAGTTTGGGTGTTCTTCAAGATGAGTATCAATCATTTTAAAAGCCCACCCCCTAAGTTAGTACCAATAATAACTGCTTGAGGACAAGTTTTCTTTGCACCTAGAGGTAGAACTGAGTTGGAGTTAGTGTGTACAGAAGTGGTGAGAGTCATAATTAAATAAACATAACTGAAAAGAGAACATTAGCTATGCTGAAACATATTGAAGACATTGTTGCATTTCTGTTCAGTTCTAGCTTCATAACTGTGCTTGATGCTAACCCAGAGTTTTGACAAATTTAGGTAGATGAATCTTGTTCCAAACTGCGTTCATTCAGGACTCCACTAGGTAGCTACAGATTCATAAAGTTATTGCATGGGATCTCTCTAGCTTCAAACCAGTTCCAGAAATCCATGGTTAAAAGGGTTAAAATGATTGATGGGCTTATATGGTGTTGTCAGTACAATTAGTAATCTTCTAGTCTTGTCAGCTACGGAGTAAGTACATGACTTTTGTTTTATTAAGCTGCTAGACAGATTAAGGCAAGGGGCATGAAGATGAGCAAAAGTAATTGTCAAATCTGTGTAACCTCCTTTGAAATTTAGAAACTTCATAAGGGATCAAAGATGATTTTGACAAAGTCAGAACAAATGTGAATATGCAGAAGGCTCTTGCTAATTATCTCATATGTATTTTCGTGGTGTGGTGAAGTTGTTTTTCAAAGTTCATCTTTAACTTTGCAGATGTAACAGTACCATCAGGATATGATGTAGCACAGGTTTGGTAAATAGAGCAAGAGATAAGTTTTGACATGCTTAAAAGTTGGATCCTGAAGCATGCATACTAAAATTCTGTATTGTGTGACAGTCAGCTACACTGGAGTTAGATGTTCATAGGCAAGGTCTTGATATAATATTATTGCAGGAAGGTAGGCTAATAGCTTATGGGGCAAGAAATTTGAATAATGCTTCGGCACACTATGCTTAAAAATAAAAGGAGAAGCTAGCTATAATTTTTGATTAATTCATTAATTAATTTAATTAATTTTTATTTGTTTACGGGGTAGTGCACCGATCAATATTGAACAATTTTAAGGCTCATCCTGGGTGAAACACAAACCATTTCACGAACAAACAAATACAATCTTGAGAGAGGAGAAGAGACTAGGAAAGGAAATATATTAGATGATATGTCATGTGTTGAAGCAGAAACATTTGGCTTGGATGAAGAAGTGCTTTTTGAGTCCCATTGTGAATTTGAAATAAATGTTGATTTCCTTAATGTCAAGGGGGACAGCTTGCCAAAAAGTAGGTGCTTGAGATTAGAAAGCATGTACAGTGCCGTGGAGTTTTTTCTTAAGGGTAATGAGAGTTGTTGCTGCTTGTGAATAGTGTGCCAGGTTGTATGAGAAGGTTTTTTGTGAAGTCTAGCTGAAAGGGGAGTAAATGTGTGGAGTTTGTTGAGGTAGTTTGTAGAGCTGGGATCCTAAAAGTAGGCAAGATCTTTGCTTTATTGGTAGGTATTTGACTTTTTCTAGGGTGATACAGCGATGCTCATGGAGAGGTGAGTTTGTAATAAGTTGACAGATAACTGTTAGAGATAGACTGGAATATAACAATATTTTTCTTGAAGGCAGAAGCAAAAATTGGTAGCCCATATTCAGGTTGAGAAAGGATGCCAATGGCTGTTCTGACTAATGGGGGTAGAAAATGGAAGATCTTTTTTAGCCCAGAAGAGGAAGGAGTTTATTTTGGTTCTCACTTTGTATGTGTGGAAATGGAAGTTGGGTTACTGATCAAGCCATAGTCCTAGATATTTGAAGGTGGAGATTGTATATGTAATACATGGCTTGGTTGTTCTGCGGAATGGTTGTATAGGTCAAAGATAATTAACGAGTTAATTTTCTGTGGAGTTCCAAAAAGCATAATTTTATGGTTTGGTTTATATGGTTTATTCGTAGAACTCATGTAAGTCTGACTGGAATTGATATTGAATGTTCGTGTGAGAGTGGTCTAGTCAGTAAATTACTATGTCATCAACATAGAAATTTACTGGGACAAGGGGGAGGTCACAAGGAGGTTTGTTAATGAATATGGAGAAGAGAAGGGGCAAGAATGGATCTTTGTGGTACACTTTTGGTAAGAGGTGCATATTCTATTTTAACTCTGAAGTATTTGTCAGTGATGATGTTTTTAAACTAGAGAGTGGCATCTGGACTGAAACCAATTTAATTTAGTTTGTTTTGCAGAAAATAGTGGCCAATGAGGTTGCATGCCTTTATCAGGTCTATAAACAGGCCATCTGTAAGGAGGTCACTATCAGACTTTAGTAGGGTGTCATCAGTTTGGGACCAAAGTGCTGTCATAGTACTTCTTCCAGGCCAGAATCCATGTTGTGCTGAGGAGAGCAGATGGTACTGCTGGACATAGAGGGAGAGTTGTAGGAGAGTAGGTGGAACTGCTGAACATAGACGGAGAGTTGGAGGAGAGCAGATGGTACTTCTGGACATAGGGAGAGTTGGAGGAGAGCAGGTGGCACTGCTGGACATGGAGAGATGGAGGAGACCTGGTGGTACTGATCTACATGGAGAGTTGGAGTAGAGCAGGTGGTACTGATGGACATAGGGGGAGAGTTGGAGGAGAGCAGGTGGTACTGCTGGACATAGGGGGAGAGTTGGAGAAGAGCAGGTGGTACTGCTGGGCATAGGGGGGAGAGTTGGAGGAGAGCAGGTGGTACTGCTGGACATAGAGGGAGATTTGGGGAGAGCAGGTGGTACTGCTAGGCATAGGAAAAGAGTTGGATGACAGCATTTGGTACTGCTGGGCATAGAGGAAGAGTTGGGTGCTGACTATCTTTTCAGATAGAATTGGGAGGATTGATATTGTCAGAAGTGAGAGGTATCTTTTGAGTTGGTTTCTTTTGGGAAGGGTTTAATTAGAGCAGTTTTCCAAAACTGTGGAATGATGCTTTCTGTGAGACATTGATTGTTTATGTCGGTGAGAGGAAGACATAGATGTTCTTTGCAGTGATATATAAGCCAGGGGTTTATGTTGTCAGATGCAGGAGAGTTGCCAGTGGAAATATTTTCAAGTAGAATGGAGACTTCTTTGGGATATATGCATTTGAAGTGGAATTTAATACAAGTCCCATAGCTTTATCTAAGGCTGAAGAGTCACGGTGGAGTTAGACTTTACAAAGTGCATTCAGAAAATATTTGCATAAGTACCTTCAAGACTCCAAAGGCCGTTACTGTATTTGCAAAATACTACCTGCAAGTTCAGTGTAAATATGGCAAACAAATGCCTGTATCTGATGTATTAAGAAAAGGATGGATAGAATTCATAGATGATTTATGTGGCATGCATGGACCTCTTCACAGTTCTTGGCAATGTACAGTATATGGACAATTCATACATGTTAGTTATGCAGCTACAGAACAGCATGCAAAGAGCAGTATACACAGTGTATGCTAATGGGTGCACGGACCCATGAAAATAATCTGGTGCAGCCAAGTGGGTGAATAATAAGATTTAAATGAAGAAGATAAAAAGTCATGATTCAGTCAGCTCAACACAAATGTTTGCTCACTTCATTATTTGTCTTTATATACAGACAAAAAAAAAGAAAAAAAACATTTCTTTGCTGCATCATGTAACCATGGTAACAGTCAACAACAGTGATTGTTCAGCATCATTTAAATGCTTCAGACACCACCTGGGCTGGCCTAAATGCATGCCTTCGAAGGCCTTGGGGTCAGAAACAATATAGACAGCAGCTTGCATGCCTTATCTTGACTGAAGACCAGCTAGTGTGTCACTACAAAGTGGCACAGGATACCACAAAGCACTTTTACAACATATTTCACCGACATGTGGAATTTGTGGGATGCATGGTTTCTTTGTCCCCTTCCCACTCATACCAAAATATGTGTAACTCTTACAGTCTTAGCCAGAGAGACCTGCCAGAGATCTACTGGGAGCATTTTTGGTATTTCACCAACACCATCTTTAAGAATACCCACACAGTTCATTTATGTAGTACAGCTCTACATGGAAAAGCATGAATGGTTTCTGAGGACTGCAGAGAAGACAGACAGCACTATGTGTAGTTGCTGTAACATTATGTACCTCTCCTCTCAGAGGTACTTGCTGTATAGTGAACTCATATGACAGTAAAGGCTTTCACCTGCACCACAGAGATAGTGGTATATTAGTAGAAAAGGCTGCCATTCTCTGAACTGCCAGATAGTTGGTTATGCAAAGAGGATTATTTCCATTGTATTTGTGTATCTCCTCACATGTGGCATACGCATGACCTGTATGTCCATTTGAAGTGCTGTGATTTCTTACAGTGCCATCTGGTCAGTAATTGCTGTCATTCCATGTAGAATAAATGCTGACACCTGCACAAAATATATGTGGCCAGTCTCCCTCCTCAGAAAAAATGTTGCTGGGTTATATTTCACATGTGATGTTAGCTAACCTCTTCAATTCTGGATTAAGCCCCCCCCCCCCCGAAATAGACATCTTAGAAACCATGGGAGAAATGTGTTGTAATGATACCTGTGATGATACATGTAACCTCAATGAAAATGTGTTTGGCATGATGAAGGCATGGTGCTGTTGCTAGTATACAACTGATGATTTTCAACAGTACTCCCTTTGAGTCAGACAGAAAGCTGATCACTGTATGTGCCATGTTTTGTAACATGAATATATGTGTGAGCAGTATCAGCATCCAGAGTCAGTGCTGCATTACTCTATTTGCCAGGAACCCCTAGCAGTAGCAGAAGTCAGTATTCATCAGGTAATGGATAATGTAGATCAATACGTACACCTCCCCCAATGCAACAGTGGGTGCAATGTATGTCAGCATGGGTAAGGCTGAAATATCTGGTTGACAACCACAGGCCATAATATTCATAAAATGACAATGTCACTCAAACTAAACATGATGTGCTCTTAGTAGGCTTTGTTTGTCAGTGCTTGGTCTGATCCAACTGTGCATCATTCATCATATTGCTTCAACAAAGGCTGGATGGTGTTTTAGGGAGTCCACTTCATAACATCGACCCACAGTTCATCGACTGTCAAAACGGTGAGATGAAACCGCTGTAATTTTACAAGCACAAACTCCCGGAACATTGTATATCCTCTCCTGGAAAGTAACCACTTGGCCACCATGATGAACTGTGCCCTTTCTCCGCTGTAGTGTAATCTCAGAGTTGGTATATTTAAGTAAGGGGGTGTGGGGGGTGAAGACCCCCACTTTAGTGGGTGTAATTTGCTGCCATTTGTGATTTTTATCATTGGTGGCCAAGTGGTTACTTTCCTGGAGAGGATATCCGATATTCCAGGAGTTCATGCTTATAAAATTGTGGTGTTTTCATCTCATTGTTTTGACAGTTGATGAACTGTGGGTCGACATTATGAAGTAGACCTGTTTTAGGGCCCAGTCATCATCATTGCAGAGGCTTTGCAATAACATATTGACACAAACTGGCTGGAACGGAACTTATGCCAGGAGCCACATGCAGACATTGCATTCACTGAAAGGATAAGTGGTCTCAGGGGTCATTTCCTCCTGTGACATGGATGGTGTTCCTCTGCATTACCTTGACCTGGTGTCTCTTTGTTGATGATCGGTGGAGGTGCTTAAGACTATCTGACACAGGGATGGTTTGTTACTTCATGATCTATACTTGGATGGATTTCATTGCAAAGGGATTCCACTTACGTATGGAGGTAGGTATTCTCTGCCTCCCATGAGAGGCACACCCCTTGCATCAGTCCATGACCACATGCAGTCCACACCCAAAGCCTGTCATGGCCATAGATAACATCACCAGTCTGGGCAGACATGATGGCAGAGGCAGTTCTTCATATGCAGACATAGCACTCCATTTTCCTGACTTTGTCTGACATTTTGGTCTGTTTTTGTAAAATGTGTGCTTTCAGACAAATCATTGAGGATCGACTTCACTAAATAATAATAGGCATTTTGAGAGTCAGGCTTCATATCTTTAGAAAATGCATGCTAAGGGGCATGGCCAAGGTGAGCACTGGTTAACAGCAGTTTTCTTTAGCTCTGCCACTTTAAAGATTTCTGACAGGAATTTTTATTTCTAAGCAATCCTAATTGGGTTAATTGTACATATTCCGATATTTCTAAGTGCCGCATAGGTTTGTATCAAACAATTTATTCATTATCTGAAATTTTCCTGTCAAACAATTACTTGGTCATTTCTACTCATCATCCTGACTGAAAGATGAGTTTCTTCAAGGATAATTCTCAGGATTCCTTATTCAGAAAATAGTTTCAGTCTCTCTTAGCTAATATACAGGTGTTATCACTGAAACTAGATAAAATGGACACTAAATTGGATAATTTTAAGAAGTGTTCAAAACAGATGAAACATATTCATGAGGACTTGCAGAAAACCCAGATTTCAAGTATTGAACAATCACTCAATGACATAGATGAAAGGCTAAATGAAGGAGAAAACAATACTGAATTTTTTGTTGAAGGAGAATACTTTGTTGTTGAATAAACTGGATGACTTGGAAAACAGATCCTGTAGAAATAATATACGAATCTTTGAATTTCCAGACAACATAGACGGTAATAATATGGTGAATTTCCTGACCTCTTGATTACCTAAAGTCTTAGATCTTCTGGAGGCTTTGTCATATGGAATGGAAAGGGTGCATAGATCCCTATCTTCATCTTCATCTAAGAATAATTCTTCCACTAAATCAACAATAGTAAGATTATTTTCATCCCAAGATAAAGAATGGGTCCTTAAAACTGCTTGGTCTAAGTCACCAATTGAAGTAAATGACAATATCATCCATTTCAACAATGATTAGTCAGTGGCTGTTATTTCTAAAAGCAAACACCTTTTCCCTTTTATCAAAGAATTTAAAAAGAAAAAAAAATAAATGTTTACTTGTTATTTCCTGCCAGTCTGAAAATATTTGTTGCTGATGGAATTAAAATATTTGAAGATCTGGACAGAGCGGTGACATACATAAGATCCAATAAGATTCCGGACAAAATAGAAGATATGGATTGGTCTGGCACGTCTTTAACGAGAACTGCAGAAATTAATAATTGGAAGTCAAATGACAAGAAGACATTGAAATATTAATGACCTAATAGTTAACTTTTTTCTTTCTGTTTTTTTTCGTACTAGTAAAATATGCCACTATCCTTTTTACTGACAAAATATTTTGATACATATGTGTTTTCCACATATTTCAGAAAATGATATAGGAACTAAGGATGCCCTTTCCTAAAAGATAACAAGTACGTCTTTTACTGTTTTTTCTCTGTTGATAATATTGGTCTGTTAATGCTTTTATTTTCCTTATATATAAGAGTAGTGATTTCAGTTTTGTTCATTTCATACTTTCTACAGAATCTTTTGCCTTAATGAATCCCTAACCTTATTCAAGTATTTTCCAATACAATAACTTAACTAGATTTACAACTTATAATTTTAGATCCATGTTTTTCACATTAATGCTGCTTTTTAATTACTTCAAGCTGGCTTGGAGGCTTGTGGATGCTTATATGTTCTGAATGAGCTATGCTTCGGTAGCTTGCATGCTTGTGTGTTTGGGTTTGCACTTGTTTGTACTCTTTGGTATGTTTCCTGTTGGTTGACTACTTTGCCTTTTGTTGGATTGTGAATGTGATTCTGCCCGGCAACATTTGGTGGTAGCACTGGACAGGCTGTGGTGTTTCCTGTTGAGTTGCTTTGTTGTCAGGTTTGCTGGTATGGATGCAGCTCTTTCTTTTTGCTTTGGGTGTTGTTTTTGCATGTAATTGGAAGCTAAGGTCTGTAGTACAGTGGTATGCCTCAAGCCAGTACGACAGGCAACACTACAGACTGAAATGGAGTATATGACATAGTAGTGCAGGGCTAGCAAATGTGTATAAGTGTCAGGTGTACCCCTCATCCTATGTACACCCACAGTAACAATCAGGTGTGCCCACCCGGGTAGAAATGTACAAATAATAGCTGTCCCCCCCGTATGTAGAAATGTTGATAAGTCTATGCAAATTGACCCATGGAAGCCCTGCAGGCACAGCGTGCCTCCTGTCGATGTACAACACAAAGTTGAGCCCTGAAGTAAAAAACAACTTGATTTTTCACACACATATAGTATATATGTCCATAGTGGGCATGCTCACACACAAACAAATTTAGCAAATTTCAGTCCAGCAACATACTGAAAGGTCATACTGGGCATGCTCACACACTTAAACAAACAAAGCAAATGTCAGTCAACAACATACTGAAAGGTCATACTGGGTATGCTCATACACTTAGATCATGTCTGAGTGCAACAGTGGGCCACACATATCTGCCAGTTACAGTTCTCACTCCAGACACTTGTCACTCTTCACCAATCCTGCCTTGCGCACACAGTGATATGAAAACAGACCCATATAATATATTGGACCCCTGTCATAATGAAACTATGTACTACAAGTACTTAAGTTGTTCAAAGAAAGTGAAAATCCAAAGAAGATCAATAAATCTCCGATCAGTATCATCAAGAAACAATGAGCACTCCTAACATTATCCAAGCCATGTTCTGGCAAAAATATTGCCAAAGGGCCCATAGAGAACCATGAAGCTTTCTTTTGCTATGTCATAAATATCAATGTAAACTCATATGTGTTCTGAGTCAGTGCAAAGTGTAAATGAATACATGTACATGACTGACATTGCCAACATCTTGTCAGACAGGTTCATACATATTTACCCCCCTCTCACTGACAAAAGGGCTCATTACCATACCTGGAGATTGTGAAAACCCAGAAATCACATATACAATGGTTAAACAGCTCTATCCAAACCTAAAAACACGGCGTCTATGGGATGACATGGTTTCCCTGGCTCTGTCATATGTGAACTCCAAATAAAACAGACCCTGCACCTGAACAGTCTGTTGAAACTCACCCTCTGTACAGGATATGAAACTGTTAAATGGGTTAAAGCAACATTTGGCACACTCCACAAGTGTTGGTGCACAACAGACCATGGGAACCATTGTCTTATAAGCCTAATAAGCCTGATCTGCAAGGCCATGGAGTCCATCTTTATGGAACTCATAAACAGAGCTATTGGGAGCCTACAAACACCCAACCGTACCCATTTTGGTTTGGTCAGGGGCAGATCATGGTTCCTAAACCTGCTAGACAGTTTTCAAGGCAGTCACCCAGGACATACATCAATGAAATGAGCTACACACGGCCTACATAGACCTTGAAAAGCCCTTTTCCAACATCCCACACACATGTCATATACACAAAATCAACAACCTGTGCATAAACACGTATGTCATCTGATGGATTGCCAAGTGGGGCACAGATAGATCCCACAAGGTAAGAATTGTGGTCTCCCTGTTGGACTGTAAGCTGATAACAATTACTGTCCCCCATGGCTCAGTCCTGGGACCTCTCCTGTCTGGTGTATACTTTTCAGAAATACAGTCAAACACACAAGGGCTATGGTTAGCAAAGTTTGTGGATGACTGCAAAAAGGTTGCCATAATCAATGTTTGGGACAACAGAGACATCCTTAAAAAGGGTCTCAGTCAGACAGATGTGGTGTCAAAATTATGGCCTCAAGCTACAGTCATACAAATACCACATAGATGCCAACACCCTACATATGGAGGTAATAATAAGGGATCTATGGACATATGTGGATAGTCATCTCCACTTCCAGAAACACATTCACAAAGTGGTTAGAAAATCATGCTATGTGTTTCCACAAATTGCCAAGGTCTTTGCATGTAGGTCAGAGGAGGTTCCCTCTAATCATCAGTCATCAGACACATCAGAGAGTGCCACGGCACACTTGCGATGAATCTGACTAGGCACCTTCAGCAGCTGGAAAGACCACTGAAGTACCTCAACAAGAGGATTACTGGCCTCAAACAGTTTCCCCATGCAACAAGACTGAAGTTAACTCAATCTGTACTCTGTTGCATACTGTCTACTTAGGCGATCTCTGCCCAACAGACAGGTCCATGTCCAATGCAGAACTGATGTACATGCAATATTTGAAGTAAACCCAAGCTCACTGTGCCACATGATCTAGGGATAGCATCATCACAACAATAAATAGAACATGTTGGAGGGATACATTACTAACTCACAGACCTCCATTGCTTTGGAATAGGCTCCCAATCTACATTAAGCTGAGTCCCTCACTGACACTCATCCAGAGGAGCCTTGATGAGTGTATGTGAAACTGAACTGTCACACCATGGATCACTTCATTAGCTCTACTACACAGAGACCTAGGGAACTAATCCCATGTGTGGTGATAGCTGCACATTCTGGCTATACTAATATATGCCTTCAGGCAGATAGCCTATTACCTACCTATGTACCTATATATATGTGTAGGGGGAACACAGTATAATAAGCCAAAGATGGATGGGCAGAGATGTGAGTAAGAGTGTGACCATGACAGGGAGCCATCCAGGACTGTCCCATCCAACACACATCCCAATGGCACAAAAGACATGAGGTGCACATCTCACCCACTGTACATAACACCCACCAGTATCTGTAAGCATTACAGTGTATGTGGTCCATGTGCCTGCTGTACAACACGGCTGTACAATGAAGTACACATCTACTGTCTGTAGACATGTACCTGTCACATAGATTCACAGGTATGTAGTAGACTATCTTCACGAAGGCATATATTAACCTAGGCAAGTTGCGCAGCTTTCACCACCCCATTGGGTAGTCTCCTAAGCCCTAATTCTAATAGTTAGTACCCTAAGCCCCTTTCTAGTGGGGCTGCTGATGTGATCCCTGGTGTGAATTGTTTCCCATCCGCTCATCAAGGTTCCTATTGAAGAGTGTCAGTGAGGGGCTCTGTCTGATGTACACTGGGACTCTGTTCCACAGTAAGGCAAGTGTCTGGGATGGTACTCTTTCCCACCAGCATGTTGTATTCATTGTTGTGATGAGGTTCATATCCCTGGAGTGTAGTGTGACTCAATTTTGTTATCCGTAGATGGAGCATGTTCAGCAGTTATGTGTTGAACATGGCTCTGTATGTTAGGCAGAGTGTGCCTCTGAGTAGGCGGTACGCAACGGGGAACAGATGTAGTTTTACCAGTTGTGTTGCATAACACAACTGTTTGAGGCCAGTAATCCTCTTGGTGAGGTATCTCTGTGGTCTCTACAGCTGCTGGATATGCTTAGTCGAGTACATCCAAAATGGTATATTGTACTCAATGATGGGTCTGATGACTTAAGAGTAGAGGGCCACCACTACCTCTTTTGATCCTGATGCAAACCCTTTGTTGATTAGATGGACCACATATGATTTCCTAATCACTTTGACAACATGGTTGTCAAAGGAAAGATGACTATCTACTTGTGTCCCCAGATCCGCTATTACCTTGTCAGTTTTTAGGGGGTAACACCTATGTGGTAGTTTGTGGTTACTTTGTTTTCACCAAAGGGGATTACTATGCATTCTTCCACATTGAGCTTGAGGCCATAATTCTGATACCACACATCTGTCTCATAGAGTCCCTTCTGGAGAATATTTGTGTCATCCGGGGAATCTATTATGGCAAACACTTTACAGTTCTCAGCAAACTTAGTCAACTACAACACTCCTGTGTTGGCATGTACTTTTGAGAAGTTTATACCAAACAGGAGGGACCCCACAACTGAACCCTGGGGGACACCAGTTGTTACCAGTGTAGAGTCTGACATGTAGCCAGCAGCTCTTAATTTGTGGGATCTTTCTGTGAGCCAGTTTGCAATCCATCTTGTGATGTATGGATTCATGCCCAGGTTGGTGAGTTCATCTATGATACCTGACTGGGGAATGGTGTCAAAGGTCTTAGCGAAGTGTAGGTAGGCTGTGTGGAGCTAATTTCAATCATCTGTAGCCTGGGTAACTGTCTCAAAGAAATCCACCCAGTTCAGCAGGCGTGATCTGCATTTGACAAAGCCAAACTGGGTGTGCTCAACTGTGTGAAGATTCCCAATGTCTTTATTGTTGACTTCCATTATGATTGGCTCCATTGCCTTGCAGATCAGACTCGTCAAGCTCATAGAGCGTGAATGCCAAGGGTCTATTGTGGCCCCACACCTGTGGAGTGGGAAGAATGTTGCTGTGCAACATTCTATGGGTACATATCCTGTACAAAGCATGTAGAGAGAGGTGTAGGTATCCTTGATGAATATGGCTACATCCCCACCCTATGTGCTATGATCCAGGTTCTGATGCTGGAAGGTATGGAAAGAGTAGTATCCTGGTAGTGCTGGTGCATTCTCTGGAGCCTTGAACTAGGTTTCTGTTACTGCACAGATATCAATATTCTCCATACTGAGAAGTGCCTTGAGTGTGTGCATTTGGAGGCTGAGACTTCTGGCAATGAGTAGCATTTAGCTCACTTTGTGGTTATTTGTGTTGGTTACAGTGTTTAGTTTGTCCTGAGTGACCGGTGTTCCACACCTGAAGTCAACACCTCATTGGTCTGATCTTACCATAAGCTAATTACCCTACTTATCCACATTCCTCCCCCTCCCCCCATTAAGGAAACTATGTTAAAAATTTTCTCCTAAGCCAACTTCATGCTTCTTAAGAGAGAAGTGGTGAACTTCAGGACACCCATGCAGATGGACAATATAGTTACGACTACTGAATCCTACACAATTGAACTTTATAAGCACTTACGTGAGTGCATGGATCATGCTATCCAAACAACCAAGATGCTATCCTCCAAGAAAAGGAAGCCAATCTGGTGGTCCCCTGCCATAAACATACTGCACAACAGAAGGAAGAAACTGTTGCAAAAGAGGGTAAAATCCCATGAGTGAAGGAGCTCCCTGGTCAGCCTCAGTAAGAAGCTGTGATCCCTGATAAAATCCGCCAAAGCTAGTTACGAAAACAAAATTGCCACTGATTCTAAAGACAGCCATAAAGCATTTTATAGCTATGTCAAGAATCTCAATGGCAACACTCAGATCTGCTCTGAGTTACAGCTCAATGGCACTAAATATATAGACCCAACTGATATTGCCAACATCCTGGCAGATAGGATCAGTGCTAACTTTACCCCCCTCTCACCCATGAAAGAGCCCATCTCTATACCGGAAGAATGCAAAGTTGCTGTCATCACGGCTGCACAGGTAAAAAATACTCTCCAAAGCCAGGAACACAGTATCCATGGGGCCAGATAACATCCCAGGCTGCGTTCTACATGAACAACAGAATGAACAGGCACCACACCTAAATACCATGTTCAATCATAGCCTCACCTCAGGCTTTGTGCCTGCTGAATGGCGCACAGTGACGGTTATCCCACTACACAAGGGGAGAGTCACCACAGACCCCGGGAACTAGCGCCCCATTAGCCTGATGAGCCTGGTCTGCAAGGCCATGGAATGTATCATCATGGAACTTATAAACAAAGACATTGGTAATCTCCAATCTCTGGACCACAACCAGTTTGGGTTTGTAAAAGGCATATCATGTCTCCTAAACCTGATAGACTTCTTTGAAGCAGTCACCAAAGCCGTAGACAAGGGTAAGGTGGTTCACATAGCCTATCTAGATCTTGCCAAGGCTTTCGACACCATCCCCCACTCTGGAGTTATAGATAAACTCACTAAACTAGGTATAAATCCTTACGTCACAAGATGGCTTGTCAACTGGCTCACTGACAGAACCCACACTGCGAAAGTAGCAGACTCCAAATCCGGCTTCAGACCAGTGACAAGTGGAGTACCACAGGGTTCAGTCCTGTGTCCTGTCCTGTTTGGTATCTACTTCCCTGAAGTACAGGGTAACACAGAAGGTCTTTGGCTAATGAAGTTCCCAGATGACTGCAAACTAGGAGCCATAATCGAAACTACTAACGATGTGGACATCCTACAAAAGGGCCTCACTGAGACAGATGCCTGGTGTCAAAGCCATGGCTTCAAGCTCAATGCCAAAAAGTGCATTGTCATCCCCTTTGGTAAAAACTCTGTACCCATGAACTACAACATAGGCAGTAGTATACTTAACACTGAAAGTGTGATAAGCGACCTTGGGACACAGGTGGACAGTAGTCTCTCCTTTGATAATCACATCACCACAGTAATCAGGAAATCCTTCTACATGGCACACCTCATCACAAAAGGTTTCTCATGCAGAAAAAAAGAGGTAATTGTTTCCCTCTACTCATCACTCATTAGATCCATTATAGAGTACAACGCCCCTTTTGGTATGTACCTCATAAGATTAGCGGCCTCAAATACATGCCCTACACAGACCATCTCAAAACACTCCAGCTTTATTCTGTCGCATATCGCCTACTCAGAGGTAATCTCTGCCTAACATACAAAGCTATGTCAAGCACAGAGTTGCTGGACATGCTCTACTTAAAGAAATCCCAATCCCTCTGAGCTTCGGCCCCAAAACCCGGACTGAAATGCAAAAGGAAGGGGTGTATACATTTTCATAGAGGATACCTACACCTCCAGGTTAGTGGCACAGCACGATACCTCGGAGACCATCCAAGTGCAACTAACAGTGGGCAAAGCTGCTTATCAGATTGTAGCCTGCTACAGATCACCTACCTTGTCTCAGGACCATCACTCAGCATTCCTGAGAACACTGGAAAATATAAAGGTCCTAACAAACACCATGATATTAGGAGATTTCAACTACCCAAACATTGACTGGGAGAATTACTCAAGTACAAACTCCTTTGCCCAATGCTTCCTAGAGTTTATAAACTCAAATGCCCTGGAACAGCTGGTCACCACGCCCACTAGAGGTGACAACATACTGGACCTGATCATCACCAACATGGGGGATCAGTGTTTCACACCAGAGGTAAACCCCTCGCTGGTATGATCAGATCATAAAGTAATCACACTGGACATCCACATCCCAACTCCACCCCCAGTCAAGGAAATCACTGTAAAAAACTTTTCAAAAGCAAACTTCACACTTCTCAAGACTGAAGTGGAAAGTTTCAAAGCCCCCTTGCTACAGGATAATGTTATCCAATCCGCAGAATCCTTTACGAGTGCATTCTATGAGCATCTACAGGAATGCATGGATCGAGCCATCCCAAGTAAAACCAATACTCACTCCTCCAAAGAGAGGAAACCAGTCTGGTGGTCCTTGGCCATAAATAAGCTATACAACAGAAGGAGGAAACTTCTACATCATAGAGAAAAATTCCAAAAAGGAAAGGCATCACTGATCATTATTAGCAAGAAACTACGATCACTCATAAAATCATCCAAGGCCAGTTTCTAAAGAAAAATTGCCAAGGAATTTAAAGATAACCACAAAGCCTTCTTTAGCTATAACAAACATTTAGGTGGCAACTTTCAGATATGCTCTGAGCTACTGCAAAATGGCAAAAAATACACTGAACCAACTGACATTGCCAACATCCTGGTGGACAAGTTCAGTGCAAACTTCACTCCTCCACCCCCAAAAGGGCCCGTGTCCATCCCAGAAGAATGCAGAGCTCCAGACATCATGGACATGCAGGTAAAAACAGTCTTCTCCAAAGCTAAGAACACAGCATCAGTGGGACCGGATGGTGTCCCAGGCTGCGTCTTACATAAGCTACAAAAGGAACTAAACTCTCACCTAAATTCACTGTTCAGACTCAGCCTTACCACAGGCTATGTACCCAAAGAATGGCGTACAGCAACAGTCATCCCACTCCACAAAGGTGGTGCCACAACAGAACCTGGGAATTATTGCCCTACAAGCCTGACCAGCCTGGTCTGCAAAGCTATGGAGCGAATTATCATGGAACTCATAAATAGAGACATTGGAAACCTCCAGACACTGGACCCTACCCAATTTGGCTTTGTTAAAGGCAGATCCTGCCTCCTAAACCTAGATGACTTCTTTGAAACAGTTACCAAGGCCATAGATGAAGGGAAGGTAGTCCACACAGCCTACCTGGACCTCACTAAGGCCTTCAACACCATTCCCCACTTTGGTATCATAGACCAGCTTACCAGCTTGAACATTAACCCTTATGTCATGAGATGGGTGGCCAACTGGCTCATGGATAGAACACACATGGTCAGAGTTGCGGGTGCCATGTCCAACTCTAAACCAGTCACACGTGGCATCCCACAGGGCTCAGTCCTGGGACCCCTCCTGTTCAGTATATATTTTTCTGAGGTACAGGTAAACACGGGAGGGCTATGGCTGACCAAGTTTGCAGATGACTGCAAACTGGGGGCCATAATCGACTCTCTGGCTGACACAGACATCCTCCAGAAGGGTCTTACAGAGACAGATACCTGGTGTCAAAGCCATGGCCTCAAGCTGAATGCCAAAAAATGCATAGTCATCCCCTTTGGAAAAAACAAAGTGCCCACGAATCACCACATAGGTGGTAATCCACTAGGTATGGAAAATGTAATTAGGGACCTGGGGACCCAGGTAGATAGTAGCCTCTCCTTTGATAATCACATTGCCAAAGTGGTTAGAAATTCTTTCTATGTAGCCCACCTAATCATGAAAGGGTTCATCTCTAGATCAAGAGAGGTCATTGTGCCCCTCTACTCATCACTCATTAGGCCCATAATAGAGTACAATGCCCCATTTGGTATGTACCTTAATTGGCACATGAAACAGCTGGTAAGACCACAGAAGTACCTCACCAAGAGGATCATGGGTCTCAAAGAGATGCCCTATGCAGCTCGACTAGAGAAACTCCAGCTCTACTCCTTTGCTTACTGTCTGCTCAGAGGTGATCTATGCCTGACATATAAGGCCATGTCCAACCCAGAATTAATGGACATGCTCCACCTCAAGAAAACCAAATCTCTTAGAGATACACACTCCAGTGAATTAAACCTCAGCACAGCAATAAACAGGATGTGCTGGTGGGATAGATTCCTGTCCCAGAGACTTCCCTTGCTCTGGAATAGAATCCCAGTTTATGTTAGGCAGAGCCCCTCGCTAACTCTCTTCAAGAGGAATCTTAACGAGTGGATGGAAAATTGTAAATTTACCCCTGGGATCACTTCAGGGGCCTGCTAGACAGAGGCACAGGAAACTAATTTAAAAGGGAGGTGAAAGCCAACACATTCTGGCTAGGCTTATAAATGCCCTTGGGCAGATAGCCTAGTACCTACCTATGAACCTATGAACCTACACGCTCTAGGGACCTAAACCTTGTCACTACAATAAACAGAACATGCCGGAGGGATAGATTCCTGTCCCAGAAACTTCCCATACTCAGGAATAAACTACCTATCTATATCAAACAAAGCTCCTCATTAGCACTCTTCAAGAAAAATCTTGAGGATGGATGAGAAAAAGGAAATTCACCCTGGGGATCACTTCTGCATCTCTGCTCGACAGTGGCACAGGAAAATAAATTTCTTGGGTGGCAAAAGCCAGGGTACCTTTTTGGCTGGGCTTGTATAGGCCCCAGGGCCGATAGCCTAGTACCTACCTATGAACCTATGAATCTTTGAGCCTTGCCCAAAAAAAGTAATATGGGGACAGCAAGAGCCTTGGCCAGTATTCAGAAGCATAGACGCGACAGGTGCAAACCATCTGTAGCAAAGCAACAAGGCTTGTCTATCATGTCATCACAGGCAGACAGAGACTGGATCCCCTTTGAATGACACCAGAAGCTCAGCCAATTGTTGAAGTTTATCATCTTTCTGTTATATTGCAGTATCATGTAGGTAAGGGTAAGATGCTACTCAAGGTCGGGGTCACACCAGCCTGAGCTACATGATCATAGAGCTAATATATATCTTTTGTCATGTTGTCCTGGGAGGTATGTCTCAGATCATTCACACTGACATGTACAAAGAACATGTCATATATGTACCTGTTCTGGAGAGATGTAAGTGCTTGTGTTATGTGGCGGATCATAGCACCTGACAGACAACTGACAGTAACCTTCCCCTTGTCCAGCTGAGTGAGTGAAACATCTGTGTGCCTGACTATGAAGTCACCTATTACTAGTGTGTTGGGTATGTTGTTTTGCCTTAGGGCCTGTTGTGAGGCACACTGTTTTGGTGTATTATGTGTTTTCTGGTGTGTGCTTGGAGGTGCATGTTGCTTGATTGTCTGCTTAGGAGGACACTCTCTTTTTCAGATTAATATTTGTATTCTCCGAGTATGGTAATATGTGTGTGTTTTGCTGGTGCTTATGTTGTAGGTCTATGTGAGACAGTTGGTGTTGTGGTTGTATGACTCTACTCCTCCTGACTGTATTGCCCAGAATTTGGTTGACAGAGCTTAGCCACAGGTTTGACCCTGTGTGTGCCAGTATGTGGTGCATCAACCCATATATGATATGGTCATGGCCTATGCATACAATACACTCACAATACACCTAGCATGATAAGCCTGCTGAGGTTAGCAAATGTGAAAAAAAAAACTTTGGGCAAACTGTCAGCAAGTAATGTCTGTATTGCACCCTGTAACTCCATATTGCTTGCTGAAGTGTAAAGATGTACTTAGTTTGGATTAAGAAGACTGCACTTGCCAACTGTGTGTGTGTGTGTGTGTGTGTGTGTGTGTGTGTGTGTGTGTGTGTGTGTGTGTGTGTGTGTGTGTGTGTGTGTGTATGTCTCTCCCTGGGGAGAGAGCAACCTTTTTGGAGACTAATCACACCCCTTAAAAGTGGTATACTCACCTTTGTTAAGTCTGATGTCACCATCCTACAAATATACCTGTGAAAAGAAGAAATTCCAGTAATGTGGATAGTGTGTTGTGTAAATGTGTACTGCTGTAATATCATAATGTAGTTAAGCAGGGGTTCAAATTCTGCAATTGTCAACTGTGTGTATGAGAGTGTGTGTGTCTCCCTGGGGAGAAGCAACCTTTTTGGAGACTACTCACTCCCCTTAAAAGTGGTATACTCATCTTTGTCAAGTCTGATGATGTCACCAACCTACAAATATACCTGTAGAAAGGAGAAATCCCAGTAATGTGGATAGTGTGTTGTGTAAATGTGTACTGCTGTAATATCATAATGTAGTTAAGCAGGGGTTCAAATTCTGCAATTGTCAACTGTGTGTATGAGAGTGTGTGTGTCTCCCTGGGGAGAAGCAATCTTTTTGGTGACTACTCACACCCCTTAAAAGTGGTATACTCATCTTTGTCAAGTCTGATGATGTCACCAACCTACAAATATACCTGTGGAAAGGAGAAGTCCCAGTGATTTGTATAGTGTGTCATGTAAATGCGTACTGCTGTAGTATCATAATGTAATTAGGTATGGATTTGAATCCTGCCCTTGTCAACTGTGTGTGTCTCCCTGGGGAGGAGCAACCTTTTTGGAGACTACTAAAAACCCCTTAAAAGTGGTATACTCATCTCTGTCAAGTCTGATGATGTCACCATCCTACAATTATACCTGTGGAAAATAGAAATCCTAGTAATGTGTATAGTGCATCGTGTAAATGCGTACTGCTGTAGTATCATAATGTAGTTAGGTAGGGGTTTGAATCCTGCATTTGCCAACTGTGTGTGTGTGTGTGTGTGTGTGTGCCTTCCTGGGGAGGAGCAACCTTTTTGGAGAATACTCACACCCCTTAAAAGGGGTATACTCATCTTTGTCAAGTCTGATGATGTCACCATCCTACAAATATACCTGTGGAAAGGTGAAATCCCAATAACGTGTATAGCACGTTGTATAAATGCGTACTGCTGTAGGATCATAATGTAGTTAGGAAGGAGTTCATAGGTTCATAGGTTCATAGGGTCATACTAGGCTATCTGCCCTAGGGCATTTATAAGCCTAGCCAGAGTGTGTGTGGCTTTCACCACCCCTTAGGATGAGAATACTATACCCATTAGTTTGCTGTGCCTCTGTCCAGCAGTGACACAGCGATGATTCCCGGGGTAAACCTACGATCTCCCATCCACTCGTCAAGATTTCTCTTGAACAGAGTCAGTGAGGGGCTCTGCCTCACATGGACTGGGATTCTGTTCCATAGTGTAGGGAGTCTCTGGGTGATGAATCTGTCCCTCCAGCACGTCCTATTTATATCTGTGTTGAGGTTTAAGTCTCTTGCTCTCGTGGCTCTGGTGGATTTGGATTTTTTGAGGTGGAGCATGTCCATTAATTCTGGGTTGGACATGGCCTTGTATGTCAGGCACAGATCACCTCTGAGCAGACGGTATGCGACTGAATAGAGCTGGAGTTTCTTCAGTCAGGCAGCGTATGACATATGTTTGAGCCCCTTTATCCTTTTAGTGAGGAACTTTTGGGGTCTTTCCAACTGCTGCAGGTGTCGGGTAAGGTACATTCCAAATGGGGCATTGTACTCAATCATTGGTATGATAAGTGAAGAGTACAGGGGTACAATGACCTCTCCTGATCTGGATGTGAATCCCTTCATGATCAGGTGGGCAATGTAGAAGGTCTTCCTAACCACTTTGGCAATGTGAGTGTCAAAAGAGAGGTTACTGTCAACTTGGGTCCCCAGGTCCCTGATAACTTCTTCCGTGTTTTATGGATTACCACCTATGTGGTAATTAGGGGTTACCTTGTTTTTCCCAAAGGGTATGACTATCCATTTTTTTGGCATTTAGCTTAAGGCCATGGCTCTGGCACCAGTTATCCATTTCTATGAGACCTCTCTGGAGGATGTCTGTGTCTGATGGAGTGTCAATTATGGTGCCCAGTTTGCAGTCATCTGCAAATTTTGTCAGCCACAATCCCCCTATGTTTGCCTGTACTTCAGAAAAATAAATGCCGAACAAGAGGGGGCCCAGGACTGAGCCCTGTGGGACACCGCTCGTGACCGGCTTAGAGTCTGACATGGCACCAGCAACTCTAACCCTGTGGGTTCTGTCCTTGAGCCAGTTTGCAACCCATCTTGTGCCATATGGGTTTGCATCTAAGCTGGTGAGCTTTTCTATGATGCCCAAATGGGTATTGTGTCGAACGCTTTTGCTAGGTCAAGGTAGGCTGTGTGAACTGCCTTACCCTCATCAATGGCCTTAGTGACTGTTTCGAAAAAGTCGACCAAGTTCAAGAGGCAGGATCTGCCCTTGACAAAGTCAAATTGGGTAGGATCCAGTGTCTGTAGGTCCCCAATGTCTTTATTTATGAGTTCCATTATGATCCTCTCCATAGCTTTGCAGACAAGGCTCGTCAAACTTATGGGGCGGTAATTTCCAGGGTCCGTAGAAGCACCACCTTTGTGGAGTGGGACCACAGTTGCCGTACACCATTCTTTGGGTACGTATCCTGTAGTTTGAATCTCACACTTGCTGACTGTGTGCGTGTGTTACAGGTGTGTGACACCATTGGTCAATGTGGAGTGGGTTTTGATTTCTCTAGTGTATGACATATCACGACAACTGTGCATTACACATGTAAGGTAACTGTGGGGCAAATCCATATACATACATGTGACCTCAATTATTTCATAGCTGGCTACTCTGCTTTCTCCATGAATGCATCTGTTATCTTTGCCAGAGCATGCTGGTGCTTTCCAGACCTTAGGTCACTTCTTTATGCTTGTGACAAGCTTAGCCACTGCAGTGATCCCTGGGCTATGTCTTCTGTTTCACATCCACTCATCACAGTTTCTATTGAAGAGTGTGAGTGAGGGTTTATGCTTGTGGTATATTTGAAACCTGTTCCAAAGCAAGCAAAGTCTGGCAAAGATGACTAATCATTATAGGTGTGCAACAACCTCTGTGGATCTGCATGCAAACCCTTTATTGCTTATGTGCTCCACAGAGGGATTTCCAAAACCCTTTGGTAATGTGATTATCAAAGGAGAGATTACTAAACACATGGCTCTATGTACACATTAGTACCTGTTCCACATTTTGGGGGCTACTACCTATGTGGTACTCTGGGAATACTTTGTTTTCTAAAAGTGGATAACTATGCTTTATTTGGCTTATAGCTTTACAGCATGAGTTTGCCACCAGGTTTCTGTCTCTATGATACCTTTTTGGAGGATGTGTGTGTCATCTGGAGAATAAAGTATAGCCCACAGTATGCATTTTCATCAAATGTGGGCAGACATATCCCTACTGTGTTTGCTTGTACCTAAGAAAGCTATATGCCAAACAGGAGTGGTCCCAGGACTGAGTATAGGTGAATACCACTTGTTATTGGTATAGAATCATACATGGAAGCTGCAAATGTTACTGTGTGTCCTACATCTGTGTGTTAGTTGTTAATCCATCATCTAACAATTGTTTATGGTCAGTTTGTTGAGGTTATGTATAATACCAGAATGTGGGATGGGTATGAATTGCTGGTGAGCTATAGCTTGGCTGTGTTGACCTCCCCTCCATCACCTATAGCCTTGTTAACTGGATTGAAGTTTACTAGGTGTAGGAGCCATGATCGGGCCTTTAGAAAACCTAAGTGGGTATGGTGCAATGTTTGCAGGTTCATAATGTCTCTGTTAATGAGTTCCATAAATGCTGTGCTCCATAGCCTTCCAGATAACATTTGTCTGGCTTACAGGGTGAGAGTTTCCAGGATCTGTTGTAGTTCTACCCTTAATCAATTTATGTTAACATTTGCACTGGGTGTGATGAGGGTGGACAGGTTTAAGAATAAGTATATTAGAGGGTCAGGCCAGGTTTGAAGGTTAGTAGACCAAGCCAGATAGGCAGGATTAAGTTGGTTTGTACATGTGCTAAGGAGGGATACAGAGTACATTGTGAAATAGATGCTAAGGATGAAGCCACCAGGTAACAGGAAAAGAGGAATGCCTAAGATGAGGTTTATGGCTGTGGTGAGAGAGGACATGCAGGTGGATGGTGTGACAGCACAAGATGCAGAGAGCAGGAAGAAATGGAAACAGATGATCTACTGTAGCGACCCCTAATGGGAGCATCAAAAAGGAGAAGAAGAAGAAGACATTGTAGCTCAACCCTTGTGGACTGTAAACACCATTACCGTGCGCCATTCCACAAGTATGTAACCTGTATAGAGGCTGCATCTGGACAGAGTGTTTAGGTGAGATGTGACATCATATGTCAGCTTGTGTATGACACAACCAGGGACACTGTCCAGTACCATTGCCACTGTGGTTTGGACTTTAGTAAAGAGATGTTTTAACTAGAGTGTCTGTGAATCATCAGGTTTTACATTCTTCAGATCTGGAAATGTGGCCCTTGTGTAACGACAGGGTGGTGAAATCTGCATTCAAACTGTCTGACAAGGAATTGGTAATGTCAGTCAGATAAGTGTACTTTGTGACCATTTACATTAATTGTGACCCGATCTGAGATTTCCCCTGTAGATTATAAACAACACTAAAGAAAGCTTTAGTGTTGTCTTTGGAATCCTTGCCATTTTGTATTTTGAAGCTTGCCTTGTATGTTTATTGAGGGATTGTATTTTCCCAATGATACTGACCAGAGAAGTTATACCTTCTTGGTATGTAACTCTTTTTTGGTACAACTTCATACCTTTTATTATATATTTAGTTTATGTCAGGGGTCCATGAGACTAATACACTTTTACTGTATAAGTGAGAATTTCTTGTGTTTGTGATAGCACGGTCCATGCAACCCTGTAGGTGAACAGTGTGCATTACTAAAGGATTATGAAGCTGGGACAGTGTTAAGCTTAGTCATGCAAACCAATGACAGAGAGCAACAACAGCATCACCCACAGCACAGTGTCAACCCGTGTCATAGACACACATGCGTACTCAAGTTCCAAAATGTGTGTAGTACAATGCATACTGGCCACCAATATAAACTATGGAGTGTTAACACTGTCCAATACAGGGCATGTCACCCTGCCCATGTGTCCAATATGCACGTACATGCAGACAGTGCACCTCCACCATGTTCACAAATGGACACCTGCAAACCTGTGTTGCACACACCCCACACATACTGTCCACTGTATAATGCATGCTGACACAACTACACACATCAGCCAAGTGGCACATGGGCAAACAAAACACAATTGGAATAAACACTGGTGAAAACAATACAACATTGCTAATTACAGCTTTAATGCATCATGCCTGCTCACCTACACCTTCAAGGATATCATTACATTTTACTGTTGACAACATGCTACACATCCAACCATTGCTATACTTCATTAAAGTCACCCTGTGCATCAGCACCATGTTAGCCTGTCCCTGCATCAATGTTACAGATGACAGGAAGTGGCACAGGTTTCATCATATGCACAGGGTGTGGTGTTGCTTTGCCAGAGGCCTACACTGGGCCATACAATCAACATGTATGTGTGAGTGTGTGTGTGTGTGTGTGTGTGTGTGTGTGTGTGTGTGTGTGTGTGTGTGTGTGTGTGTGTGTGTGTGAGGGCCATGAGTACTGTTATGGGCCAATGTTGATGTAATGTGTGCGGGTATGTGTTTGCCCTAGGTTTCTGGTTTATGTGTGTGTGTCTGCATACCCACAGTTCCACCATGTGGCTGCCATATATGAGGATTTGTGAGACAGCTACAGACTGAACCTGGCAGGCTTTATAGATCACCGTCTCTGGCCATGGATACAGAACCTGTGCCTGTCAGGGGTGCTACCGACAGTACCAAGTACTAATCCAGATTGGGTACTATCCAAAGAGGTGACATATGTCCACTGGATCTAGGTCCCTGCTGGGACTGGCCAAAGCCATGTGCACGTGGTCTGCTAGGACGGTCTATGGACAACCCCCCCAACATTGCTGGGGCTGGTACTGGCACTATGGGAGTGGCTGTGACTTGCTGGATGTCCACAGCAACCTCCAGCAGCTGATGTTGCTGGCATACGTCCATATCGACATCTCAACTGTCCCGCACTGTCCTGACACATGGACATGACATTGTGGAGGACATCCAATGTCTCACCCCAACGTCTATCAATGACCTCAGTGTAGTTACAAATGGCACCTGCTAGGTCACGGATTCTGTCATGTACAGAGGTGTTATGAGCCCGCTGTGCCCTTAGTCCCTGTCTGGTGTACCACTCCATTCATGTCTGTGCCTCCATGGCAGCCTGGAACATGCATGTGGTAGAAAGAGGTGTGGCACATCTGCCTGGGGCATGATGACCAGCAGTGCTCTGACGAGAACCCCTGGGCATCTGCCTATGTGGTACCTTTCCAGACATCTAGCTATGGCTGCTGTGTCCTGATACATGTGCCATAGATATCACAATGTCCTGGCCAGTGCCAACCGTACACTGTCCCTCAGCTAAGGGCAGTGGTGATGATGGATGTACAGGCAGTATGACTGTGTGCATGGATGGAGTGGAGACTTGTGTACTGTCAATTGGTGGCCCAACAACAAACCCTGACAAACCTGCCTGTGCTTTAACACATCTATCCTCATAATCACTGTCTGTCTCAGTGACGTCAGGTTCCCTGCTATACTGAACCAGCCCCACATTGGCACCTGTGAGAGGAAAATGGGAAACACACTTTAAGACCTGAACATGACTTCAGACCACACATGCACACATGCGCACATGCACACACACACAAAATACACTCCTCTCTAAAGCAGACACACACAACACCAGCAATCTCAGAACATACACAATAGCAGGTGATGGTGGGGTACAGTATCACAAGCAAAACAGTCTTATCACACATGTCAGCATGCAGGACATGTGTTGCCCAACAGCATGCAGTGCAAGTGTAGACAGTCCTTGTTACTAACAGTATACATGGCTTTGATGCATGTGTTTTGTTATTAGGTGGTGGGCCTCCCCCTGGAACACAATGCATACATGGACACAACATTACTGTGCAGGTATTCATAACCCTGTAATGTACTGTGCACCATAACTCACAGGTGTACATACCATTGCTGGATGTGTATCTGTGTGTCAGATAGGTATCCAATGCTGATTACAGCCTCTGTGTCTTTAGCAAATAATTGTGGACACATTTTTAGCACATGCATGATGAGTATTCACACAACATCATCAGTGGTGCATGAATAATTGATGGAATACCATTCGGCCACATACCCAATGTACGGTACTTATGGTGAGTGTAGATCATATTGTGGACGCGCCAGTCTCATCCATGACATGGCATGCTAAAACGCAACTGCATATTTAAACACTACACATACCCAATGTGTGTCATATGACCATCACAAGACATATATGTGTCAGTTGTGCAAATGGTGATTGGTATCCATATTGTTTAGAGGTGCATATGTGTGGACACACGCAACATTAAGGGGTATAACAATGAAAGTTATGTGTGGTACTGTGGTTACAATAACTGGATGGGGTATAGTACCATAGGCCATCATCATGAAGCATCAGGTGGTCACTCAAGGCTACAAATGTTTCCCAAACCAGCACTAATCATGCTGTGCCGGAACTGTACTACCTTGGCTACATTCACCATTTCACAACCAGTTGTTAACGTGAGTTTGTAAGGAGGCCAATAAGGAGCATTCCCTGACATGAATGTGTAGTGTGTTGCAGAGTGTTTAAATGCCCCATGATAAGCCTCTACCCCTCAGGTATAGTATGTGTAATGTGCGGATAAGATTTTGGATACTGGACAACAAGTAGATGTAGGTGTGTATGAGTATATATAAATATATATATATATATATATATATATATATATATATATATATGCATATGTACATCCATAGGTCTACATATACATATATATGTAGGCACATATACATTTCACCTTTCATAGTGAGAATATCAATTATACAAAGGATGTAAGGTGTACAGCAATGTAATAAAATTGCACATTCTTGGGATAAATGCATTGAAGGTGTTCACAGCCCAGGTAGCTTTAGCAGGCCTTACTGGCTTCAACATTGCAAACTGAACAAACCACCCACAGTGTTTAACCGCCACATGTCATATACCAGCACTGTATGCTGACTTGTTTTTCACACACTAAAACCTACATACAAATATGCGCATACTAACCTTCGCCAACATATATATCTCCACCCTTCACAAACAGTTGCAATATGTCTCCTGCTCTATGCAAATATACAGATGTGAATATATATGACACATATATATTTCTCCATATGTGTGTGGCATACATACACAAAGTCCGCACTGTTGTAAGTCCCTGGACCTCAGAGCTGAACTGTTGGGCCTTGCTGCAACACAAACAGGTGTCACATATGAACACACACTAACATTAGGGGGTATATATGGCTACAGATGCTAGATAAGCATACTAGACTGCTACAGCAGTTACCAATGCTAAGCTACACTTTAATATGACTATCATGCATGTGTTGTTCTGTCACACCTATGTTTATGTAATGTCAGCGCTAATCCCCCCAACAGCCATTGGCCACACTACTGTACAGAACACAGATAATATGGATCAGATCTTTGACATTTAATGCTGAGCTACACATTTCACATGTATGTCCCACTGCCCACAGGTACACACAGTATTGTCCATAACAGTAGTTAAGCAGAACATCTGTTCATAAAGAAGTACTGCTGCCACATGTGAATGGTTCACATTATGTAGACTATTCTTCAATAACATCTACTACATGCCAATAAATACATATGTGTCACATACCTTTCCTTTGTATGATTTGGTAATATTTATTTTTCGTTTTCTCTGTCTGTCTGTCTCTCTCTCTCTCTCTCTCTCTGTCTCTCTCTGCAATAGAGTGATTAAGTTTGATGGCAGAGATTGCAGCCTGCTTTTCTAGGAATTTGCACATGATCATGTGATGGCCTCTGACCAATTAGTGGCCACCATTTGCTAATTGCATGTAGCCTGCTGTGTAGTAATTGCAGTAATCACTGACATAGCAACCTAGTACTATAAATTGCTAACTCATGTAGGTGTGGCCCTTTCAGCTTATGGAGATCATCCTTGTTTGCTGTGGACATCATTGTTTAAGAAAGAAGGTTGGTATAGTTCTTATATCAGAAGCCAGGGGTGTAGCCAGAGATTTACATTTTGTAGTCAGACCTAATGTTGCTGCTTCCAGTACCCACTTGTCTGTGTAGAAATGTACTCACCCCTCAAAATGCTACCCCAAGATACATGAAAATATGTACTTTCTTTTCAACTGTTACAATTAACTGCCATAGAAAGCTAGTTATTGAGATGTATTCCTTTGGCACAAGAATTGTTTGTGAACTGCTATACTGTGAATATTCATTTACTCAGTTCTAAACAGATTGTGCTTTTTTAGTGTTTACATTAACACAAGCTGCTCAGAAAAAAACTGGGCACATTTCAGTACTGTGAGTATGCTTACCTACATCCTTGGTAGACCCTGCACACACAGGTATATTCTACATTTGGGTAGGGGTGCAGAAGTACAGAGAGCGTAAGTAGTATTGTGTGGATTTTATCTTGCTGGACTTACAGGGTTGCTGTGTACATGTTAGTTTATCAAGGCAAGTAGTCTGTCTGCGTAACTCCCAACTGTGGACCTATCCACATGATAGCCAGAGAATAGCCTGTTATTTTTTGTCTGTGCACCACACAGATCTTTTCAGCAATAGAGCAATGGCATTCTTACAGTTGGTTGCTACCAGTACATGGCTACATCCATTTGTATTTCAGTGTTGTATTCCTACATAAGGGTATGCTTCCGAAACTCCTTCCAAAGCTATTTGCACAGTGTGTAGCAGCAGAAAGGCTGATATGCCTTTGTGTTTCTGCCTCTGCCAGACCTCTCAACCACTCAGGTACATATTTGAACAGACTCAGGGAAAAGTCAAGAAAAAGTCTGGGACAGTCAGGGACACCTTTAAAATATTAGCGCCATTAAGTTGGTAATTGAGAAAATCAGAGCATATAAATTAATACACCTTTTTGGAAGTAAAAGAAATGTCTAACTCTTAATTATTGTCATTATTCATTAAGTGTAATTCACCACCTTTCTGGCCAAAGTCAGTAGTTTTTGGAGGGATTCAGGGGGACAGAGCTAAAATTTGTTTCAAAATCAGGGACATCCCTGAAAATTAGGGACAGTTGGGAGGTATGGCCTCTGCCCTAAACAGATATGCCAGTGTTTGTCCTGCTGTAATACTGTGTGGGGTTGTAAGGGTGTAACATTATTTCCTGCTAGAATGGCTGTTTTTCTTATCACAGTCATGTAATGTAATCCCACAACAACTGTTGGTCAACATCCACAGAACAAGTTGTGTGGTATGGTATTCCTATTTTTCCTTTACATTCACTCATTCTGATGCATGATATGTTTATTTAAGCACCAACTTGATGTATGTCTACCATGGCTTAGTGGTACTTCATGTTGTGTAGTGTGTGCAAGGTCCATGGTTTGAGACTGACAGAGGTGTTTTATTTTGCTCCTGAGCAGAACAAGGGCCCTCACATACAGAGTGACTAAGGCACTTTTAAGCAGTTGTAAGCGGGTTTGCACAGGTTTGCACATTGCTGCGCATTTCTTAGCCAAGAGCAAACAAGAGCAAACCCGCTAGCTACTGCTTAACAGTGCTTACTCCCGCTAACCCCCGCACTCATTTCTTTGAAAGAAAAGAAAAATGGGGAGATAGGAAAGTGGTGAAAAAGGGGCACAAAGAGGAAAAGACAGTATGAAAAATAGCTCAGGATGTGCAGGACGGGTGTAGGGAAGGTCCATAGCTGCCCATTTCTTCAACAGCAACAGCTGTGCATATGCAATCAATTTGAAGGTAGATATGAAACCTTCAACCCCTGAGAGAGGGGTGAAGACAACAAAGTATGTTGTAATGCCAATTAAATAACATTTCATGTGTCCAGTGGACATGTGTGCAAAATGGGCAGCTATGTAAGGGGCGTATTTTTTTTTGGGAGCAGATTGCCCTTTTTTTTTCAGGTGAGAGTGGAATGTGGGGTAGGAGAAGTAGGTATATTTGGGGATGTAGGTTGGGGAGGTAAACAAACAAGACGCATACAGGGGTGGTATATGACACATGTGGTGGGTGAACACCTTTGATGGGGAGGGATGTTTGGAAATCGCAAGTCCATGAGCCCCCAGATGGAAACAGTGGGACTGAGGTTCCCACGCATGGGCAGTCACCACTGCACCTTCACAGCCCAGAGGGTGGCTGTGCTGGGGGCTGTGTAGGAGGGGCAGGCTGACCCAGGAGTTGCACCACTTGAGCCTCAAGCTGGTGTAGAGGTTCTGCAACAGAACGTTCAATCTCTCTATGCACCACAGCCGGAATGTTCGAAGGGTGATAGGTGGCCTTCCTCAGCCCATGCTCGCACAGGGAGGCCAAGCCCCACCCCCTGCAGTGCTTCCACCCGAAGGTGGCACAGGGCCAATGGAGGAGGAGGTCCCAGGCTGGGCACCGGATCTGCTGGTGCCAGGTGCCATGGCCAGCTGAGGTGGGACAGGTGGGTCCGCTGGGAACGGCCTTCCCATACAAACTATGTTTTGGAGAGTTTAATAAAGATATGGGTTAGTAACAGTCAACAGCATTCCCAATTAGTTATAACAGCATGCAAAAGTATTCCCATTAACCCAATACACCAGATTTTCATCAGTTGAAAAGCAAGCATAACACATGTATATATAGAACAATCGTGGACATTACAACAGCATGCAGGTTGACTTGATGGCAACAGGCCACCAATATTGTGGTATTTTAACAGGACAATGCATAGAAATAAATGCAAATATTTATAAACCAATAGGACATATGTCCCAACAAATGTTTTGAGATTAGACATACCGATTGACGTGTGGAATTGCATTTTTTATGCACATAAAGTAGGGTGAAAAAAGATAGCTCAATTAACAACTTATATATCCTTCTAGTTTTCACTACATTCCTATTAACTGCAGTTATATGTCCCTTACATGTATTATTACACTACCAAATGTCCTTATATTGTGCAATTGGATTTTGCTAGATCATTATATACATGAGCTGTATCTTACTGCTACATATTTTGAGAGTTGCTCACACACACACACTACTGCTAAGATGGTACACTGACAGCTCTACTTTCATATAATTATCTAGATATGTTCAGGTGAAAGTATCAGTTATATGTTAATAGCTCCCTACATTTCTGGCAGCACACTGACATTTCTGGGGAACACAATACCAAGCTACTCATGTGCCAGATTAACCTGTACATGCTGGCATGAACCAACAATTGAGGGCTGTAAATATGCATAAAAGCTACTGGTACTCCCTTCATCCACATTATATGGGCCTACCCAAGTGTGGGTTGACACTGCTTAATACAACACTACTATTTGTAGAATGCAGCAGTACAACAACATATCAAAGAAAATGACACAGATGCACTCCAGGAATTATACATTTATTAAAGGATTATTACACCTTTATTTATTGAGTTAAAACACTTTTTGAAGGCTGTCTAATTTTTTTTATATAACTGTACATGCAGAATAATTGCTAACCTGCCTGATGATGCAGCCTTTGCAGCCTTTCTTCATGGGCTTGCTGATTCATAGCCCAGACACCTGCAGCTGTGAAGTAAATGCAGTGATATTGAGACATACCTATTCATAGTATAGACAAGTATAGCAATTATTAACTACTTAATACAATAGCTACTTACTCAGTACTGGGGCATTAGGCATCGCACAGGATTCCTGGATCCACTGGTCCAGTTGATCCTCCCTACGTCGCTTCAGGTCAGAATAGTTGTGCCTGACCTGCTCACCTTTCTGAGGAACACCAGTTGCATTGGTGAGATCATGAGCAAGACTGTTCCAGGCCTCCGTTTTATATTGGGTACCCTGGTATTGGCCCCGCAGGAGTCTTTCCTCATGATTGTGGACAAGGAGCCAAACCATTACTTTGGACTCCTCAATGCCCCAGCGTTACGCTCTAAACTGAGTGCCTTCTCCAACACTGGCCATGCTGACTGCAGAAGGAAGCTAAAACCAGTTATAGCAAGTATTCTCGGCTGTGGAGCTTAAATATGTCTCATTTCCTGCACTTACTTGTGATTGGCCAGTTTTGAAGAAACTCAGCTGTAGGCACACCTGCTTAGCTGATGTTGGCAATGTTTAAAATTCCTTTGATAGATATGTGTCTGTTGAAAGTGCATGTTTATGAAAGGCTATCATGGCTTAGTGGTTAAGTACTGTGACTCTAGTGCTCAGTATCCTGAGTTCGAGCCCTGTCACTGCTTTTTATTTTCCTACTGGGCAGGCCTGACTGGTTAAGGTACAGTAAAGGTGGTGTGGCCGTGTTTAACCGACTTTGCTCAACTTTGCCCGATTTTGCCCAACGTTGCTCGACGTTGCCCAACATTGCACTGGTTAACGTGGTGCGCAGCTACACGCAAATATGTTGTGATTGCACTTGTTAGCGTGGTGCACAGCTATGCGCAAAGACATTATGCTGGTTAACATGGTGCGGAGCTACGAGCATATGGATTTAAATATGCTCAATACTGGTAAAATGTGCTTAGCAGTACTTTATATTGCTTAAAATAGGGTACTCATGCCTCCGAATGCATAACCATTTCACCTTCATATATGTGTACACACATATATATATATATATATATATATATATATATATATATATATATATATATATATATAAAATTCGTTCATTACTACATTTAACTTTTCAATGCTTTTTACAAAACTTATACATAAAAAATGTCAGGAAATATTTTTTATACAGATTTTCAACAGAAAATGGAACGTGCAGTGGTGGGACTTGAACCGGAAATGCTTTCTCTTTGTGCAAAGGCTCTAACCACTACGCTATCTTGCTTAATTTGCATTTATTTTTCTTAGTATCCTCTTCTGGTGTCTAAGCTGCTTACTGTAGCTAAGCAATGGGCAAACCCGTGCAAACATGTGCAAATACGGGCAGCTATATTGATGAAATAAAGAAAAATTAAAAAAATCTTTCTATTTTTAATTTTGTCAGTTGTTTAACATGTGGGGGAGTATAGTGTTACATTGTACACATGTGAGCGGACTCGCTCATGTAACTTGACATTGCAGCATTTCTTCATTGCAGGGGCATGGATTTTTGAACTGTTTGGCAGTCCGACATGCCCCCTACACTTGTCCACGCTCTGTGTAAGCTTTAGAGTTGAGGCAGCATGCCCTCATTAATATGCATGGTGCGCTGCCGTCATACTCTTAGACTGGCGCTTCCATGTAAGACTAGTCTAGTCTTACACGGAAGATTAGTAAATCCTGGGGATTGTCTTTACCACCTACTAAATCTTACATAAATGATTTAATTTCACTGATCTTAAAGTTTTTTTGGTTTCCTAATAAACCTAGAGTAACTCTGGCACATCATATAAGAGAATGGTGTACTGTGGATATTATTCTACCAGATTTAGAACTGTACCCTGTGTCTCTTCTGTAACAAAAAAAACTGTTTTTCTATTAACTAATAAGCATTACTCAGCTAAATGGAAACAGTTTCAAGACATCCTTTGTTTTAACACTGGTAAGACATCAATTTCTAATGGAATGTTAATATTAAATAATTCATTTATTTGGGTGTTAAAAGATTATTTTACAGCCAATAATTTTCAAATACATACTTCCCACTGCATTTCACTTCTATTAAAGTCATTTAGACATTTTATCTATAGAAATCCAGCTTATAAGGCTTGGATGTTCCTTCTTTTCCTATTACTTTTACACAAAGCAATATTATTTCTTCAAACCTTTTTCCGATGATGTTACTTAAGGAAAAGAATCTCGTTTATTGGTTTCATCTGTTGACTAATATAGCAATAACCCACACCTGGGTGTGGGTAATGCTGGATTTACCCACAGTTGGTGTGGTTTGGTCATGAGGGCGAAGCCCGAGTGGCCAAACAAAGCCAACCGTAGGTAAATCCAGCATTACCCACACCCAGAAGTGGTTATTGCTATTATAATGACATTATTTAAGAAAAAAAATAATTACTTTTCTTAAATAATAGCATTGTATAATGCCTATTTGCTGCCCTTCTGCAGCTGTCTGGTATTCTGCGGCAGTTCTGATGTACTGCACATGCGTATGCCTATGCAGTACATCAGAGCTGTGGGAAAAAGCAACGGAGAAAGCAAGATCTCTGTTGCTTTTTACAAACTGTTTCGCTGTGTTAAATGGGTTTAACATAGCGAGACAGCTTTAAAAAAAGCAACGGAGAATCTCCGTTGCTTTCTTTTAAACTGTCTCGCTATGTTAAACCCATTTAACAAAGCGAGACAGTTTTGAAAAAAAGCAACTATGTTAAACTCATTTAACATAGTGAGACAGCTTTAAAAAAAGCAACGGAGAATCTCCGTTGCTTTTTTTAAAGCTGTCTCACTATGTTAAACTCGTTTAACATAGCGAGACAGTGTGAAGCAACGGAGATTTTGCGTTCTCTGTTGCTGTAAAAAAAAGAGTTATAGTAATGGAAAAAGTCCGGGTGACCAGACCTTTTTCCATTACTATAACTCTGATTTACAACATGTATGCTGACCAATCAGCATGCACGTTTTTGAATATTAATGGGGGCTCGTTGTATAATGATAAATTGAACTCAGTAGATTACTTAATAAGTAAACATGGCTTAAGTAATGACGTCTGGTTGGAAATACAATCTTGAAGACAGTTTGTGGATAGCAAAATTGACCTAATGTCATCAAGTATAAGAATTTCTGCCCTATGTTATTACATTTTTTGATAACATTCATACAGCAGAATTTAGCTAATAATGGAATGCTTCCGAAACTATATAAAGTAATTAGAAATTAAACAAAAATATTTGGAGAATTATTGGGATTACTTTACTCTAGTTAATAATAACCCACCTAATGATAATGATAAAAGAACAATTCTGGTATCATCTAAACTAACTACCTCTTCTCTTAAATGGAGACTGTTCTCTTGGAAATTTATTTACACAAAATTGGACTAATCAGTAAGGAAAAAGTGGCTTGTTGGAGATGTAAATTGGACACTAAGGCAAATTCGTCACATATGTTTTTTTGACTGTGTAGCTCTTAAATCCTACAGGTACAATATTAATCTTTTCCTACAGGTATTATTTTCTGATAATTCTGTTTTAACCAAATCATTGATTCTATACACACACACATACCTGACTGTGTTAAAAAATAAAATAGCCTTTATTATGATCCATTTTGGCTGCTGACAGGAAGGTTAGAACTAAAAACTGGAAGAGTGAGACTTCACCTTCTTTCACAGGATTTAAAAACATTGCAGGTGAACTTTGTTACATAGAATTGATTACCATTAAAACAAGATCCATCAGAATTACTTCATCTTATAACGTGTGGACTAAGCTCAAAGAACTATTACACAGTTATCGAGCATTCAAGAGTAATTGATCTATATGAAGGAATTTTGTAAGTTTTAATTAGTAGACAGCTTTGTAAATACCCTAGTTGTTGATCATTTTTCTTTTTCTCTTGTATTATTTAAATTTCTATATTGCAGTTTTTGTAATTGATTATTAGCTTGTTAAAATTCAATAAAAATTCTTAAAAAATAAGAAAGAAAATGCATGCCAATACAAAATCTGTTATTTTAGCAGCATTCTAAATATATAAGAGGCATACTTAAAATCTGTCCCTGTTTTAAGCCTGTGCTGCCATGATTTTTTTTGCCTTTGTCTTTGATTCCTGAGTTAAGAGGTTAAGAAATGTCTATGAAGGTGCTCATTGAGGTGGGGATTGCCAGGCAGCAGTACCCAGAATGCCATCCCACAATTGATAGCTCCATTGTGGCAACAGACTGTACCTGGCTGGCACTCTGGCACATCTGCTGATTTATCCCTAATGCATGCATTTCAGTTAGCAGCTGTGAGGTGTGATGACTTCTGGTACTTCTCTGTTGTTGAGCTATGATGGGTATACTTGCGACAGTTTGCACTACTGATTCTGTGGTTTCAGTCACAGAGGAGGTTGTTAGACACAGGTGGACCCTCCCTCACAGGGTATGCTGTTCGCTCAGTTCATACAGTCACAGAGTACTCACTGTGTCTGGCTGTATATACACTGTCTGTGGAGGGAACATCCCCAGCCAGCTGTTAGAAAGACATGAGTATCACTGTGATACATGTCCACATATCTCAGATATCATCACCAACACCTGCAGAGATGTTAACTCTTTGAACACTCTTAGCTATTTCTGTTTGTTGCATATCATCACTTATGCCATTTAGTGCATAACATACATAATATTACAGTGAACATATTAATAGATGCTACAAAGATGCTTGTGTGACATATAGGGCAATGGTCTAAATGATTCAAACTCCATGGTACTCAATCCAATATCTTATTTGGTGGTAGCACCCTACTGCACTCCTGCTCTACCTAGGAAAAGAAATATGCATCATACATTTTTGTTAAGTGAACCCATGATGTGCATTAGCAGTGTATGCAAACCTCTCCTGCATGCTACTAACCTGCTTTATTACACACTGAGACATGGTTGGGGGCAGGTTAACCCCACACTGACATTTATTCTATTGCCAGGTAGGTGTAAATGCTATTACATTGCCACATCCCAGAACAGTAAGAAACTCTTCCATATCTGTTCCCTGGGATGTATCATTCAGTATCAATTCTTCCATGCTTAAAAAAGGTGTGACTGCTCATACTGATGTTGCAACAGCAATACTGTGCCAATGTGAGGTTATGATCTCCTGCCTTATTGATATCCCGCAGTATGAACTGCCACACTTGAACCCTCAATTGTTGGTCTGCACCCCCAATACCATTTAGACTAAAGCCATGTTGTTCAACATTTATGAAATTCTAATGCCTGTTTCTGCATCCTGTTGAGAACATTCCAGCTAATGTTTATACCCAGAAAATATATGAATACTTATTGTGACTAAGGATATGTGTAGAAGTACTGAGAATGTACTTCTTCCACAAATGCACATATTTACATTCTGCAGGCCCTATGAGCTGTGCCAGAGACAACAGAATACTTCTTGACAGTGGTTACTCTGCTTTTTTAATTTCTCCAAGTCTTTGGGGTTTCTGAAACCATAACAGGAATGAACCCCATTCCAAGTCAAAGTACAATTAAAATTCATGAAATTAGTATTGTTTCAGTCTTTGATGTTAGCCAGGAATGCTCTTCGCAGCACCTGCAATGTGCCCAATAATGACTCCTCTTGCAGTTCATATGGAGTTACATGTATTGTTAACATATCTAAGTACGATTGTAAATTATTTTTTATAAGACCCATTACTCCTACTACTACTGGAACTTTCTGGGTATTCTTCTTCCACAGTGCCCTCATTTCTGCCTCTGTATTTTATTATTTTTTGTTTCTCTGTACATAACATACTGTAGTCACTGGGTGTAACAATTTCAATGATCAATGCTACTTTTGTCTTCTTTTCATGGACTACTATATCTGGTTTTCTTGCATATATTTGTTGGTAATGGATGTGATATAAACTACATTTTCTATGATGCTTTGCGGCTCATGTTTTCAGTGTTTTTCAGCTACCTCAGTATTATAATGTTTGCACAATCCCCGATGCAACAGTCTTGCCACATTATTATGTCTTTCAGTATACATCCCTAGTCACTCCAATTTGCTCACCCAGCTTCTCCAACAGAGCAGTCTGCTAGGAATCTTTAAAGTCAGCCAACTCATTACACTCCAAGAAAATATGCTCCTAGTTACCTCTTTCTTCCTCATCACATCTCCAACATTTGCTGTCTACTTGTGGAAAGATTCTTTGGAATTTGCTTGGGGTATAAGGATATATATGTAAACACTTCCATTCAAAAATCCTAAATCTTCTAGATTTTGTTGCATATTTAGGAGACATGCATATATCCCCCATTGTTTCTTTGTGAATTGCTTAGCCAATCTCTCTTCCCAATACTTCCTAAACTCTTCTGATTGCTCTACTAACTTAACAGCCACTTCTGTTCTATAGCCTGCTAAGAACTCAACCAGTGCTAGTCTTTCATTTAGGACCCCCCCATTTCTTTCTCTTTGCCTGTACTCTGATATCAGTCCTTGATATGGAAAGCAGTCTTTAATCTGTAGTCCAAATAAGTTCTTAGCATCTTTCCATTCTATTACCTTTCCCTCTCTAGGTATTTGCTCCCAATACCTTGGTTCCTTTGCCAGTTTTCTTCAATATACTCCTGCCCCCTCTTGCCTATTGTCTGTATCCCTAATTGCAGTCACCCCTATCAGCAGAATCTCCTTTCTCTATTCCCATAGTGGCTTAGTTCTTCATAGGTGCATAGATTAGTACTAGGCTAACTGCCCTTGTGGGCTATTTTCAGCCTAGCCAATTACTCCATGTGAGAATCAAACCCTGCACCTTATGTTTGTAAGGGAAACACCCTAACCATTATTCCAACCTCCCGCACAAGGTATTCTTAGAATACCTTCTGTTACTTTATGAATATCATACTCTGTATGGTTATGGTTGTTCTCCTTAAAGATTTGCATCCAAAGTCATAGTCTCTCCCTGTTACTTGAACTCCCCCCTGTTTCTTTATCATTTCTTTCCATTTTCAGTTATAGTTTTCTGCTTGTGCTATGTATAGGTGCCTTAACTGCGTTGCTCTGAAATACCCCTTCAAATCGGATAATCCCAATCTGCCGTTCTATTGGAAGAATAAGCTTATCTCACTTGACTCTTGCCTTCTTCCCCTCCCAGATAAAATCCTTCTACTCTTTATTAATCACTATCCACAACTTCTCCTCTGGTTAATAAAATATGCCTGACCTCTATATAAAACTAAAGGGACTAAAAACATTTTAACTGCTTGTATCTTACTATCAATATCCATATACTACAGCTTCCATTTTCTCAATTTTTGTATTATCTTTTGTTTGGTCTCTTCCCACATATCTTCAGCTGCCACATCAGTATCATTTTAATCCATACTCCTAAGTACTTCATTTTATCATGTCCTCATAAGTATGGATATTTATGAACCAATTTGTATTTTGGTACATAATTTAGTGATATTACTTTTGTTTTGGCTTCAATAATTTTGTATCCTGAAAAGGTTTGAAATTGGCTCAATGTTTTCCACAGCACTGTAATGTTCCTTTTTGGTTTTGTTGGGTATAAAATAATGTCATCTGCAAATAGAGCAAACTTCTCTTGACTACCATGCCAACTATATCCTTGAATTTCTGGGTCCCTTATTTTCTTTGCCAGTGGTTCTACATATAATGTAAACAACAAAGGGGAGAGAGGACACTGCTGCCTAGTTCCTCTGCTCAAGCAGAGATTTGATCCTTCATCAGTTCCCAAATATGTATACACTATGTCTTGCTCAAGTTCTTTTATATCATATTTCTGTTCCAAACTGGTGTTTTCATGATGCTGCAGGTTTCCTGCTTTAAAGGTTGCTTTTGGACATTTATCAAGACCAAATGACATTCTTATATCTGAAAAAGTTTTGACTACTTGCAGTTGTGCTTTCAGTTCCTCATCTGATGAACTATACCGTTTTGAAGCATCTACAAAAAGATGATGAGAAGTCTTTACACTTTATTGTTGTCTGGGAGCCAGATTGTAGCCATGACCTAATCTGTTAAACACAAAATTTAGTGGATTAAGGGCAAAATAAAACCAGCAGTGACAGAGAGTCACCTTGGAATATCCCTTCCTTTGAATTTTTATCCCTGGAATAAAAATTTGTCCTTTACCACTGCTTAACTGCAAAGTGGTTTGGCACTGTTTCATGGTCGCTGTAATGTAATCAATCAGTGTAGGGTGTATGTTATACATTTTTAAGCACTCTTTTATCCGTGAATGTGGGACATTGGCAAAAACTTTTTTGTAGTCTATCCATGCCATACTTAGATTCTTCCCCTTTTCACAGTTCTCCATTATGACTTTTTTAACAACAAATGATCCTTTGTTCCATATGACTTTCTTTTAATACTCTTTTGTTCAATTGCCATGATTGAGTTTTCTTCTAAATAATTATGAACTCTGTCAGCATCAGTTCCACTGTATAGTTTATACATAATCAGAAGTTAAGCTACTGGTCTATAGTTTTTAGAATAGCTTGCAGGTTCACTCTTAAGTAGGAGTATTGTTTTTCCTGTCATTAACCAGGCTGTTGTCTGTACAGGATGTGCATATAAATAGTTCTTACTCATGGCTAAATCTTCATGTAAAGATGTTAATACTTTTAACCAGAAGTTAGGTACTGCTTCTGGACCTGGGGTTTTCCAATTAGGAGCTTTTCTTATCTTTGTTTCAATCTCTCTAGCTGTTACTTCATCCCAATTCATATCCTGTACAGTTAAACTTCTTATACTTTCTTTTACTTCTTCTACCCATTTAGCATCTTTGTTGTTCCACAGGATCTTCATAGATATTTCTTTAAAATGTACCTATTCTTTTTTGGTGGTGTTTCAATTCCTTTTGCCTTGTTTCCCAATTCTCTATAAAACTTTTTTGGGTCATCAGGTATTCTGTACTTTTTCTTTATATTTATTTGCATATCTTCTATTTTTTTTTCTGCCTGTGCTGATAGTTTTAGTTTATTATTTGTGATAGTGCACAATAGAACCCGATCTGTTCTGATACTGTACTTTGCTTTTAGCACATCTATCTGTCTGAGTATTTTTGTTGTTCAGAACTGTTCTCTCTTCTATATTCTTTTAACAGTGACACTCCATGTCTTAATTGCTTTATAGTTTTCTGTATTCGATACTTCCATAATGTCATTTGATTTCTCCCCTTCCTTTCCATTAATACCCTATGTTTTGGGTAAGACTTTATATGTTATTAACTTAACTGTACAGTAGTATATCAAGTTTGCTTCTGTTATATAACTAATGTGCATGGATTCCCCAATAAGTGCTCGCTCACCTTGAAACAGCAGATGGAAGAACATGCTTCTCTCCTTGGTTAAAATACAGCTGTTTATTGCCCAAAACAGGAATAACAATGTTAATACATCCAATGAGATCCAAAAAATGGAAAACAATAGTTCCAATAAGATCCAAAAAATGGAAAACAGTAGTTAAGCGCTTTCACCCATATATCGGGCTTCTTCAGAACTCTGTGTAACAATTTAAGATGCCTTAAATAGATTTTTTGGTGCCAAGGTTGTTTCACAATATTAAAGGGACAATGCCCTATTATTGTGTTCAACGTAAACATTTACATTGACTTCAATTCCCTAAACAAAATCCTATTGATTAAAATAATAATATTAATATCAGCAATTCTGTAAGGAACACGAGTCTTTAACCACTTAATAAATTATTACAGTGACATTGTGAACCTCCGATACTACTGATGGTATATGTGTATTGTGTCAACACATTTAAGTTTTAATATCTCATGAGAACACATCTGTCCACCTCTTAATAGAATTTAAAGACCAAAAACATTTCTAAAAAAAATATATATATTTTTTTATAAAAATACTGTAAAAACATTACTCTGTTGAAATAATGTGCACATGAGTTTCCATTCATCTTTAACTTACAGTCGAGCCCTAAGTGCTCGTTCTGCTAAAAATCAGTGACCTCATTGTATGAATTAACTAATCAAATATTACCCCTAAGAAACTTTTGGAACATTGAATTAAAATTAATTCATTGTACTTGCTTTAACCATAGGTAAACAATTTATACCTAATAATAATAAATGCTATTGACTGTATATGACTCCACTTGCTATTTCAAAATTGCTACGTAATGCATGTTTCCATTTATTGACATGTATTATACCTTATTAATGATTTAAACCTAAGATAGGTGGATGCGTCCTTTAAAAAATAACTAAAATATTACAGCGTGCTACTATTAGCAAGCTGCATGTCTACATTCTGTGACAGTACAGCAACACTGCCTAAGAATTCACTTTGTCGTTATTGCTACCTAAAATAGCGATATTGCATACATCCTACCCCACTAATCATAATTAATATATACTTTATGTACCAACCAGATATATGTTGTCCATAATAATGACTGAACTATATCAGATAACCTATATTAAAACATAAATGCCAGATATCGGCAATAATGTCAACAATTCAAGATACCCCATAAAGTATATATAAAGAAAAGAAACTAATCAGTATAATGAACAAAAAACTATGCCCTCTTTGCACAATGACTAATCTATCAAGAAGTGATATAAAATAAGTCATTCTTATGATAAAAATGCCTATCCTAAATGAATAGGAATGGCTAAATAAAAATTGTATAAAAATAGTGTGAAAAAATCTGTGTGTGATCTAATAAAGACAATTAAGAAACCTATCTTGAGATATTACTGTACTAAGATGGGTTTTAATGAAATACTATCATTTAACCCAGGTATAGTGGTTGCATCTAGGTTAATTTGCCACCATGCCTCCTTAAATAATAGGTACATTTTGAAATCACTCCCTCTGGGATCAAATTTCATAATATCTATTATTGCAAATTTAAATCCTTTCATATGCCCCTTAGTTTTTATGTGTCTTGATAAGGCATTCGTTGAATCCTTCTTCTTAATTTTATAAGTGTGTTCATAAATACGTTTATTTAAACTCCTCTCTGTCTTTCCCATGTAGAAACAGGGACATTGGTTACATGTCGCTAAATATGCTACCAATTTATAGTTGCAGTTACCCTTTAAAAACTTTATTTTAGTTCTCATAATATTTTGCAATTTGATTTCCTTATTTTCATTAATACAATTGCATTGACTGCAACATCCACATTTCTTAGTATAATTTTCCATTGATGTGTTATTCGTCCTATCACCTTGTATATGTTTTTGCAGTAACATTTTTAAATTATTGCCCATCTAATAAACTATTCCTGGTTTCGTACCCATCATATCTGATAGTATGGAATCACCTGTTATTAAATACCAATATTTGGTCAGTATATAGTCATTAGCATTTATTATTATTAGGTATAAATTGTTTACCTATGGTTAAAGCAAGTACAATGAATTAATTTTAATTCAATGTTCCAAAAGTTTCTTAGGGGTAATATTTGGTTAGTTAATTCACACAATGAGGTCACTGATTTTTAGCAGAACGAGCAGTTAGGGCTCGACTGTAAGTTAAAGATGAATGTAAACTCATGTGCACATTATTTCAACAGCGTAATGTTTTTACAGTATTTTTATAAAAAAAAAAAATATATATATAGATATATATATATATATATATATATATATATATATATATATATTTTTTTTTAGAAATGTTTTTGGTCTTTTAGTATATTCTATTAAGAGGTGGACAGATGCGTTCTCATGAGATATTAAAACTTAAATGTGTTGACACAATACACATATACCATCAGTAGTATCAGAGGTTCACAATGTCACTGTAATAATTTATTAAGTGGTTAAAGACTCGTGTTCCTTACAGAATGGCTGATATTAATATTATTATTTTAATCAATAGGATTTTGTTTAGGGAATTGAAGTCAATGTAAATGTTTACGTTGAACACAATAACAGGGCATTGTCCCTTTAATATTTTGAAACAACCTTGGCGCCAAAAAATCTATTTAAAGCATCTTAAAGTGTTACACAGTGTTCTGAAGAAGCCCGATATATAGGTGAAAGCGCTTAACTACTGTTTTCCATTTTTTGGATCTTATTGGAACTATTGTTTTCCATTTTTTGGATCTTATTGGATGTATTAACATTGTTATTCCTGTTTTGGGCAATAAACGGCTGTATTTTAACCAAGGAGAGAAGCGTGTTCTTCCATCTGCTGTTTCAAGGTGAGCGAGCACTTATTGGGGAATCCGTACACATTAGTTATCAGTACTTTCTTGGAATGCTTCTGTTATATCACATGAATCTCTATGGAAAGTCAGAATTACTGTGTTCATTTGTTTTATCAAACTTCTAACTTTTTGGGTTTTATTAACTTTCTGTAATCGATTTTCTTAATTGATCTTAATAAGTCTGTCCATCTCTATTAAATTAAGAAACTTTTCTCTTAGATCTTTTTCTTCTAAACAGAGGGCACATTCTTTGTTCTCCATTTCCTGTGGGGATTTTATAGAAAGTTTCAAAGCATCTTCCTGTGCCACATTGCCTTCAGTTTCATCCTGTGTCATCTTTTGCTGTTTCATATGGGAACTCACTGGCCTATCACTCCACAACATTGACTGCATCACAGTTGCCACAGATTCCTGTTCCTCCCCTTGCTGTGCAGCTCCATCTGAACATTTGTACTGGTTTCCTATGGAAGGCGCTACAGTTTCTCCAATGACAACTGCTCAGATGTTTCTCACTCCACTGGTTTCTTCTTAATTTGGGGATCCATTGCTCTATCCTGCTGTGGTGTTTCCCCGAGTTAGATTTTCTACACTAAATCCTTCACTTAGCAGGTAATCCATAACCTCAGTTTCTATTTCTTTAACTTCTCCATTACTAATCCTCTTTTCTACTTTTCCTTTATGTTTTCTTATTTTTTGAATTGCAAAATTTGTCATGTCCAGATACCTTTGACTGTATTTCTCTTCAAATATCTTTGGTGCAGCTCTTTGTTATATCAATTAGTTTTGCTTTCTCCTTTGCATAAATATTACACCATATTAAATCTCTTTTTCTTTCTCATGTTCCCATGCCCATATTTCTTCTTCAGATGTCTCCTGATCCTCCTGTTTCTCTTTATTTTGGGGACTCATTCCATCATGCTGTGATGTAACCTGTCTGCACTAAATCCTTCACTTTGTAAGTATTCCATAATTTCAACTACTAATGTTATGTTGTCCTAACTTGCCTTCATTCTTGCTGGTTGGGTTTGAAATCTTGGCCTATTATTAGAGCTCATGAGCTTCCACTGGCTTGAGGCTATACCCTATCACATGATGTCTGGGGAAGATAACCCAGATCTCATTTGCCACTAAATATATCAGGTGCTTCTCATTAGGCTCAGGCTAAGTGAATTTCTTTTTGGATATTATTGGTCTATCATTAGTCCTTTTCAATATATTTTGTATATATATTGTTCAACTAGCTGACTGTGTTTTAGGTTTCACGGTAATGTATCCCCAAGTTTTTTTTCTTGCTTGTGTGCTTGTTGTGGCTGGCCATCGCTTTCGCTGGGCCTACATCTCCCTGTCCCATCGTTTTAAACTCTAAAACTTTAGAACTTAAACCTAACGTACCCGTTTGAGTTAGAAGGTTCATTTTTCTTTCACTTCGGTCCATTTTATTTAGAGGACAGCCTTTCTTCCTTTACCTTTTTCTAAGAGGTTTCGTCATTTGAGTTGGAGATGTTTCCTCTGGCTGGAGGGGATCGTCATTTTAGTTAGAGACCTCTACTCTAGCCCCCTTTCTTCTTGCATGAGTGTTGAAAAAAAAAAGTTGAATTATCTTTGTTTAAGTGTGGTGTTTGATAGCTTAATAGTTTTTTGCTAGTATTACTGGCTTTATCCTTTGCATAGTTCCTAGACAATATTGTTGTGGTTGTTGTTTGGTTGTTACTATGTCCAAGGAAGGCAGAAAAGTGAAGCAGTATGGCTTCAAAAAATGCAACTCCTATACTCAAAAATGTCCTTAATGGATGGACACACTAGCTGTGTCTACTGTTTAGGTGCGGTGCACCCCCATGACTCTTGTTCAGTATGTCATGGTTTCAGTTCTAGGGTTCTGCAGGAATGTAGAAACAAACTGATGGTTAAGGGACTGCTTCCATTTGCTGAGGCTCTTGTAAGGAACCAGACCTCTTCAAAATCATCCCAGTCACCAAAATTGGACAAGTCTGCAAAAAGGGCTTCTTCCTCAGCTCCTGCCTCTCAGCCAGCTTAGAAACCTTCCAAGGATTCGAATTTGGATCCGAAGGCTTTTGTGCCCAAGAAAACTGCTCCTTCAGTTCCTCCAGTATTGTTGGAACCGACTGGGATTCATGTACTGACCTGGTCCCCAACCTTGGAGCCAGTATCCTCAGTCCCCCAGTCACCCATCTTACAGTCTGTGGCTGGCAGCATAAAATCATCGGCCCCATGCTCTTGATCATCCAGAAGATTATGATGTGGAGTGGGTAGTAAAGAGGTTTCTTTGGAATCTGGTGCTAGCCAAGATCTTTTCGAATCCAGCCCAAAAGGATTTGGAACCGACTTCTACTCCTGCCCCTTCTGCTATTCCTCATCCAACCTGAGTGGTTTCAGAGCCGGAGTGCTTAGATGTCTTTGTGGTGGAATCTTCGGGTCTGAGACTCACCCCTGGGTTTTCGTCCTCGACTCCTGTTCTTCGGTACCATCTTCTGTTGAGGGACGTGGCAGCCGACCCTCCCCTGTCAGATCCAGGGAGGAGAGTCAAGTCAGACCCTTTTCAGATCTGAATCTACCTCTCGGGGCTTCAGCATGGGTAAGCTCAGCACCTACATTGGCCTCGGAGCCCACCTTATTGGCACTGGAAAAGTCTGGTTCTTCAGAGTCAGAGGCTCCCTTGTGCCCGGGTCATGGTACCTTCGAGATGATGAGGAGTGTGCTGTCAACCCTGATGGCTCCACCCTCAGATCCAGGCACTCTTCCCTCAAAAGTGCCAGTGTCTGCCTCTGTACCAGCCCCCAAGAATAGAGAACCAATGCCCCAGGATGCCCCATTTGGTGAGTCACTCTCTTCTGAAACCTCCCCAGAGGAGCCCTCTGAAGAGGGTTTCTTGGAAGAGAAAACATCTAGACTCTCCTGAGGAGTCTGTCACTTCTAATACTGACTTAGAGGATTCAGAAGGGTCCCCACGGTCACCCTCTGAGGATGTGTCCTTCTCAGACATCCTAGAAATCCTGAAACAGAGAGGTGGCTGGAAGATTCTTACCCCTTCTAAGGATGAGTCCATATACCTGGAGGCATTTGAATCTCGACCATCTACCTCCTGGGTGTCTCTGCCTTTTAACTAGCTCCTTGGTGTAGTCAGTCGAAAGGCATGGGGCTCTCCAGAATCCATGGAACCTGTTCTGAGGAGGCACAACAAATTCATAACTGCCCTTCAGATAAGGAGTTCTTAACCAAAGGTGTCCCGGTAGATGCTATGGTGGTGCCGGCGGCCATCAAAAAGGAGTTAGCTGAAACTTCTTCATCTGTCCATCCACTGAATAAGGAATCTCGAACAATGGACAGATATGGGAAGCATATGTTCTCATCAGTGGCCTTTACATTCAGGTCACTGAACTATTTAGCCCACCTTACAAGACTCCAAAGGGATATCCTGAAAGAGTTAGGAGACACCTTCCAAGGTTCTACAGGTGCGGAGGTGTCAGGCAAGGTGACCTCTCAACTGGCTACCTTAAGTTCTGTAGTCAACTGCTCCATGAGGCTCATCTCATAAGCAGCTGATGGAGTGAGTAGGGCAGCAGGCACAGGAATAGCACTGAGAAGACATTCCTGGATGCCCCTTTGCGAGTTTCCTGAACCCTTCAGGTCTTCCTTCATAAACGCCCCTTTTGACTGCTCGTCCTTGTTCAGGCCAAAAGTGAAGGAGACTCTGACTAGGTGCGAGCAAGAAGGCAAAACTCTGTCTGCTGTGGGAGTACATTTTTCCATCCCTATCAGGCCTTATCCCAAAGGCCAGAAGGGTGGGAAAATGTGGTTCCATAAATCCCAAAGAGCTTCACTGGACACACGTGGTGACATTTCCCTCAGGGGCAGAGGGGTAAATAACAATGGAAGACACCGACCTCATGGCAGAGGGGGTCTGCAGAATCAAGACGACATTGATACATTCTCTAGCAGACCCTTCCAGTACCCCTGAAAGGAAGCCCACCTACCCACCTCTAGAGGCAGTTGGTGGCAGGCTGTCACTGTACCCAAAAGCCTGGCTGAACATCACTCAAGACAAATGGGTACAGTCAATAATTTCCAGGGGATACAACATACCCTTCTCCACCCCACCCCCATGAACAAAAAAATCAATCCCAGACATTCCACCCTTTTAAAGGGATCATGAAACTCTAGAGATACAAAGGTTGCTAAGAAAAAGAGTCACCCAAAAAGTCCCCACAGACCAAATTGGATCCAAAACTTATTCAAAGTTCTTTTTAGTTCCAAAGAAAACAGGAGACTGGAGACCCATCTTGGATCTCAGCAGACTGAACATGTCCGTAAAAAAGCAAAGTTCCAGATGGTGACACTTCAGCCTATACTCCCCTTTTTGGGACAAGACAATTGGATGTGCTTATTTGATCTTCAGGATGCGTACTACCATATAAAAATGGACAGGCAATCCAAGAGATATCTGCACTTCTGGCTGGGAGCCAGCCATTACCAATTTCAATGCTCTGCCCTTTGGCCTCATTACAGCCCCCAGAGTGTTTATCAAATGCATGACAGTAGTCACAGCTCACCTGAGGTGTCTAGGATTCTGGGTGTTTCCATACTTAAATGACTGAATCTTGACCACCACCACCAAGCATCTACTAACCAAGGCAAGAGACATCACCATCCATCTATGCTTAGAACTAAGCATTACAATAAATTTTGAAAAATCTGCCTTGTTGTCATCACAGCATATTACATACATAGGAGCAGACAAACACAAAAGACATGGTTGCAAAATTGCCTCACGACAGGGTACAGACACTGTGCCATCAAATGTTCATCTTGCTCTTGAAGAAAAAAGTACAGGCAAAGTTTGTTCTGAAGCTCTTAGGCACCATGGTGGCTGCTATAACACTAGTACCTCTGGTACGTCTACATATGAGAGTCCTACAGTGGCTACTCATTGCTCAGTGGTCCATGCAGGAGTTGCCCATGTCCCACAAGATCTTCATCATAGACTCCTGCAAGAAGGATCTACGCTGGTGCTTCAATCCACACAGGTGACTCTAGGCAGGCCATTCACTCTCCCCCAACCAGTAGCTACAGTGACCACAGATGCTTCCCAGATAAGGTGGGTAGGCATTATCTGGGAAAGACTGTCCAAGGAATTTGGCAGGAACACAAGTACCATCTGCACATCAATGACCTAGAGATGAGAGCAGTGTTTCTGATGTTGCAGGCATTCCAGAACTCTCTTCCACCAGGTACGACTGCAGTATAGACAGACAATATGTTGGTAGTGTGATACATCAACAAACAAGGTAGAACCAGATCATACCCCCTCTGTCAAGAGGCTCAGAGAGTATGGCAATGGGCAATATCTTCTCAATGCTTTCTGATTGCAATGCACATTCTGGGCAAATCCAACATAATAGCAGATAAATTAAGCAGACCAATTCTGATGCCTCACAAGTGATCCCTGAAACAGGAAATTGTGAACCAAATTTTTTGAAAATGGGGCCAGCCTTGCTGCAGCTTCTTTGCCACATCTATGAACACCAAATGCAGCAGCAACCTTGCCCTAATCCCTCCTCCAATTGAGTCACCAAGGGATGCACCTGTTCACGATTGGCCTCCGGGACTTCTTTGTTCCTTTCCCCCATTTCCTCTTATCCCTGAAGTTCTCCAGAAAGCTAAATCATTGAGCTGCAGGTTAATTCTTATTGCTCAATACTGGTCTCATCAAATCTGGCTCCCCTTCCTATGGCCCCAACTCCAAGAGGAGCTGTGGATTCCAGACTCGGTGCCAGATCTTCTGACTCATCAGTCAGGAATGCTCCATCCTTCTATCCAAACTCTCAAGCTGACAGCCTGGCTGCTCCACTTCCAATCTTAGCCTGGCTTCCAGATATATCCCCCGCAGTGCATCACATTCTGGTCTCTTCTCATAAGACAACAACTAGAAAACTGTATGCTAGCAAATGAAAAAGGTGTTTTTGTTGGGCTTCCAAGAATCAGATAGACCCCTTTACAGCCCCGGTAAGTAAAATTTAAAATTTCATAGCAGAGATTTTCAGTGAAGGGGCTGTAGCAGCTACCATACAAGTACAATTAGCTGCCATATCTAACTGCCATATAGGAGACATGGGTTCAAAAATAATGTCTCACAGATTGTGCAAAGCCTTCCTGACAGGTACTTTTCTACTAAGGCCCCTAGTAAGAGAACAGCCACCTCCTTGGGACCTTAATTTGGTACTGACTACTCTGATTCGACCACCTTATGGACCAGCCTCTTCTTGTGAACTAAAATTTCTGACCTAGAAAACAGTCATTTTAATGGTCATTACTTCAGCTAGGAGGGTTTCAGCTCCAAGCTCTATCCATACACCCTCCCTATCTAGTTTTTCACAAAGACAGAATCTCTCTTAGAACAAATCCTTCATTCCTTCCAAAAGTATGTTCTAAGACCAATTTGAATGAGTCCATTGACCTACCTGTCTTCTTTCCAAACTATGGCAACAGGGCAGAATATAAACTACACCAAATGGATGTCCACAATTACAGTTCTACTTGCATAGAACAAAGGAGTTTAGAAAAGCTGACCAGCTATTTGTCTCCTTCTTAGATAACAGAAAAGGTGCACCAGTTTCTAGAGTTACCTTATCAAAATTGCTGATACTATTACCTATGGATATAATTCTCAACATAAACAATTGCCAGGAAAGATTAGGGGCCACTCAACAAGAGCTAAGTCAACTTTGATTGCCTTTCAGGCCAGATTACCTATGGGCACAATTTGTGCGGCAGCCACATGGGTCAATCTTCATACCTTCATCACTCATTACAAAGTAGATGTGACCTCAGGGATCAGGGCTTCCTTTGGTTCCACTGTTCTGTAGAGCTTATTCCCTTGAGCCACCCAAGAAAAAAGGTGCTGGGGACACTGTCCCAACTAGCTAGAGTGAAAGTGAGATAGGATAACATAACATTAAGAATAAGACGTTATGTACTCACCATAGCATTTCATGTTTATTGTCCATAATCTCACCTTCATTCCTGCATCCCACCATATTTCCCCCAACCTTTGCACCTGGCGGATCGAGAGGAAACTTTTATTGGTGTAAAACATTCTCTGCTTCCCTTTTGGCCTCATGAGTCATAGGCTAAGAATTGTGACATTCTTTTTACTATATGGCTTCTGTTTAGTTAACAATCTGCAAACAAGATCTGAGTTATCTTCCCTAGGCATCATGGGATAGGGTATAGCCTCAAGCCAGTGGAAGCTCTCAAGCTTTAGTAATAGGCCGAGTCCCAACCAGCAAGAATGAAAGCAAGATTATGGACAACAAACATGGAACGTTATGCTGAGTACATAACTTCTTATTTTTTTTACTCTGACTTTACTAATCTTCTTTTCTATGTTCCCTCTTTATTTTTTTACCTTTTTATTGTGAAATTTTCCATATCTGGATGCCTTTGCATATATATCTCTTTGAATATCTTTGGGGCTGCCTTTTTTGTGTTGATTAATTTGGCTTTCTCTTTTGTATGAATATTGTACAGATCTCTCTTTCTTTCCCATGTCCATATTTTTTTTTTTATAACTTTCAAAAGTCTCTAGATTTTGTTCCTTATATTTTTCCCCTTTCTCAGATGCTTCTTTTTCCAAACAGATCAAGGTTTCTTGGCTGTATTAGTTGAAGGCAGCAAAGTAATTTTTCTACACAGCTGAGAGCCCGTGATTAGTGAAACATGAGTCAGAAGTATGCATTATTCCATAACCAAATGTAAAGAAAGGGTGTATGTTCTTTACTGGCTAAATAGAGCTAAACAGATGAACACATTACTGAAATGTGATGTTTTGAGGTATTATTTTACATTTGTTTAATGGGAGAAAGAGACAGTAAGTCTATTTAGTTTTCTTTTACATGCCTCAGCATGTTTGTTCCCGTCTGTCTCTGCTTTCCCTTTCCCCGTTTTCTTTTTCCACCTTCCCATGGCCTTTTGAATGCAACTGTGGATTCCTTTCTCGCCTCCATTCTTGTAGTGTAGGCCATGGGTCTACAGCCTTCTCTTTGAAAAAGTACTTTCAGAGATCCAAGCAATACTTAGTGTGTACAATCTCTTACTTGTGTAGTCTTCTTCCCTGTGTCCTTCCAGTTCAGAATGACCATGTCACAACTTCTGGATATTATACTAAGCATCAGCATCATGCACCTCTATTTTTTCTGGTCTCAAGTCAGAAGAGCTGTAAATTCCATATATGTGTGTGTGTGTGTGTGTGTGTGTGTGTGTGTGTGTGTGTGTGTGTGTATATATATATATATATATATATATATATATATATATATATATATATATATATATATGTTTTATTCATTTCTTGAATGGGTAAGTCCACTGGACATAAATGTCCCTTTTCAGGGATGACTCTGGAGTGTTATCTGGTTAGGTACCTTGCTCAGAGTCACACAGCTGGCAAATGAAGGCAGAAGAAATTAGCCCCTGTACCTTGGACTATTGGAAGCAACTTATTAATCCTCTTTGCTTAGTGCCAGAATAAAGTTCTTTAGCTACCAGTCATACTCATTTTCCTTCGTCTTTATGTTGTTTCTTACAGGTTGTGTGTGGATTTCTTTCATCAGCCTGATGTCCTTTTCCTTATATGGCATCCAGACCTGCACACTGTGCTTGAGGTGTGGTCTGACAAAAGCCTTGTGGAGTGTAAGCATTACCTCTTTCCTACTGAAATCTGTCCAGCCCCAGGGGGTACACCCCACATTCTATTTGTTGTCACCAATGCTCTATCCATCTGCTCCAAGTGGTCCAGTCTAGGTGTGCTGCTTAATACTTCCAGATCCTCTGCCTGCTCTGTTGACATCCTTCCCTGCCTCCCAGATAACATTTCACACTAGGGTTGCTGTGGCCTAATTTCAGCACTTTTGCTGAAACTCAGTGACCATCTTCTTCTCCATCTCTCAGTGCTAAACATATCTTTGTGTCATCAGTAATGAAGTTGGTGCTATTTTCTGTTCCCTAAGATAAGTGTGAGATAGGCATATTGCAGATTATTTTACATAGAACTAACTCTTGCAGTACTCAGTCTTTTGCTCCTGACATTCTGTCTTGCCAGACCCTCTTTGCCTGACCATTCAGCCATGCAATTGTTCAGTTCCTCAGTCATGGCTAAAGTCCTCAACCCTAAGGTTTTCTCATCGACCTCCTATGCAGTTTCCATTCCATGGCCTTAATGAAGTCCAGATGGTTCATGGTTACTGGTACTCCCTCTGAAGTTGAACTGTAGCCCAATCATAAAGCTGAATTGTGTTTTTTTTTTTTTATTTTATTTTTTCTTAACTAGGTTTGTCCTACTAGGCTAGTAGCCTCTATTCAGGGGAGACCGGAGGTGGTATTTGGCCACAGTATCTGGGAACATCCCCTACTCTTGGTAGATGGGGGAAGGATTTGTGTGCTACACATCCTGACTTCCTGTTTCCTGTCCACGTGCAGAGGCAGCCAGGCAGAACAAGAAGAAAATATGGCTGATTCAGCTTTGGCAGAAAATGAAGTGAAGGTTCATGAAAATGTAGTTGAAATGGTAGAATCACTACCAGAAGTTTTTTCTGATGCTGTGGGTGCAGAAAAACAGTCATACTGGAAGAAAAATAGATTGTAGCTGTAAAAGAGATGGATTCAGAGGAAATCTTTCAGAGCAGATTGTTTGAAGGAGAGACAGTTACCTCTAAGAAATGCATAATTGCAACCCTCCAATCGGGAGGGTTGCGGGATGATTATTTGGAAGAAATGCTAAAACAAAGTGAATGAAAAAGTGGAGCAGTAATTTCATGCAGTGACATCATGGAGAAAATAGAAGAAGAAAAAAGAGAAGAAGAGACTGTGCCGGAAAAAGTCCAAGAGCCAAAAACTTATGCACAAACTGTGGGAGAAGGAACAAAGAAGAAAGAAGAAATAAAAGAAACAAAAAAGAAGTATACAGTACATGTGAGCTGTAAAAAAGAAGAAAGTTTGGACAGGTATAAGGTTTGGGACTCTGTCATAGCACCTCTGGATGTCAAAACAAAAGAGGTAAGAGCATTCATTTTAATCAATAAATAGAGTTTTTATGACTTGATATTTGAGACTGGGCAGGCCATGGAAAATTTTTTGGGTGCATATGAACAAAAGAAAAATATTTATCCATGGTTAGAATATGTCATGCAAGTTTTTACAGACAAAAAAAAAAAGATCTAGTTTAGAACTGAAGTTGAAGCAAAAGAACTGCAAGAACATTTCACATATATGTGAACATATATAATGAAAGAGGACTATGGACTGGGGGATGGGAATGTGGAGTAATACTGAAAATGCAAAACGATAGTGTTATGCACGTACCTAGTATTATTGATGTTCATGGTAATAGGGAGTTTGTGAAATACAGGGGTCAACCAAAAATGTGTTATTTTTGTGGAAAAAATTATCATTTAATCAATGAATGTGATAACAAAATATGCTATTTGTGTTGTAAAATGGGGTATGAGGCAAAATAATGTGATTTAAAGTGTAAAAAATGTGGCAATACTAGTCATTCATGGCTAGAATGTAAAATGAATGTGCAAGAAAATGAAAATAAAGTTATACAGGATAAAGAGATAGAATATGTGATACAAAAAATGTACAAAAAGATGTAACTTATAAACAGGTTGTACATGAAGTTAAAGAAAGTAACAAGGAAAAAGAAACAGAGGAGACAAGTGATGAAGAAGCTGGTTGGTGCACAGTAAGAAATAAAAAGAATTTGATAGGGAAAAGAGTTAAAGAAAGTCAAAGAAAATTCAAAAATATAATGCTTAGAGAAAATATCAGATTATTAACAGAGGAAGAAAGAATACAAACTGAAAAAACTTTGGAATGGTGAGGTAGTTTGGAACTTGGGGAAATAAACATGCTCAGACATATGTATATTATGTCAAGAAAGCATTAAAATATTAGATGTAACCATAGTGGAACTAGGCCGAACTATGGTAAAAGATGTGAGATGCAAAAATATATGTAACAAAAAAGAGAGACAAATGATGTTTAAAAATATTCTTAAATATGTTTGTGTAAATATGGACATTATAGTGGTGGGTAATTTTAATTGTAATTTAAGGAAAAATAAGAAATTGTGAGGTTAAAATGGCTAAATAAATTATGAGAAGTGGAAAGTTAAGTGTATGGGAGAATAACTACTGGACCTATAAAAGGAATTAAATTAGGACAGAAAGTGATTACTTTTAAATATCTGATAGTTTAAAAATTGTAAAAAGGAATTAAGTATGCAGGATTTTCAGATCATGTGGCAATATGGTTTAAAGTGCAGGAAAATGAAGAATATATAAGAATAGGAAAAAGAATAAAGAGAATGAAAATGAATTAGATTTAGAAGAGAAAAAAGAACTTGTGGAATTATGGAAAAATCATATGACTATGAGGAAATTTTATGAGAATTGGACTGTTTGGTGGCTTAATTTTAAAGAAAAATATAAAACTATTTTTAGAATGTATAATCAAGAAAAGAAAAAGAGAGATATGTGATATTAAGTCAAGAAACATTTAAAGAGTTATTAGAGAAGAAACATTCCTTTTATGAAAAAGGAAGAGAAATATATAAAATGAATCAAATTAAAATTAACAACTTGTTATATAAGCAAAAATATTGTTTACAAGGAAAGAAAGAAGAGGTAGCACCATATCTGAGTAAAATAATAAACGAAGGAAAAAATAATAAGAGAATTAAAAAATAAGGAAGGTAAGCAAATAAGATAGCAAGAAGGAATATACAAAATAATTAAATAATATGTATTGGAATTACTTGTTAAGAGAGAAGAAAACATAGAGCAAATTTATAAAGGTGAAAAATTAAATAAAGAAGATAATGAGAACTTAGAAAATAACCATGAAAGAATTGAATGAAATTCTAAAAGATATTAACATGAATTCTGCAACAGGACTGGATGGAATTGAATATGGTATGTATAAAGAAATGAAGGAGTGGCAAAAATGTATTTTTTATAGAAGTTATGAATGAATAGTTAGAAACTGGAGTTAAAGAGAAAGATATATGTGTAGGAGTTATAAAATTTATATTTAAAAAAGGAAATAAAGAGGAGATAAACAAATTGGAGACCTATAACACTGAATAATACAAATTATAATTTTTTTATGAGAATAATAACGAAAAGGTTACAGAAAAAATGGATAGAATATATGACCAAAATGTATTTGGAAGAAAAGGAAAAGGAAGTCAAGAGTTATTATGAATAATAGGAGAAATAATTGATGATATCATAAATAAAAATGTAGAAGCGAATGTTTTGATAGGGGATATAAGAAAAGAGTATGATAATATCCAATATAAATCATTATGAGGAATTTTGCAGGCATATAATGTAAGGCAAAGAATATTACAAGATATAAAATCTGTTTATGAAAGGAACTATGTGAAACTAAATGTAAATGGCTGGATTGGGGAAGAAATAAATATAGAATGTGAAACAAAGCAGGGCTGCCAAGCTACTAGTGTAATTTTTACATTAGTTATGAAGTAATAGTGAAGGAAATTAATAAAAAGTCAAGTAGTGATGGATACAAAATGAAGGAAGTACGATTGCCAATAATGTGTAATTTTGTGAATGATATTGTATTAATTGTTAAAAATAAAGTATGGATGGAAAAAGTAAATGAAAAATTAAGTATAAATTAAAAAAAAATAGTTTAAGTATAAATAAGGAGAAAAGTAAAGGATTTGGATTTGAATGTATGGTAGGAGGTGTTGAGTTCAATGAAAAATATATAGATATATTAGGAATAAGATTTGGAAAAAATGAATACAGATAACAATGGGATAATGTACTCAAAGAAGTAAAGGATTTGACTAATGTTTGGAAATCATATAGATTTTCATATAGAAAAAAGCACACTTGTTGAACACCATGGTAATAGGAAAAATTGTTTATGTTGCTAACGTCTATATCATTCCTATTAAGTATGAAAAGGAATTAATGATGACTATATTCTCATTTATATGGGGCTTCAGATCAAATCCAGTCAAAAGAGGGATTCTGTATATGAACGAAAAGCAAGGAGGTTTGGGTTTAATAAGCCCAGTAGTACATGCAGCATCTTTCATTTTATATAAGGTATTAAAAGGAATTATGAAGGAAAATAAAAACTTGATAAAAATGATACTATACTATATTATACATACAAAGAAAGAGTACCAAAACAAAATTGTGTTATGGAAAGTAAAAAATATATGTGAGAAAACTAGAAAGGAATGGTACTTAAGTATTATGCAAGCATTTTATTGTATTGATTCATGGAAAGATTTAGAAATAGATAAGAAAAAAGCCATGAGGATGAGATATAATAACTATAAAAAGATTAAAGAATGAAATGATTTTTATATTAGAAAATTGCCGGTTAAGGCAAACATGCCATAACAAAAAAGCAAGATAGAATATGTAATACATGTGGAGAGGTTGAAACTACTGGGCATGTGTTTTTGAAATGTGAAAGAGTTAATAATTTGAAGAAAGAAACATGTAAAGATAATAGGGTGCAAAGTTTGTTAAAATGTGAATAAATAAATATGGACATAATATAATTTCATTATTATGGTGCACATAAACAGGAAGAAGTGAAGAAAATGGACAGAGTAATAATTTATGCTTCATGGACTATATGGAATGAGAAACTAAATTAAGTGAAGTACAATGGAAAATGGACTTTGACAAAGATTTTGAAAAAAATAATGTTTTGGTTGTGGATAAAAGAGTGGAGGGAATGTTTAAATTGAAGTTTATAATGTATGGAGATTTGTAAATAGATTTAAATATGTAAATAATGTATAGTGTATATATATATATATCAATAATAAACTCCTACTCTTGGTCATCAAGGGAAGGGTTTCTGTGTTACACATCCTGACTTCCTATTTCCTATCCAGGTGCGGATGCAGCCAGGAGGAACAGGAAGAAAACATGGCTGATTCAGCTTTTGCTGAAGCTGGAGTGAAAGTTGTTGAAAATATAGTTAAAATGGTAGAATAACTACCACAATTTCTGTACTGATGATGTGGGTGCAGAAAAAACAGTGATATTGGAAGAAAAGCAGATTATAGCTGAAATGGAGATGGTTTCAGAGGAAAACTTTCAGAAGCGATTGTTTGAAAGAGAGATAATTATCTCAGAAAAATGCATAATTGCAACCCTCCAATGGGGGGGGGGGGGTTGCAAGATGATTATTTGGAAGAAATAATAAACTAAAGTGAGACAGAAAATGGAGTAGCAATTTCATTGAGTGACTTCATGGAAAAACGGAAGAAGAAAAGGGAGAAGAAGAGACTTTGCCAGAAGAAGTTCCAGAGACAAAAAAAAACGTATGCACAAACTGTGGAAGAAGGAACGTAGAAGAAAAAAGACATAAAATAAACAAAAGGAAGTATACAGTATGTGTGAGCAGTAAAAAAGAACAATGTTTGGAGACATATGAAGTTTGGGACTCTGTCTTAGCACCTCTGGATGTCAAAGCAAAAGAGGTAAGAACATTTCTTTTAATTAACAAAGAGACTTTTTGTGACTTGATATTTGAGATTGAGCAGACCATGGAAAATTGTTTGGGTGCATATGAACAAAAGAAAAATATCCATTGTCAGAATATGTGGTGCAAACTTTTTACAGACAAAAAAAACAGGAATAATGATCTAGTTTAGAATGGAAGTTGAAGCAAATGAACTGAAAGAACATTTGTTAACTTTATGTAAAGATGTAATGGAAACTACAAAAATATATGATGAAAGAGGACTATGGACTGGGAGTTGGGAATGTGGAGTAATACTGAAAATGGAAAATAATAATGTTATGCATATACCTGGTATTATTGATGTTCATGGTAATAGGGTTTTGTGAAATATAGGGGTCAACCAAAGACTTCTTATTTTTGTGGGAAAAAAATGATCAATTAATCAATGAATGTGATAAAGAAGGTGTTATTTATGTGGTAAAACAGGACATAATGGAAAAATGTGATTTAAAGTACAAAATGTGGCAATACTGGTCAGTTGTGGCTAGAATGTGAAATGAATGTGCAAAAAAATGAAAACTAAAATGAAATTATACAGGAGAAAGAGAAGAATTTGTTATACAAGAAAATGTACAAAAATGTGACTGATAAAGAGGTTGTACATGAAGAAGAAGAAAGTAACAAGGAAAAAGAAACAGAGGAGACAAGTGAGGAAGAAGCTGCCTGGTGTATAGTAAGAAATAAAAATAATTTGATAGGAAAAAAAAAAAAGAAAAAAATGTAATACTTAGAGAAAATAAAAAAGGAAAGGGATAAACATTTTATTATACTAACTATTCTTAAGGACTGAAAATAGCTTTAAATGTGAACAGTGTGAAACATCTTAAGAGGGGACTATACTGCAATGGTATGTTGCAGTAGATGCACACATTATTATTTAAGAAGATATCAGATTATTAACAGATGAAGAAAGAACACAAACTGAAAAACTTTGGAATGGTGTGGTAGTTTGAAACATGGAGAAAGAAGCATGCTCCAGCATATGTATATTATGTCAAGAAAGCATTAAAATATTAAATGTAACCATAGTGGAACTGGGATGAATTACTATAATAAACTTGAGATTGAAAAATATGTGTTTAGAATTATAACTTTATATGCATATTTAACAAAAAATGGACATATGTAACAAAAAAGAGAGAAACATGATGTTTAAAAATGTTCTTTAATATGGTTGTATAAATATGGACATTATAGTGGTGGGTGATTTTCATTGTACTTTAAGAAAAAATAAGAGCATTTGTGGTGTTAAAATGGTTAAAGAAATTATGAGAAGTGGAAAGTTAAGTGTATGGGAGAAAAACCACTGGACCTACAGAAGGTATGAAATTAGGACAAAAATGTATTATTTTTTAATATCTGACAGTTTAAAGTTAAAGAAAAAGGAATTAAGCATGCTGGATTTTCAGATCATATGGTTATATTTATTTTATTTTATTTTATTTATTTTACATTTGTTGACCGGGCTAGTATAACTGGATATATGTCCATTTTCAGTAGACGCCCGGGGAGAAAAGCTCCACTAAACAGATAGTTGCAACTTCAGATACAGTACACTTTTCCGACTAATACAGTTGTTTACATAGCAACTTAGTAATCATGAGAGATAACATATTTAAAAAAAGACAAAACAATAAAAGAATAAAAAAAATATTTAGAAGACAGTGACATGTTCATAAAGTCCAAGCTGGGTATACATAAACATATTCTATAATAGTTCCTAAGAAGGATGGCATTTATACAGTCTTAAATTAGCTAAACTGATCAGATTTTCAGAGGTATAAGAAGGGGGTGGACTTAATGTAGCAATAGTGAAATTAGTATATAGTGCACATAACATGAAGGGGATTCTTAGTCTGGGTTAGTACATGGGCATAGCCAATGAGTTATAAGGTATACGGTATAATTTGAGTTTCTTTTTGAATAGTAGCATTGAAGAAAGAGATGTGAGTTCACAGGGAAGTAGGTTCCAGGTTTTCCCCACAGTGTTAGAGAACAGTGAATCCCCTGCTTTATTGTTGGGTTTATGTATGGATACCAATAGTTTATTTGCTGAGCATAGGGTTATACGGGGTGATTAGGCTCATGAGTTTTGGTGTATTGCTAGAATGATAAAGGGTCTCATGGGTGATAAAAAGTTGGTGAAATTGAAGCTGATTATGCATATGCATATTATATGGGTTAAAGTACAAGAAAATGAAGAATATATAAGAATGGGAAAAGGAATAAAGAGAATTAATGAAAATAAATTAGATTTAGAAGAGAAAAAACAACTTATGGAATTATGGAGAAACATGAATATGATAGGGTTTTATGAAAACTGGACTATTTAGTAACTTAATTTTAAAGAGAAATATAAAAAAGAACTTTTAGAATATATAAGGAAGAAAAGAAAAAGAGTGATATAAGATCTTACATTAAGAAACATTCAGAGCCTTATTAGAAAAGAAAATTTCCTTTTGTGAAAAAATATATAAAATGAATTGAATTCAAATTAACAATTTGTTATATAAAAATACTGTTTACAAGGAAAGCAAGAAGAGGTAGCACCATATTTGAGTAAAATAATAAAATAAGAAAAATAACAGAATTAAAGAATAAGGAAGGTAGGGAAATAAAACAGCATGAAGGAATATACAAAATAATTATAGAATATGTATTAGAATTATTTTTTAAAAGAGCAGAAAACATGGAACAGATTTTTAAAGGTTAAAAATTAAATAATGAAGATAATGAATATTTAGAGCAAAAATAACTATGAAAGAATTGAATGAAATTCTAAAAGATATTAACATGGATTCTGCAACAGGACTGGATGGAATTGAATAGTGTATGTGTAAAGAAATGAAGGAGTGGCAAAAAATATATTTTTATAGAAGTTATGAATGAATGGTTAAAAACTGGAATTAAAAGGAAAGAGATATGTACAGGAGTTATAAAATTTATATTAAAAAAGGAAATAAAGTGGAGATAAAAATATTGGAGACCTATAACATTCAATACTACGGATTATAAAATTGTCATGAGAATAATAACAAAAAGGCTACAAAATGGGTAGAATATATGACCAAAATCAATTCAGAAGAAAAGGAAAAGGAAGTCAAGACTTATTATGGATAATAAGAGAAATAATTGATGATATCATAAATAAAAATATAGAAGTAAAGGTTATGATAGGGGATATAAGTAAAGCATTTGATACTATTCAGTATAAATCATTATGGGGAATTTTGCAGGAATATAATGTAAGCAAAAACAATTACACGTAATAATAAAATCAGTTTATGAAAGGAACTATGTGAAACTAAATATAAATGGGTGGCTTGGGGAAGAAATACAAAATAGAACATGAAATAAAGCAGAGCTGTCCAGCTAGTAATGTAATTTTCTCATTGGTTATGAATGTAATAGTGAATTAAATTAATAAAATGTCAAGTAGCGGTGGATACAAAATGATGAAGGAAGTACAGTTGCTAATAATGTACAGTTATGTGGATGATATTGTACTAATGGTTATAAATAAAGTATGGATGGAGGAAGTAAATGAAAAATTAAGTATAAATTAAAAAAATGGTTTAAGTGTAAATAAAGAGAAAAGTAAAGGATTTGCTTTCAAGGTATGATAAGAGGTATTGAGTTCAATGAAAAATATATAGATATATTAGGAATAATATTTGGAAAGCATGAATACAGACAACAACAATGGGATAATGTATTCAGGGAAGTAAAAGATATGAGTATTTTTTGGAAATCATATAGTTTTTCATATAGAAAAAGCATACTTGTTGAACACCATGGCAATACAAAAAATTGCTTATGTTGCTAACATCTATATTATTCAATTAAGGATGAAAAGGAATTAATGATGATTATGTTTTCTTTTATATGGGTCTCTAGACTGAATCCAGTCAAAAGGGGGATTCTATATATGAAACAAGAGCAAGGAGACTTGGGTTTAATAAACCCAATAGTAGACACAGCATCTTTAATTTTATATAAGGTATTAAAAGGAATTATAAAGGAAAAGAAAAACTTCACAGAATTGATACTATATTATAAATACAAATAATTGTGGGAAGGAATGAAAGTTAAAAAAGTAAAATAATTGTGAATGAAGAAATGAAAGGGTACCAAAACAAAACTGTGTTATGGAAAATAAATAAAAGAATATATGTGAAAAAATAGAAAAGAATGGTACTTAAATATTATGAAGACATATTATTGCATTGATCCATGGAAAGATGTAGAAATAGACAAGAAAAAAATGCCATAATGGTGAGATATAATAACTATAAAAAGATTAAAGAATGTAGTGATTTCTTATGGAGATTGTCTAGTAGAAAATTGCTGGTTATGGCAAATATGCCATACAAACAACCAGAAGTTCGCTGGAAACTCCAAATAAGGGCTCGCAACACAAACAGTTGAAGTAGTTTATTGAATAACGCTCACAAATTCATACGTTTTTGACACACTTCTTCTTCAAAATCTTCAAATTAGCTTTCAGTCCAAATTCCTTAGCCAACCGCTGTAAGTCCGAATATTTCAAGGAATCCAACTCCATGTCCTTAGTTCAAGTAGGTCGCAAGCACACTCGATTTACAAAATTAATATTGCTGTTTTCATATGCCATACAAGAAAAAGTAAGATAGAATATGTAATAAATGTGGAGAGTTTAAGATTACTGCGCATGTGTTTTTGAATAGTGAAAGAGTTAATAAGATGTGGAAAGAAATATTTAAACATAATAGAGTGAAAAGTTTAATACAATTTGAGCAAATAAATATGGACACAATAGAATCTGGTTATTATGGTGCATGCAAATAGGAAGAAGTGAAGAAAATGGACAGAGTAATATGTTATGTTTCATGGACTAAATGGAACGAGAGACTAAATGAAATCAAATACAATGGAAAATTGACTTTGATATAGATTTGGAGAAAATAATGTTTTGGTTGTGGATAAAAGATTGAGGGAAATGCTTAAATTAAGTTTATAATGTATGGATTTATGTAAATAGATGTAAATAATGTAAATATTTAAATAATATGTAACGTATATATCAATAAAAGACCCCTACTTTGGCACTTGCCTTGTTCGAACATGAGTACATACCCACTTCTCTTTCCTAGAGTGGAGGCAGCTGGGAGGTTGTACATGAGATGGAATGGCAGCAACAGAAGAGAGTGGAGGTGAATGTTGACTCAAACAGAATAAGTAGTGTGGAGATGGAGGATTTGAAGGAAGTGTTCCAGAAAAAGTTATTTGAGCAAACTGAGGAAACAGCCTTGGAGGAATGTGTAATTATAACCCTTCAATCTGGAGATGAAGAAGAGATGCTGGAAGGAAGCAGTGGGAAAAGGAAAACATATACAGAGACAGTAGCAACTACATGAGAAGGAGTGAGGGACAAAAAGAAAGAAGATGATACAAAAAGATTTGTAGCAAGAATACAGAGCAAAATAGAAAATGGATCGTATGGGACAATATAATTTTGCTTTTGGGGACAAAAGTACAAAAGATAACATTTATTTTAATTAACAAAGAAACATTTTGTGACTTTTTTGAGACTCTACAAGCTACAGGGAAATGTCTGTGTGAGTCTGAAAAAAAAACAGACTAACAATCTTTGGAATGGATATATAGTAAAAGCATCTTTCTGAGAAACTAAAAAAAATTAATATAAAACTTAGAATGGAAGTGGAAAGAGACATTAAAAGAATATTTTAAAAATATATGTAATGAAGTAATAGATATTTCAAAACTGTATGACAACAGTTTTTTGGACTGAGACATGGGATTGCATTGCTATTCTGAAAATAGAAATGTATAAAGCTGTACATATTCCAAATATTATAAATATGGATGGTAACAGGTTGTGAAATATTTTGGGCAACCGAAAATATGTTATTTTGTGGAAAAGAAGGACATTTAATTAGTAGTTGTGATAAGAACAAATGTTATATATGTGGTAAAACAGGACATAAAGCAAAAACTGTGAACTTGAATGTTAGAAATGTAAAAAAAGGGCATTTATGGATGGATTGCAAAGAAAAAGATGAGCTAAGTAATATAGATCATAGTAAAGAAAAATGGAAAGAAGGGGTGAATATGAGACTGAAATAGATGAAAACATGAAAAGGGAGATACTAAAAAAGATAATGAAAAAGAATTACAGATAGAATCAGAAGTTAGTGATAAAGAAAATGTAAGCTGGAAAATAGTAAGAGGAATAAAGGATTCTATTGGTAGAAGAGTTAAACATAGAAAAAGAAAAATTTAATGCTATTAGTACAAAGGAAAAGAGGAAATGGATGAAGGCTTTCACATAAGACATTACTATAGGATGATATCCCCAAAATGAGGAATTAGAGAAAGGAATAATTTAAAAAATATTTCTGTGAATGTTAATAGTATGAAAAATATTCCTAGAAATGTCATAATTATTTGGGTAAATATGAGGATTTTGGCACAGAAAGAAAGACCGCAGACTCAAAAAATTACAGGATGGAAATAATATGGAACACAGGGAATGAAATGTTTTCAGGAATAGCAATTCTTTGAAGAAGAGTAATAAAAATTCTGGACATTATATTACTTATAATTGAAAAAGTAGCTATTTTAGGTATAAAATGGCCAGAAAAGTGTACAGAATCATTGCTATATATGCATACATAACTAGTATATTCAGGGAGAATTTATTTAAGAAAATATTAGATTATCTGTTTGTGTACATGGATATAATTATAGGAGATTTTAACTGTGACTTAAGTGGAAATAAAAAGAAAAGAGGAAAATATGTTAGAAAGATGTCAGAAGTAATAAAATGTAGAAAATTAACTATGTGGAATAAAAACTGTTCTTACAGGAAAGATACTATAAAAACTGAAATAGACTATTTTTTATAGAAGGAATATGTATAATGGAAGAAGAAAGTAGTGCAAATTTTTGCAGATCATTTGGCAATATGGTTGGAAGTATATAATAATTAATGAGTATGTAAAGATAGGAGCAGGTATAAAAGAATACATGAAAAGGAATGGAATGATAAAGGAAGGAAAGATATTACGCAGTTACAGAAGGATCATATTACTGTGAAAGCCTTTTACATCAAGAGGTCAGCAAGGTGGATTGCTTTTAAAAAAATATATAAAGAAGCTTATTTATCTTGGAAAAAATGAAAAGCAGGAATATGATAAAATATATAAAATTGAAATTAACAACTTAGAAAACAACAATATAGATTATTATCAGAAAGAAAAATAGATTTATAAGAAAAATTATAAGAAATTTAAAGGATTATTGTATAAAGAAAGTATTTTCTACAAGGGAGAAAAGAAATTTCACCTTATTTAAGTAAGATAGTAAATGAGGATAATAGTATGAGAGAAATGACAGATAACGAAGGTAGAATAAGAAAAGTTGGCAAATTATGAAAAATATTGTAAGGTGTGTAGATAAAATGTATAGTAATAGAAAGAAATAATGTTATAAAGAAATAGGAAGTAAAAAATTCTGAAGAAAATGGAAAACTTGAAAAAGAGATTACAGTATATCAATTAGAAAAAAATATTTAAAAAGTTAGATGTCATAAAATTGTCAGGCCCACATGTTATTGGGTTTGAAATTTATAAAATCTAGAAAAGTGGCAGAAAAACTCTTTAATGTGTGTATTTAATGAATAGTTAAATGAAGGATTAAAATATAAGGTATTGTGTAGTGGCATATTAAAATGTATATAGAAAAAAGGGAGAAAGTGTAGATATAAAAATTGGATATCAATAGTTCTAAATAATGCAGACTATAAGATATTTATGAATATAAAATAAAAGAGATTTGAAAATAAGATGCAATACATAATGGAGAAAAGTGTGTAGAGCATAAAAGGAAAAGAATGTCAAGAATTATTAATTATAGTGAGGGAAATCATAGATGATATAATTAGAAAATATATAATATTTGTGGTTATGATATTAATAAAGTGTTTGATTCAATGCAGCATAAAATATTATGGAAAATAATGGACATGTACAATATGAATAAAGTTAAGTTAGTGTGTAGAACTGCTTATAAGAATAATAAAGTAAGGGTTTTAAGTAATGGATGGACATGTAAAGAAATAAATATAAATAATGGTATAATACAAGGATATCCTAGGAGTAGCATTTTATTTACTTTGGTTATGAATACAGTAGTTAGAGAGAAGAACCAGGAAATGGAGAATGTAAATTATAAAATTCAAACAAAAGTTTAAATTCCAGTTATGTCTTATGCAGATGATAGTATAACAGCTAACAATAAAGAATGGAAGAGAGAGGTTATATTCTATTTAATTGAAAGTTTAAATGAAATATGTATGATACTTAATAAAGAAAAAAGTAAAGGATTGGGTGATACAAAAAAAATTGCAGGTATCCCATTTTCTGTGAAGGAAATATCTGTTTTAGTGATACATTTGATAAGGAAGATTATAAAATGTATGGTAATCAATAATAAAGGAAATAAAAGATAGCTGTATATTATGAAAATGTACAGATTAGCATATATGAAAAACATGTATTTGATTAATTCATTTGTATTAGGAAAGATAGGGTCTATATTATATAGAGGAAAACTCAAAATGTCGAATGCTCACATGAGCATAAATTCAGAAATTTGAAATCGCTATTGTGCGGGGGGTTGTGCCCCCCACACCCCCTCGCTAAATATATATTCCAACTCCAAGATCACACTACAGTGAGGAAAGGGCAAATATACTGATCTTCACTGTGCTGCGATCCAAAAAAATAAACATTGACTTCCTGCATTTACGCTCATGTGAGCATTCGACATTTTGATTTTTCATCAATCTAAAGTAGACCTGAAAGATAGCATATTTCTCCAGTGTAATCATGATTCCTAAAGGATATGAAAACATTTTATTAGAAATAATTGTTTTCTTTGTATGAGGATCAAGACCAAATCATGTTAAGAGGGGTGTTTTATATGTGAACAAGTAAAAAGGAGGATTAAGTATGATGCAGCCAATAGTTTATGCTGCTTCATTAAATATATATAAGGTACTAAAATGGTTAAATGAAAAAATGATAATTTAGCGACAAATGTATTGAAGTATAAAGAGTTTTGGGAAAACATAAGAAATAACAGAAGAACAAAAGAATATTTAAATAAGGAAATAGAGAATTGCTAACAAAATATAATAATGTGGAAAATAAAACTGATGAAGTAGAAGATAGAAAGGTAGGGTACAATAATATTATGAAGAAATATTATTGTATTAATCCATGGGAAAATATCTCAGAAATAAAGATTAAAGCAAGATAAAACATAAGTGGTGTAGATATAATATTGAATGTCAAGATTTTTTGTGGAGATTGAGAAGAAAGAAATTAGCAGTTAAGACAAATATGCCTTATAAAAAGAAAGGTGAAAAATATGTTTGCACTGTGAGGAAGAAGAAACAATAATTATGTTTTTTCTTTAAATGTGACAGTATTAAACAATTGTTGAATAAATTATGTATAGATTTTATTTGGAAATATAAAAAAAATATGAAGATATAAAAACAGACATGGTTGACTATGGATATTATGAAAACACAGACAAGAATTTGAAGACAGATTTAGATAAGAAAGTATTTATGGAATTTGGGTGATATGGAATGAATGAATCAATGAAATTATGTTCAATGGAAAATGGGTATTGTCACTCATACTAAAGAAAATCAGATTATGCGTATGGAAACCAGAGTGGGGGTCAATATAAAAATATAAAAATGGCAAACTCTGATGTATAAAGTCTGAAAATGAATGAAATGATTGTATAAATATGTAAATATGTGCATATGTGTGTGTGTGTATGTATATATATATATATATATATATATATATATAGATATATATATATAGATATATATATATATATATATGTATAGATATATATGTGTATATATATATATATATATATATATATATATGTATATAAATATATATATATATATATATATATATATATATATATATGTATATAAATACATTAGTATATATATATATATATATATATATATATATATATATAAACAAACGGCTCCTCTTTTGATAGGTGTTGTGGAATGTTTTACATCCACCTGAGTTACCACCAATTCAAGTACATGGGACCTCTGTTTAATATTTCATCCAAAGGGCAACACAGTCAGGACTGCAGCACCCCCCTTATATTGCATGGCAGTGTGAGCAATTGATCTGTCTGGTGTAGGAATAGAATACACAGTCTTCTGCACCAAAGATGAGTGTGCTACATGTTGTGCTAGTGACTAACATCTCCTTCTGATCACAAACCCATATTGGCTGTTGTCCTTGAAACTGATGACCTCTAGAAGTGCTACCGGACTTTCCTGGCAACTTTGTTTAAGCTATGAGTTCTGCAGTTCCCCTGATTTTTCATGTTCCCTCTTTGTAGACGGATATGACAGTTGCTGTGTTGCAGTCCTGTGGAACTTCTGTACTAGGCAGCACTTTGTTAAAGGTATGCACGAGGAAGTCTACTGACACTTTGGCCAGAATACTGAAGACTCGGGAAGCAGCCCTTCCAGTTCCTTGTGTTTCATCCAACCTAAAATCAACCCCTGAAACTCCTCCCTGTCTAACCTAGTGTTTGTACCGCCCTACATCTCTACCAGCATGATGCCTTCCACTTTCTTTCTGTACTGTATTCTTGCTTGGGAATCAAAATCAAAAGGAAGGAATAATGCCATGTGACATTCTAAGTTTACCCTGGATGAATGGGGGGTGTTGACTTGTTTCAGCACAAAGGTGTACTTTGTCTATTTGTCTTTAAAATACAGGCCATTACACAAAATTTCCATCAGTCTACTTCACTTTGTCAAAAACTCTAGTCATCGAATACCTTTTTGTTCAATGCTGTTCATTGAAGCCCCACACCATCAAATGTGCATTTAAAAAAAATATATATTTCCCAGGGAAAAGAAATGGTGGGCCATCATTAGGAATTTGCTCTTTTCCCCACTGTAGTGCGATCTTAGATTTGGTATACTTAGTTGGGGGGATGTGGGGTGGTACAGTCCCCCACCTGGGTGGGTTTTAAATTTTATTTTGTGACACTTGGTTGGCCAAGAGTTTTCATTTAAATGCACGTTCAATGGAGTCATGCTTCGATGAATAGCATTTGACAAAAAGGTATTCGATGATTAGAGTTTTCAACAAAGTGAAGTAGACATAATTTCCATATGCTGGGCAATTATATGAATCCTCAAGTCATAGCATTTTGCAGTGTAAGAATCTGTTTGCCTTACATTTTCTAATAATAAGATATCAGTTTATTGTCCTCTGTTTGGGAGCCATGTGTTTACTAACTTTGTGATTCAATGAGAATTAAAGCACTGGGTATCTACAAAGCCAGAAACAAGTTGAACAAATGATCCCAACAGTAAAATATGTTTTTGAATCTTTTTCTAACACAGCTGTTGATAGGTAGATGCTTGCTGTTAAACTAATGTGACTTTTAATTTTTCACTTCTACTACTTGACAGCAAACAAAATACTATTAACTGTTATAGGAAAGAGAGTACAAACAGAATTATTTTTGCTGTTATTGATCATCCAAAAATGTCTTACTAATAAAAAATGGGTAAGAGGATGAATTTTGATTTTGGTTTGGCAAAGAAAAGCAACATCCCAGTAACTGTTATTGGTTCAGCATGACAACCTCAATATTATTTGATTAATATAGGCTTATGTGACACTACTAGTAAATAGGTAGCTGTGTTTTTAAGACAGATTCTGTACTGTGATTGATCTGTCACATGACCTTGCATTCTCAGGCTGCAGTAAGTCTTTTTGGTGAATCGACATCATGTCTAATGCCTCGTATTCATTCATTCTGACAATGCCTGTCATTTACAAGCATACATTATACTACAGTATATACTAACCCTTCTGCATTATATATGTCTTCTAACCTATACTGTTTTTCTTTACTTGACATGTTTTCTCTACAATATTCATTTTTAGTGGAGTCAGAGCTAGGGTTATCAGAAACAGAACCATCAAACGTTGCTGCTTCCTGCTCTTTTTTGGTGTTGGATCCATATACAGCAGTAATTCTGTGCCTGGGGATATAGCGCAGTACATATTATTTATTGCCTTCTCATACTACTGTCCTACTACTTAGTATAGCCTGAATGTGTCAGGGATGAAGCTGAGTTAATTGGTATTAGCCATGTATGCTTGCTGCTTTTTCACTCATCTCTTCCTTTCCAACTGCATGCATCTTGTGGTAGACATCACTCCCTTCATGAAAAGAGACTCAAGGCACATGTTCCTTTTATAATTTGTCTGCTTGGGGTTTTTAATACCATGACAGGAATGGACCCCATTCCTAAGTCAGGGTAAAACTGGATTGCATGAAATTATGTTAGCCAAGAGTGCTATTCTCAACACCTGCAATTACAAAGAATTTCCTCCTTCTGCATTTCATAGCGGTTAGATATATTGGTAGCATATTTATATATGTAAGTAAAGTCTTTATTAATTATTTTTAGTTCTGCTGCTCCAGCTGTTGTTTGAACTGTCTGGGTATCTTTATTCCACATCATTGTCATTTCTGATTGTGAATCCTGGTATTTCATGATTTTGTGTCTTTCAATATGAAGACATTAATTGCTGGGTATAGCAATTTCAGTGGTTAACACTACCTTTGTGGGTTTTTTTCTTGGATTACTATATCTATTTTTTTAATCTGTTTTTAAAACTGTTGGTATTCAAAATGGAACTGAAGAACTGCTTGCAAATAATCCACATGGTTATGTAAATAATGGGACCAAAATGGCACAACACTCTTTTGTAGTGTATACCCATTCTGAATGCTGTGATTCATAGTATACAATATGGGCCTTGCCAGGAGTAGCAGCAGTAGCACAGCAGCATGTGTTGGGAGCCACCATCAGGGCTAATGTCCACAGTGTCGCAGGCTGTGGCCATCTTCACCACTATAGAAGGTACAGACAGTGTGTGACAAGCCACCAACTCACAGCCCAGCACATTGCAAACTGTTTTAGAGTGGACAGGGATACTGTAAGGGACAGACCTAGTCCGACCATGCCACCCACAAGTGGTATTAAAAGAGATGCATGGTATGCATACACCTATGGATACAAAAGTGTTTATCCTTGACCATCTTCACTCCAAGGAGTTTATGCTGATGTACAGGGGATACATTTTGGATATACACATGATATCCTTATCAATCTTAAACCAGTTTGCTGATATAATTTTGCAATATATGGAAGATTATATCTGGTTCCTCAAAATAGCAGAAAAAAGCATCAATGTCATGTGAGTGTTAATGACATAGCCTATTTCCACTGAGGTTCTTGGAACCACAGATTGCAAAAGGTCCCTTTTATCTTTCCACCTATCGTTAAAAAAAAACAAACAAAAAAAAACTCTGTGTTTTTCTTTCAACATACTGTTTTTTTTTTGTGTGGTTTTTGCTTGCTGTTTTGTAACTAGGATAGATTATGGCAAATAAACCTTCATGTTTTAAGTACTGTGGTAAATGTGGGCACAAGATTGCCCTATCTGACACCCATTCATTATGTGTTTATTGCTTAGGACCTGAGCATTTACAGGCTACCTATTCTATTTGTAATTTTTCAATCCGAGAGCCCTTGTGGATTGAAAAAATAAATTGATACTTAAAGGCCTCATTCCTTCGGCCTTTGGGAAATCACTTTCAGGACCTCAATCCTCCAAGTGTGACAAGAAGGAGGTGAGAAAAGGCCTTCAAAACAAACTGGCTCATCTCAGTCTTCTTCAGATCTGACCTCAGAGCTGAGAAAGAAGATTAGGAAGTCAACGGATCCAGCACACTACTATTCATCAGATTCTACCACTTCAGATACCAGGTCTGTCTTTTTGAATCCTACTTTGTCAGAGCTTAAAACAATACCTAGATCCAGGTATGCATAATCTCTGGATCCAGTCCCACCTTGGCTACAATTTCCCTACCTGGAAAGATGATATTCTCCCTCATTCGCCTCTTCCCGTCCATCCAGAAGTCTCACAGAAGGTGACATGGGTAGAATGATGAGGAAGTTTCTTTTGACACAAATTCAGATGGGGTTTCTCACAGCCCCTACTCCAATGGGACCAGAGGCCTTAACTCTTACAACTCTGCCTAGTTTTGCTCCTTTTCCAATCTGTCATTCTGTTTCAGTACCCCTAGATCTGATTATCTGGGTGTTAATGGCTTTGGATCCAAAAAGACCGTTATCTTTGGATCTGACACCTTCTCTGAGCATACTGGCTCTGAACGTGTCAGAGTTGAAGAGCTCTCAGACCCAAAGGTTAATTGTCAGTTCCAAGGTGTTACGGTTGACTCTGAAGTTGTCAGAGCTATCGCTGCCCTTCGGAGCCTTAGCATCCGATAGCTCCATTCTGACTCCTGCCTCTAGGGTGGTTTCTTTGGGTCCGAGGGAACTGTCAGTCCAGAAGCATGTCTTCTCGGCTCCGACAGTTTCTTTCTCCCTGGGGCATTCTGCCTTCGAGGTGGTAGAGAGAGTATTATTGCCTAGAGGTCATATGGCTCCTCCCCCCTTGGATCTTCCTTCTGGTACTCAGATGTCTTTGTGTTGTGAGCCTCATCATTGTACTGTACAAGGGTAGTCAGCCCAAAGTTACTGGGATGTTATTTTCTTTGCCAAACCAAAATTAAAATTCATCCTCTTACCCAGACAACCCCACAGTGCATTGTTATCTCTTCCGGTACTTCTCAGGAGCATCCCACTGAATAAGTCCCTAGGTAGGATGCACTTAGACTCCCCTCATGGAGTCAGTCATGGAAGATACAGATTTTGATGAAGGGAAGGGTCCCCAAGATCACCACCTGAAGATGTCTCATTTGCAGAAATTTTAGAAATCCTGAAACAACAGAGTGATTGGTCCACTGACAACCCTTCTCAAGAAGAATCTGTATTCCTGGACACATTTGGTGCTGTCCCATCTACCTCCTGGATGACTGCACCCACTGAAGAGCTGATTGACTTGATCCCTCATCAGCTGTAGAAAGAAGTAGATCCTATAGAGCTGGTCCCCAAGAGACCAGATAGGATCCTGGCACCTCTGAAAGGAAAGGAGTTTTGAAGCAAAGAAGTACTGGTAGATACTATGGTCATGGTAGTAGCCACCAAAAAAGAACTTGTGGAACAGAGTTCTTCTGTCCACCCCTCAACAGGGAGTCTGGGGTGCTGGACAGGTTTGGGAAGGGAGTATATGTATCAGTGACCTTTGCACTCAAGTCTCTAAATGACTTGGCGCACTCTACCAGATTACAGAAGGATTTGATCAAGGAGCTCTCAAAAACTCTCTCAGGGACTAGTACTGCTGAGGCAGAGTCTTCTATTGTTTCACAGTTAGCCACCCTTCGGTCCATTTCAAATTCATCTATGAGGCTCATTTTACATGCAGCTAAAGAAGGGAGTGGTGGGTTTGGGCATTTCAGTCAAGAGACATGCCTGGACACTCCTGTGTGATTTTGAGGAGCCCTTCAAGTAATGCTTCGTCAATGCTTCTTTTGACGGAAGTTTATTGTTTGGCGCCAAGGTTAAGGACACACTCTCCAGGTGGGAGAAAGATGGAAAGATCATATCTGCTGTTTGTGTACATTTTTCAACTCCTCAAAGAACCTTTTCAAGGAATCAGTGAGGATGGTCAAAAGATGTGGTTCAAGAAATCCCAGGGACGTTTCCATGATATACGTGGAGAAATTTTCCCTGAGGCAGGGGAAACCCCAAATGGAAGATGCCACCCATGTGGCAGAGGAGGCCCACAGAACCAAGGCTCCAGAGATTCTTTCTCTGACAGGCCCTATCAGCACTGCTGAAAGGTGGCCTGATTGCCCACCTCTGGAGGCAGTTGAGGTTGTTTATCCCTGCACCCGAGAGCCTGGCTAGACTTAACAAAAGATGTTTGGGTGCAGAAGATCATTTCCAAAGGCTACATAATTCTCTTTTTCCCTACCACTGCCATTACAGAACACAATTCCGGATGTTCCACCCAGTCAGAGAAAAGCAGTAGCTTTAGAAATACAAAAGGTGTTAGACAAAAGAGTCATCTGAGAGGTCCCCCAGACAGAAAGAATACGGAACTTACTCAAGATTCTTTTTAGTGCCAAAAAAATAATGGGACTGGAGACCAATTTTGGATCTCAACATTCTGAACAAGTCAGTTCAGCATACCAAGTCCTGGATCGTCATGGTTCAGTCCATTTTTCCTTTCCTGCCCAAGGATGACTGGATGTGCTCTATAGCTCTCCAGGATGCGTACTATCACATAAAAATGAACAGATGGTCCAGAAGATACCTACGCTTCTGGCTGACAGCCAGTCAGTACCAGCTCAGAGCACTGCCCTTTGATCTCACCACAGCCCCCAGGGTGTTTACCAAATGCATGACAGTGGTAGCAGCTCACTTCAGACTGCAGGGATTCCTAGTGTTTCCATATATAGACAAGTGGCTCAGAACTGCCTCAAGGAAGTATCTACTCATAACAGCTTGAGACTCTGTACTCCAGACTTGTTCCAATCTGGCCATCACAATCAACCACAAGACATCTCAGCTTCAACCTTCTCAGTCTCTAGAATTCATAGGAGCCACTTTCAGCGCAATATCAATGATAGCATCTCTGCCTTTACTGAGGGGTCAAACCATTTGTTTCCAAGTCAGAATAATAATTCAGAGTTCATCGCTACCAGACTGCAAGGTATTACAGACCCTGGGGTCCATGTCAGTGGTGGTAGTTCTGCTTCCACTAGCAAGGTACCATTCTACAGTGGACATTGGCAACCCAGTGGTCCAACTTACATCAGCCCTTGTCCACCAAGATCAACATAGCTCAGACTTGCAAGAGATTTCTTTGGTGGTGGATTCACTCAGATCAACTTTTGCAAGGTCGCCCATTCATCTTCTCTCAATCCAAGGCTATAGTGACCTCGGACACTTCCCAGATTGGGGGGGGCATTTCTTGGGGAAGACTGTTCAAGGCATGTGGTCCCCTAAAGAGGCCAATTTGCATATTAATGTGCTGGAAATGAGAGCAGTACTCCTATTGTTGCAGGCATTCCATGACTCTCCCTTCTGGGACTATTGCAATTAAAATGGACAATATTTATGTAGTATGGTAAATCAACAAACAAGGAAGAACCAGATCTTACCCCTTGTGTCAAGAAGCTATGACAGTGTGGCAATGGGCGATCTCTTCAAGTCAATTTCTGATAGCAATGCATATACCAAGGAAATCCAAAGTGATAGCAGACAAGTTAAGTAGGTCCATATTATTACCTCACGAGTAGTCTCTCAAAAGAGAAGTGGTGGAAATGATATTCTGATAATGGAGCCAGCCATGCTGTGACCTATTTGTATCTCCCCTGTACAATAAATGCAGCAGGTTGTTTGCCCTAATCTCTCCGCCAATGGAGTCACTGAGAGGTGCTCTCCTTCACAGTTGGTCCCCAGGTCTCCTCCATGCTTCTCTCCCAAACCCCTTCATCCACAAATTCCCACAGAACATATCTTGATTGAAGAGCAAAGTTATCCTCATTGACCATTATTGGCCTCGGCAGATTTGGTTTCCCTTCCTTTGGTCTTTGTTGTGTGTACAAAATATGGCATTTCCCATGCAACTGTTGCAGCCTGTGAAAGCAATGGCCAGGCACTTGCATAGCAGTCATAGCAGCAGCAGAAGGGCAAGGTGAAGACTGAGGGGAGGAAAATGTCACAACAGTATTACAGACGAGGCGCAGGTGGCCAAAATACATTTTAGCATTGGCAAATAGGCAGCCTGTGGTCCACAATCATGGGCCATAACACAGACAACACAGAATAAAGTAATATATATGGTATTCCACCCATGCTGGGCAATGCAGTGACAGAATGGCTAAACTGTGTATCACACATAGTCATACTCTCACAGGTTAGGAGATTGGCAGGGTGTATTCATCATCACTTGCACAGATGGATGGGAGATTTGACAGGTGATTGCAACACTGTAATATGACATATGATCAAGAGAGGTGAACACAGTGACCACATACTCTGTGAAGAGTCAGCAATTATATATTCCAGTGTGGAGGAATCAGTCTGGCAAGTTGTGACCATTGTCCACTGTGCTGGCTTGCAGTGTCAAGGCTAGATGCAGTCCATTGTATGGAAGAGAATAGAGCGGCAGGACTGTGTGTGCGTGTATGTATGTATGTGTGTGTGTGTGTGTGTGTGTGTGTGTGTGTGTGTGTGTGTGTGTGTGTGTGTGTGTGTGTGTGTGTGTGTGTGTGTCCACGCGTGCACGCACGTGTGTGTCATAGATGACACCCATGATTAGGTGTGAATGAACAACGGTGAACAACGATTTGTGTAGTCTGGCTCGGGGTGCCCTGTTTTCAACCACTTTGAATCTAAATTGTGACATGTCCATAAACTGCATGGCTTGTGTTTTAGCCAAGATGGCTGATGCAGTGTATCTCATAGAGATGTATATTTAGTTTATTTTATTTATTTTACATTTGTTGACCGGGATTGTCTGACTGAGCTGAAGAGCCCTTTTTCTGCAGAGGCCCAGGGAGAAAAGCTCCAACATATTAAACAATTTTCATTATAAATTAGTATTAAACAGCAAGGTTACAGGATTATTACAAGACATTAAGTAGCAATACAATGTTATACAGTGTCAGTAATCAGGAGTATAGCAAAACCATTTCAAGATGTATAAAAAGAAATATGTCATTAAGATGAATATAGTAACTTGTAACAGGTACAAGCAAGCAAAATCTGAGGATAATGCTACTCAATGCTAGAAGTCTAAACCTCAAAATGCACTCACTCGAGGCACTCCTTAAAATGGAGAACATCGACATCTGTGCAGTGACAGAGACCTGGTTCAAAGCTCCAGAGCGCACCCCTGCATTACCAGGCTATAATTCATACCACACCTTTTGGCCACCTAACCTGGAACAAAGCACTAAAGGTGGAAGTGTGTCCATATTCATTAAGGATATCCACACCTCCAGGCTAGTTGCACAGCATAATGCATCCGAGATTATCCAAGTGCAACTAACTCTGGGCAAGAATGCAATCCAAATTGTAGCTTGCTACAGACCCCCCACCATGTCCTAGGATTCCCAGTCCTCATTTCTTGATACACTGGAAAGTATTAGGGTACAATCCAACAAAATAATGGGCGATTTCAACTACCCCACCATTAACTGGTAAAACTACTCATGTACCAACTCTTTTGCTCAACGGTTACTGGAATTCATAAATTCCAACGCCTTGGATCAACTTATTCACACCCCCACCAGGGGCAGCAATACCCTAGACCTGGTCATTACCAACATGGGCAGCCAGTGTTCCACACCAGAGGTCAATTCCTCGTTGGTCAGATCCGACCACAAGCTAATCACCCTAGACATCCACATCCCATCCCCACCCCCAATTAGGGAAACCACCGCAAAAAAACTTCTTCAAAGCTAACTTCACACTTCTTAAGACAGAAGTGGCAAACTTCATGACACCCATGCAGACGGACAACAGAGGTACGACTGCTGTATCCTACACAAATGCACTTTATAAGCACTTACACGAGTGCATGGATCATGCTATCCTTAATAGAACCAAGATGCTATCGTCCAAAAAAAAGGAAGCTAATCTGGTGGTCCTCTGCCATGAACAAACTCTACAACAGAAGAAAGAAACTGTTGCAAAAAAGAGTAAAATCCCATGACTGGAGGAACTCCCTGGTCAACCTCAGTAAGAAGCTGAGATCCCTCATAAAATAATCCAAAGCTAGTTATGAAAACAAAATTGCCACTGACTCTAAAGACAACCACAAAGCATTATGTAGATATGTCAAGAATCTCAATGGCAACACTCAGATCAGCTCTGAGTTACACCGCAACGGTATTAAATATACAGAACCAACTGATATTGCCAACATCCTGGCAGATAGGTTCAGTGCTAACTTTACCCCCCTCTCACCCCCTAGAGGGCCCATCTGTATACCGGAAGAATGCAAATTTCCTGTAATCATGGCTGCACAGGTAAAAAATACACTCTCCAAAGCCAAGAACACAGCATCCATGGGACCTGACAATATCCCAGGCTGTGTTCTACATGAACTACAGAATGAACTGGCACCCTACCTAAGTACCATGTTCAGTCATAGCCTCACCTCAGGCTTTGTGCCCACTAAATGGTGCACCGCAAAGGTTATCCCACTCCACAAAGGGGAAGCCAAGATGGACCCTGGGAACTACTGCCCCATTAGCCTGACAAGCCTGGCCTGGTCTGCAAGGCCATGGAATGTATCATCATGGAACTCATAAACAAAGACATTGGTAATCTCCAAACTCTGGACCCTACCCAGTTCGGGTTTGTAAAAGGCAGATCATGTCTCTTAAACCTGATTGACTTATTTGAAGCAGTCACCAAAGCCATAGATGAGGGTAAAGTTGTTCAAGCAGCTTATCTAGATCTCGCCAAGGCTTCAACACCATCCCCCACTCTGGAATTATAGATAAGCTCACTAAACAAGGTATAAATCCATATGTCACAAGATGGGTTGCCAACTGGCTCATGGACAGAACCCACACTGTAAAAGTAGTAGACTCCAAATCCAACTTCAGAGCAGTGACAAGTGGGGTACCACAGGGTTCAGTCCTGGGTCCTCTACTGTTTAGTATCTACTTCTCTAAAGTACAGGCTAACACATAAGGTCTTTGGCTAGCAAAGTTTGCAGATGACTGCAAACTAGGAGCCATAATCGAAACTCCTAACGATGTGGAAATACTACAAAAGGGCCTCACTGAGCCAGTTGCCTGGTGTCAAAGCCATGGCCTGAAGCTCAATGCCAAAAAGTGTATTGCCATCCCCTTTGGTAAAAACTCTGTACCCATGAACTACCACATAAGTGGTAGTCTACTTAATGCTGAAAGTGTGATAAGAGACCTTGGGACACACGTGGACAGAAGTCTCTCCTTTGATAATCACATTGCCACAGTGGTCAGGAAATCCTTCTATGTGGCTCACCTCATCACAAAAGGTTTTTCATCCTGAAAAAAAGAGGTCATTGTTCCCCACTACTCATCACTCATTAGACCCATTATAGAGTACAATGCCTCTTTTGGTATGTACCTCACAAGACATCTACAACAACTGGAAAGGCCACAGAAATACCTCACAAAGAGGATTACTGGCCTCAAACAGATGCCCTATGCAGACCATTTTAATAAATTCCAGCTTTACTCCATCGCATATCACCTACTCAGAGGCGATCTCTGCCTAACATACAAAGCTATGTCAAACCCAGAGCTGTTGGACATGCTCCACTTATAGAAATCCCAATCCCTCCAAGCTACACGCTCTAGGGACATAAACCTTGTTAGCACAATAAACAGAACATGCTGGAGGGATAGATTCCTGTCCCAGAGACTTCCCATAATCTGGAACAGACTACCTATCTATGACAAACAGAGCTCCTCATTAGCACTCTTCAAGAAAAATCTTGATGATTGGATGGGAAATAGGAAATTCACCCCAGGGATCACTTCTGTGGCTCTGCTCGACAGGGGCACAGGAAAACAATTTTCTTGGGTGGCGAAAGCCAGGGTACCTTTTTGGCTAGGCTTATATAGGCCCTAGGGCTAATAGCCTAGTACCTACCTATGAACCTAACTATGAACCTATATCCGAAGAAGATGTTCGGAAATCACAACACCAACCACAGTAAATGCCGAACTGAACATTTCAGTGAAGTTGAATGTCGAACATTTCAACTTCACTGAAATGCTCATAGCTGCTAAACATATTTTAACATGATTTGCTGCTCCCCCTACTTATATATGCAAACTCCGAGATTGCACTACACTGAGGAAAGGGCACATTTCCCATTCCCCACTATAGTGCGATCTGCACTACAATGTCAAACCTTGCTATACTGGCTGTTTGCTATTGTCAGGTTCGACAATATAGTACTCGCACTAATGGTTCTGCTACCTGATTTATATACATATGTTAATCGCACACAGTGCGATCGACTATGTGATTGTAAACCTATATATGTGTATATATATATATATATATATATATATATATATATATATATATATGTATATATATATAGCATATCATTGTACATCTATATTGTATGTACTTGTTTTTTATTTTTCTTCCCCTTCCTTCAGCTCTTGAAAGGCATTAGGGACCTTAAGTCCTCTTCTGTCCTTTCATGCTGTTGGCACTTTTTTCCTATTAAAAAAAAAAATAAAATCTTCTAGTATCTTAGAGTTTATTGTTGTTGTTGCTGTTGTTGTTCTTATTGCTGTATTTCTTGTTTCTTCTGTTAGGTTCTTTCTCATTTATGGCTGATAAACCTACGGACTTTAAATGATGCACTTCTTGTGGGTATAAGATCCCAAATTTAGATACCCACAAGAAGTGTGTCTATTGCTTAGAAGCAGAACATTTAGATTCTGTCTGCTTGGTGTGTGGCTTTTTGCATCTTCTGCCTCAGGGCCTCAAACCCTCTCGAAGCATGCCAGCTCCAAGACCTCCCTCTTTGCCTCATAAAGGGACTCTTTGGAGCCCATTCAAAAAAAGATCTAGGCCCTCATTTCCAACTACCCTGGATCCTAGTGGGACCAAGAAAGTGTCATGTTCTAAGAATTTTTTGGATTCATTGGCTGTGGATCCTAGTGACAAAACTCTTTTCTTGGATCCTATTACTTTGGCTACAAGTGTATCCAAGGCTATCTCAGATCCTTGGCCCTTGGAGCAGGAACTGATCCTTGTTTTTAGTTCTCCTACCCCAGGGACATCTTCTTTATATCCAAAATTATTGGATCTTATTATAGGGATTCGGATACCTACTTTTCAGGTAGAGCCATTCTCACCAGCCTTTTCAGTAAGAGTGCTGCAGACACCAACCAAATCCAGGTATGCTTCTTCGGTATCCTCCTTCTGGTCTTCCCAAAGTCTTACTGAGTCTGAGATGGACAGGATGGTGTGGAAGTTCCTCAGAGTGCAGATCCAGAGGAGGTTGTGATGATATGGGCAAGTGCCAGTATAGCCAGCTAGAGTTTTGTAAAGGATGATATGTCCTGTGAATATAAAACTCATTTATACAAGATGCTCTTGTTATAAATGTATTAGAACTGTATGTTATTTCTATATCAAGCTGATTTGTGCAGATGCTTGTGCTGAAAATGTATTTGTAAGGTTTGCTTGTGGTAAAATGTATCAACAGTGCACCCTGCTGAAATGAAAAGAAATGTATGTGTTTTACTCCAACTGAATTAAATATATATGTTTAATAGAGGACACTGGGACAGCAAAGTTTAACTTTAAGAAAAATAAAGGAAATGTAAATAAGCTGTTAAACCATTAGCACATTACATCTGAGTGATGCCTCCAGGTGCATCTGCAGTTAACTGCTACTGATGCCTCTAGGCATCAAATATTGCATGTTCATATTTGTATTAATAATTCCCAAACCATGCTATATACAAAGTTTTAAAAGATTTCCCCCGGGATTCATGAAGCTTGCGCCAGGCGCTGGAGTAGCGTCGGTGATCTAGCACCAAATATGGCCACCGAGCGATTCAGGTACTGGCTGTTTCCACGTGCACTACCAGCGTACGCCAGAGCTGTGCAGCTCCCGGTGCATGTATGCTAATTACCCCATGCGCAGCAGTGTAACATGCAAATGAAGATATATAGTGATTCAGGAAGTGGTGTAGGCGTAACATAAGCTTGAAGAAATGTAAACCAAAAAAAAACGGTTTACATTTTGTCAAACATAAAATCGGAGCCATCAAAGTGGACCAAACTTACTTATTATAATGTTAATATATGCCAATGGCTAAATATATAGCCAATGGCATAAAACAAATGCACAACACAAAAAAATAACATTTAATGGCATGGCCACACTAACGCAAAGTAAAACTGCAGTGCATCTGTGCGCAAACAGGATCACAAGAAAAATATATTTAGATGTCATAAAACTGCAATGTAACACAATTCATGAATTCCCCATAATAGTCAATGGCACGCATACTACACCACAAACATGGCGCAAGGATGCTTAAGGTCTGTGACAGTGTTCTGTGCAGTAACTAGGAATTAATAGTCAATGCCATGCAAATGAGTCAATAATACTGAATCGCAAATGGCCCACCTGCGTAAGGATGTACCACATGACATAGCGGTACAACACTGAAGAGGGCCTGGAGGTAAACAGGACATCAAGAGAGGGGTGCGCCACCCTAGCTGTAAGCACATTGGATCATTGCTAATATGGGTTGCCTGTTGCTAAACAAAGCCGCAGGATAGGGGTGTGGAAGTAGCCATAGCTTTGCTTAGCTGAGAGCACACAAGGTAACCAAAAGTGCATGTGAACATGGATGAAAACGCACTCAAAACCCGATAAATGGCTGTGCGCAATGCGCACCACAGCTGAAACAGGAAGGATATGGGAAGACAATAAGGAAGTACTGCAGCATGGTAATTGGAGTACAAATGAGTAATTAACACCTAGTAACTCACAGTGGGCCATAGACAACAGCTAACAAGGCTGCTAGGAGCTACCTGCAGAACAGGAAAGGGGAGGTGCCATACAGCAAAGAAAAGAGAACTGTCACAGCAGAACAAAGCAAACTTGCAGTAGATCAGCTACATAACACATTTCCCAACACAATCCTGGGTTGTGAAAGTACAAAACAAGAAAGCCAGCAGCTGGATGCATGCCTGACAATGGGAGGGGAAATCGGGTTGAAAATTGAAATAAAGGGCAATAGATGAATCACGGCAGCCAAGCGTAAGTCAACAGCAAAGGCCCCACAATAGCAGTACCTGCTGTAAATCCCATAATTAAGATACCCTGCAGCTGGAATAGCACAAACACACCCAATTACACCAGCATCATCCATTGCACAATAGTATAAGGTGTGAAAGCCCCCCACACACACTTGTGTATTCCCAGACACTCTGCACCATTGGTGTATACAGACGGGGAACTTTTAATATGGACATGTTAGGGACCACCATAGCTTTGATTCACCAGCATGTGTTGGAGACTGATGGTGGTGTGGAGGATGATGCTGACAACCATCTCAGGCACCAGAGGAGGAGGAGTGTTCAGACCCAGGGTAACCTACCAGGGGCTACATGATCTGGAGATAGTAGAGCGTTACAGGGTGGACAGGGACATCATACAGCAACTTGTTGAGCTGTGCCAGCCACGCCTCAGAGCCAGAAGTAACAGAGTGGAACCCATCCCAGTGGACACGAAGGTATGTGTAAGCTTGAGAATACTAGTCACAGGTACCTCCCAAAGGCCAACTGGAGATATCATGGGGATCTCACAGGCATCAGCATCCAGGGTACTCCACCAGTTCCTGGATGCCATGTTACAACATGCCAATGAGCACAGATACTTCCCCCAAATGCAGGAGGAGTTGGCCAGCAATATACGTCTCTTCTACCATGTGGCAGACTACCCGGAGGTACTGGGTGCAATAGACTGCACATACATACACATCAAGTCACCACCTGGTGAGCAGGGTAGGAGCTACATAAACCACAAGGGATACCCCTCCATCAACTGCCAGGTTGTGTGCAATGCCCAGGGCATTATCATGGATGTGTGTGCTGGCAGCCCTGGAAGCTATCACGACTCCCACATCTGGCATGCCTCACAGCTGTATCAGGTACTTGCCAGGGGGGACATCCCATATGACCACCTGGTGGGGGATGCTGGCTATGCACTGGGACCATGGATGATGACCCATCAGAAATGCACACACAGCCATGCAAGAATGCCATAATGAGGCACACACAGACACCAGAATCATCATAGAGTGTGTGTTTGGGATGCTGAAATCACAGTTCCGTTGCTTGGACATATCTGGTGACACCAGGTATCCATCTCAGTGCGACCCTTCCAGAGAGTGTCTGTAACAGCTGGGGAAACAATTATGTCCCCTAGTTTGCAGTTGTCTGCAAACCTTTTCAGCCAAAGCCCTCATGTGCTTGTCTGTACGTCAGAGAATTATATACCGAACATGAGGGGTCCTAGGACTGAGCCCTGGGGGATGCCACTTGTAACTGGTATACAGTTAGACGTAGGGTATGCAACTCCCACTGTCTTGGTTCTGTCCATGAGCCACTTTGCAAACAATCACATGACGTAGGGGTTAATGTTCAGGAGGATGGGTATGTTGATAATACTAGAATGAGGAATGGTGTTGAAAGCCTTTGAGAGATCTAGGTATGCTGTGTGGACCTCCTTACCCTCATCTAATGCCTTGGTAACTTTCTCTAAGAAGTTCACCAGGTTTAGGAGGCATGGTCTGCCCTTAACAAAGCCAAACTGGGAGGGGTCAAAGGTTTGGAGGTACCCAATGTCTCTGTGACTGAGAATTATGATGTGCTCCATAGACTTGCACACCAGGCTAGTCAGGCCTATAGGGCAATAGGTCCCATGGTCCGTTGTGGTGCCACCTTTGTGGAGTGGGATAACTGTTGATGTGCACCATTCAGGGGGCACTAAGTCCAATGTGAGGCTATTATTGAACACGGTGCGTAGGTGGGGAGCCAGTACTTTATGAAGTTTGTGTAAAATGCAGCCTGGGATGTTGTCCGGTCCCATGGATGCTGTGATATTGGCTTTAGAGTATGCAGCTTTGAGAGGGAGGGGGGAATGGTAGCACTGAACCTATCTACCAGGATGTTGGCAGTATCAGTTGGTTCTGTAATGTTTGTGCCTTTGTGCTGTAACCCAGAGCAGATCTGGGTGTTGACATCGAGATATGTGATATAGCTATAGAATGCTTTGTGGTTGTTGTTGGAATTAGTGGTGGTTTTGTTTTCATAGCTAGCTTTGGAGGATTTTATAAGGGATCTCACCTTCTTACTGAGGCTGACCAGGGAGCTCCTCCACGCATGGGATTGTACTCTCGTTTGCAACAGTGTCTTCCTCCTGTAGTACAGTTTGTTTATGGCAGGGGACCACCAGATTGGTTTCCTTAATTAGGAGTATAACATCTTGGTTCTGTTTGGGATAGCACAATCCATGCACTCATGTAAGTGCTTATAGAATGCATTTGTGTAGGATAGAGCAGTAGTAACAGCATTGTCCATCTGCATGGGTGTCATGACGTTCACCACGTCTGTCTTAAGCATGAAGTTGGCTTTGTAGACATATTATATTATGGTTCCCTTAATGGAGGGTGGGGGCGGGATGTGGATATCAAAGGTGTTCAGCTCATGGTCGGATCCGTGTTCAGCTCATGGTTGGATCGGACCAACAAGGAGTTGACTTCAGGTGTAGAGCACCGCTCACTCATGTTGGTAAAGACTAGGTCTAGGATGTTGTTGCCCCTGGTGGGTGTGTGGATATGTTGATCCAGGGCATTGGTGTTTATGAATTCCAGAAAGCGTTGAGCTAATGAGTTGGTACACGAGTAGTTTTCTCAGTCAATGGTGGGGTAGATTCAGTGAGACTATGTGATGAGTGTGGTGTGATGCGAATGTTTACCTTCTCCACATGACTGTCAGGGTCAGGCTTGGTTGGAGAGAGCTTTACCTCCAGTTTGGATAGATAAGTGCATCTCTCACAGGTTGTAGTGTTGGGTGGTAGGTGGAGAGGCTTGTCTGTGTACATGAGGCAATGTGTGCATTGCTTTAAGATGTCCAGATTCATCAGATAGACAGGAGAGAATACTGGCAGTTGACTCTTGGACATGCCTGAATATAGAACTACTTTCCCCTAGATAAGCGAGGAAAGTTAGTACAAGAGCTATTTTACGCTCAGCAAGTGAGAAAAGTATGTACAGAATCTGTTTACCTCTAGGTAATGAGGAAGATTGAGTGCTAAAGTAATTAGTAGCTTACGTAGTGCTTACAAGTTCTGAACAAATGCTGAGCATGAATAAGCAATCTAGATAGGGTCATCGATAACATAAACACACTGCCCCCCCCAACAGGTACACAATCATATATCCATGTACACCACAGGGCCTCTGTACCCACAACTATGCAGGTACAAGCTGCACTCAGGCTGCATGGGACCTATCCACATCACAGGTTGTATCATAAACATATGGCAAAACAAGATGCTCTCCACATACACATGATGTAAAACATAGCTCCATGTCAGGCTGTGTACACACTGAATGGTGCACACCAGCAGGTATCACAACCCACAAAGGGGGAGACACTACTGATAATGGGAAGTACTGCACTACTACCCTGCTGAGTCTGGTCTGGAAGGCCATGAACTTTGATCAAATAATTGAGATCAGATGTAGATGACAGTAAGGTTGATTTCACACTGCATATCATAACCTTGCCAGGTCATAGGACATCATCAGTCATACTGTGTACCACCTACACTCGGTATACTAGATGTACATTCCTATGTCACAGGAGTGTTTTGCAATGGGAGTGCTGGCAGAACCAACACTACAGAAGGTGTCGGAATAATACATGCTCATCACACCAGTGGCAGCTACAGTAAGTCAGGGTTAATGAATTGTATTCCCCTCTCATTGTAGTCCATACCTCACAGACAAACAGAAGGCATCTGCCTATTGAAGTATGCAAATGACTATGACCTAGGTGCAATAGCTGACTCAGGAGTGTTGTGGACAACATACAGAAGAGGCTTTGTGGGTGAGGTGTGTTTGATATATGGCCACAATCTGACAGCTACATATTGCATTGTCACCCCTATATTAATAATCCTGTACCCATGAACTACCACCTAGGCAGCGGTCAACATAATGGACACTTGTGTGTAAGGGGATGCAGCTGGGCAGTTGTCTTTCCTGTGATAGCTACGTCACCACACCTGTTATATGTGGCCACCCTAATAATGACAGGGTGCCATCCATGAATTTAGAGATCATTGTCCAGCCATACACAACACTCAAGTGACCCATACCAGATCACATATTTCCTTTATGGGGGTATTGGCCATGTGCAGATGGCCTACACCAGACTTCCCATTCCCCAGCTCCACTATGTAGCATGATGCATACCCTGAATAAATCCATGTCCAACCCAGTGATGTTGGACATGCTACACGTACACATCCTGATCTCAAACACATACTTCATGGACATCCACCTTCCACATGCTGGACAGATCCTTGTCCCATACACTTTACATAGTCCTGCCATACTATGCATTCTTGTCCGTCAAAGCTGCACATCGCTTCCCTCTCAGACATGGTGTGATGACTGCATGGAAAATGTATCATTAACCCTGTGGATCAGTAATGTGGCACTTCTCCACCTGGCCCCAGAGACCAGCCTGTCGGCTACTGCCAAGTAACCTTTCATACTAGATTCATACATGGCCCATGGCATATAGCCTACTAGTTGACTTTGACTGTACATGCCATAGTTGATATCCATTCCTGCAAATACCATCTGGCTAGCCAGTGTCCCATGTGTATCACATGTGCAACACAGATGATACATGGCAGGATGTTGAATTGCGGGACACTGCCATGTAGATGTATATGGCAGAACACATACATGTAAAACCTTATGTGAGCAAGTCTGCAGGGTCACAGGTCATGTCTGTTAAGGCAGTGGAAGTCTTTATATGTGACAGATACACAGCATCGAGGTCGACTGCATTAATGTGGACACATCCAGCCATGTGCTGATAGGTAGGAACACCAGTACAGGCAAACAGACATGCCCACATCAAGACAGCATCCACATGGAGTATGAGCAATGTAATCAGGTGACACACACACATATATGGCGGCAATATCCACTCACCATTGAGTGTCATATGTGTGTGACACAAACACGTCATTGTCATGTAGGTTTGCAAATACAGCTATTTAAATGTAATAAATGCGATACACATGTATGTTCAGATGTAGCTCTGTATGTCTCTGTGAGTTACTGTGACCTGTCTCCATCATTATGTCTTTCAGGTATGCCACATGCAAGGCTACCCCCTTTTACCTGCTTGGAGGATGAGGCCCTCATCCCATACCTACCTGACAATCATGATATCCTGTTCAGTCATGTGCTACTGGATGCACAGCAGCGGGATGCCCTGTGGATGGAACTTCACAGGAGGGTTAATGATGTGGGTGACCACAACTGCACATACCAGCAGGTGCGCAGATACTGTACAGACCTCATTAGATGGCCGAAACAGTGTGTGAATGCAATCACCAAGGAACAAGATGAAACAGGTAGTGGACCACCAACCCAGTCCCCACTCAGAAGTACTGAGGAGCTACTGACCAACCTGGGGACACCTGCAGAACCACATCCACAAGCCTTAGCCGATATTGTGGAGGTGGGTGTCTCTCAACCACTGAGCCTGGAGTTGCCTGGTAAGTCAGTATGCCCCTATAACAACTATATTCCATATAGTTGCATGTGTCACTGTACAATATGTAATGTAACTTCATAAGCAAGGCATGTATACACACACATGCCGCATACTATAGTATGCTACTCTGTGACTGCACACATGTGCATACACCATAGTATAGTCTAATGTACTGGTGTATGTGTTAACATGCACATTGTACCCTGTAGCCATCATACAGGCATGGATAATGCTCATACTGCTGTGTTACTCCTATTTATGTACCTCTGGCATTCTGCTGTGACAGCAGCCCGTTGCAGGTGAGACTGTTATTATTAATCAGGAATCGTAATGCACAGATCTATCTGCCATGTGGCCATTTACAACATGTACATATAATGTATGGTCCTGTCACAATATACAGGTCAGACCTGCAATGCATCACAATGCCTACCCATGTGCAACACTTGCAAACTATGTGAATCATCTCACCGACATGAATCCTCACAAACTGTAATTATCAGATGTGTGGACAGCTGTGCATATAATGGTGGAGGTGCTGTTCACTGTAGGGACATGTACTACAGATCAGAACTACACGTGTAGGGAATACAAACAGTACCACACAGTGGGTTGGAGTATGGCCAGCCCTCAGGAGTCACTAGTGTGGATCATAGCCCTGCTATGAATGTCACACAATGTGATGTGCTATCTTGACATGTCCATGACATCTAGTGGACTGGCTGCAACACTGCCTATAACCTGAAAACATATCCACCACAGTGGGCTGGAGTATGGTCAGCCCTCAGGATTCACTAGTGTGGATCATAGCCCTGCTATGAATGTCACACTATGTGATGTGCTATCTTGACATGTCCATGACATCTAGTGGACTGGCTGCAACACTGCCTATCTAACCTGCAAACATATTCACCATACCACCCTTTGTCTGCATAACCCTGTCGTCAGTGGAGCATATGACATCTATGGGTGTATACCATATGGGACAACACAGACATGTGAAATAGAATAGATGCCCATCACAATAATTTGACTAACACATGTACACACATGGCCATGGAGGATGGCCAGAGACATGGAGCAACACACACAGTAGACGTGATGTGCTTGTGTGTACACCCTGTCATGCAATGGCTACACATGGTCCAACTATGGCCTTTGTGTAATGGTTATATTGTAGATGTGGAGTACTAGACATCCTACAGGCCTGTGCACATCTTGTGTAGGCATAACATCAATCCACCACATAAGATGTGTTGAACATCTTGAGGGTGTCACAACATGACAGCAGTCACCTGTACAGTATCCACATCAGCCCACAGATACAGTACATTCCCATTGCTGGTGTCAGACATCAATGTCATACTTGCTCCTCGTGTATGTGTGTATGTGTGTGTGTGTGTGTGTGTGTGTGTGTGTGTGTGTGTGTGTGTGTGTGTGTGTGTGGGTGTGTGTGTGTGTGTGTGTGTGTGTGTGTGTGGTACACAGATGTCATGTGGGACATGGTGTACTGATGTGTTCGCCATGTCTGGCCATAGTTGCAAGGCAGCAGCAATATGGTTGCAGATGTGCAGGGTTGTCATCCTTATTCCCTTCAGGGACCTGTGTCACAACTTCCACATCATGGTTTAGTGTGTATACACCTCAGTGACGTGAGTCACATTCCACAATATATATGTATTGTATCTGAACACAGTCATGGCTATGAACTGTGTCTGTAACTCATACTGTATAGCAATAGAGACGCCTCATGATTCCCTGCAGTAGCCATGCACATCAGCTAAATGAGCAGTATATCTGTAGGGCAGACAGACAACACTGCATTGGGACACCATTACCCCACTGTATAATTGACAGGACACCATTGTGTTAAACATGTATGCATGTCATTGCACATGTCAGCAGATCACATGTCATACTACATGTGATTGTCAAGGTCATATGCCACACATCAGGCAGGTGTACTGTTAACCTGTGCTGGTCTACATGGTGTTACAAAGGGATGTATGCCAACTACTACTATGACTGTGTAATTTGCATGCTGTCTGCTATGACGCATGCTATTGTGTGCAACCCAGGGATGTATGATAACTGCCACTTTTATTGTCTGTGCTGCATGCCGTCTGCTGTATCACATGCATGTTGCATGCCTTCTGTCATATCACATGCGTGTGTGTCTATTGTATAGATTGTAATGTACAGTTCTTGTCTGCCCTCACAGGTGACGTAGGTGCATTGCCCTCCTGCGGTACATCTGATGTTAGTGTCCCCACAGACTCTAGCAGTGATGATGAACGTATGATTGAGGCACAGGCAGAGTTGTCAGGGGCTGGAACTGTGCCATCGGTTACCATTCCAGTTATATCCCCTTCATTCCTGCACACAGCTCCCATGCCTGCACATACCCCATCACCAGTGGCCATAGAGGAAGGACAGTTGGCGCATGGTAGCTTGGAACAGGAAAGTGTGGGGGCTATGGAAGGTGTGCCTGCACACCATGGTGTCAGCCAACTGTCTGGTGGTGCCCCACACAGGCACGTGGCCAGTGCTGCTCATTTGAGGACCTCTGGTCAACATGCTTCTGAAAGACAGACCACAGCAGCTGGTGTCAACAGATGCATGTTTCAGGCTGTAATGGAGGCACAGGCATGTGCTGAACGGCACAACAGAGAAGATCAGAGGCTTCAGAGGGCTGCTGTTCATGCTTTAAACAACAACATCCAGGCAATGGTAAGTGCTCAACAGCAGATTGCTGAAGCTTTGGATAGATGGTTGGGTGACATGGTTGGAGTCCTTGACTGTGGCATGACAATCTGTGAGCATGAGCTGTCTGTGTTGGAACATCTGGTAGGAATGAGGCATTGGGCACGTGGACGTAGGCCTGCTGCATCACCTGTTTCAGGTCTACGTATACGAGCTACCTCACATGTCCGCTCCCATAGTGGCAGTAGCAGCAGCAGTGCATCTGGTGCTGTGCTGTCCACACCATGACACAGCAGGCCACATGAACGTGGCCTGGGATGGTCCCATCAGGGACATGGTTCCAGTGGACAAGTGACATCACACAGTACCCAATCTGCACCTCTGCCTGATAGTGCCCGTGCAACCCCTGGCAGGCACAGGCCACATGTCCATAGCCGGACACCGTGAACTGTAAAACCTCACCTGTACAGTCTGCAGCTGTCAATTATTTCTCTGTGTAGGCTAGACACATGGCAGAATTGTGTGCATACATACACGCACACACTGGAAATATATGTAGGGCACCGCAACACACACATGCATAACATCTACACACGCCCAATTAGATCAAAGGCCCAAACCCACACACATGATGCCATCCAATGCTGCAGCCTAGGCCTTTGGCAAACATTATCATCCTGTGCATATGATGATGCCTGTGCAGCATCCCTGACATCCACATCATCGGTGCAAGAACATGCTGATATGGTCTGATGCACAGGGTGAACAAACTAGGAAGATAAGTGTAGTTTACAATTGTTGAGTACTGTTGACAGGCAGCAGACATACCATGTACTACAGGTGTACAATGCATTTCATACTGTTGACAGTATGTGTCTTGTGTAACAGCAGTAACTGCATGTTGGTCATGATGTTCTGCTGTCCTCCTTCAGGTCTAATTGCACGTGCCGGTGGATGTCAGTGTTTGCAGTTAGTGTCCCATATGTCAATGTGGACTACTCACAGGCATGTATGAATATACCAGCATGCACCATGTAGCTGCCACATGCCAGTGAGAATGTCCCACATTCCAAACATGTCTATTGATCCAATAGCATGATAGCTGTGTATTAAGCTACTGTGGCTACAGATGTGACATCCATAAAGGGTGACATCACAGGTACAGTTACATGTAGTGGTGAGGTAAGAGAGTAGTCTAACTGATTACAAGGGTAGAGGCCAGTGGGAAGTGTGATGCCTCATTGGGAATCAGTAATACACGTTCCCATGACAGGATGCCAACACAAAACTGCACCCATACATTCAGGTATTGACACACATGTATTCAGTGACACAGTAACACACCCACACACTCACAGATTCACCGACACAGTAACACTCACTCGCACACAGTTGCTGCTGGTGAGCTGAAGACCCCTGTCTATGTGCAAATCATCATTACAGTACTGTGCACCTACATGACGCGCCACAGAGAATACACATGTACAGCTATTCAGTATGGTCTAAGATTAGTGACATCAACACAGATAGTAGAATGCATCACCTGGATGGGGGAAGGGCTCTTATCAGTTCAGTATGGTAACATACATCCTCACTCCATGGACCAGACAGCACTACATACACACACACATATACACACACTGTGGCATTCAGTATTGAATACACCTATGTCACGCACATACAGATACCTCACATGTGTGCGATACATGCCTCTGCCTATGTCCTGCTTTCTACATTGCAGTCTGTACAGATGTCCACACTAGTGTACAGGAGAATGAGTAACAATTGAAATGTATTCCCCACCATATGTGACATATATGGACACACACGTAACCACACATGCAGTACTGTGAATCACAGACCTGCCTAGCTCATGATATGTATGACAGACGTACAGCAGTATTGCATGCATTACAAACTGTACTGATGCTTCCTGTGGCAACAGTGCTGATTTATGCACACGGGACGTCTTAACTGTTAACAAGTGTCAAGTGATTTACCTTCTCTGTCACCCTGATCGCTGTCTAAGTTGTGTTATGTCCTTCAATTAACAAGACCATTGCTTACGGTTACACAGGTTATTGTAGGACCATTGTGACACACCTGTGAGTTGTCCACAGCAAACATCCATCTGCAAAGATGCCCCACAATTTAGTTATTTTCACACATCTGTCCATACAAGAGGTACATTCAGCATATCACCATATACAGTTGGCAATGTTGAGGCTGCATTGCAACTGCATGATGTACTAGGATACACGTCACCTGCATACATCAGCAACTGCACACGCATGTTATCTGAAAGCACAACACTACATGTATGTGTGTAGGTCCTACAATCCTGTCATTTGGGCATGTTTGTAGGCATTGCAATTGGTGGACATGTGTAATGACATACATGACACATGGACTGTTGTATGATATGATGGGTGACCAGTACAGAGGGGATGTTACCTCTATCAACACTGATATCACACCTTATGTACTGTTAGCATTCAGCAGCCATGGACCTACATTCCATGTGCATGTGTGCAATGGCTGTAGCCACCTGTTTGCACAAATGACAACAACAGTTATGTTATTTGCATGTATGTTGTGTGTGTGTGTGTGTGTGTGTGTGTGTGTGTGTGTGTGTGTGTGTGTGTGTGTGTGTGTGTGTGTGTGTGTGTGTGTGTGTGTGTGGCATGTACATACCCAGGGCAGGTACATGTATGTCATATCCATACATGAGGGTGTGTACTGGTGTACAGCAACAGTCATCTGCTAATGGTGGAAAGTACCGAGGGCCCCTGGTATGTGTATAGCTGATCTGGTTACAGACAGTGGTATCATTGTATTGCATAACACATGATGCAACTGTGTCAGTACATGGGTACTCTCTACAGTTGATGTAGAGCTTGGTACAGTCCACTGGTCAAGGGTCACATAGTGGTGCACTCTTATATGTCCTACAACATGTATGGATGCATGTTGGTGGTCCGAGGGCATGGTGGTGTCTGAGGTTTGCATCCCAGAATGCAGTATGTGACACTGTGTCCTGCACATGACTCATCTGTGATGCCTTTCACGGGGGTACCATTCAATACATGTGAGTGGCCTTTATGTATGTGGAGACACCACCACCAGGAGCGGTCCATACCTATGTTATGGCCCACTAGTCAGGTTCTGAGGTATATGGTGGTAGTGCAATTGTGCACTACACAGCCATCAGCCAGGTGTTCCTCACTGCACAGATGTCAGTACTCCCCATTGTTGGATCTACAATGACCAGCTGTTATTATGGACACTACACATCTAGCACTGGTTAGCATAAGAAAACAATGCAGTTGTCCTGTAGGTGTCAGGGAGTTATCCTGTGTTTAGGACATTTGCCTTGGAATGGCACTGTATGGGCAGATGTGACTTGGGTATTATCCCCACTTCCTTGAATCATGGATGCATGTAATATGTGTCAAAGGTCAGTCTACTGTCAGCTATGTCATCCCAGAATGACAGCAGACGTTGTGTAACAGACTGGTGTCAAATATATGTAGAGCAGCGTTCCTGCTAACAATGACAACTACTAACACCAGAGTCCATTACAATGTGTTCTTTACGTCTACCTGTAATAGCATGGCCTCTGTGGCCTTCTGTGTTTAGAATCAGAGTGCATCCCAGTCAGCCCTGTGCTACTAAGTGTATGAGCATGCCCAGTATAACCTTGTATAGATGGACACATTGTGCATTCCGAACAGCCCTGAGCTACTAAGTGTGTGAGCATGCCCAGTGACACCTTGTGTCGGTTATGTTCCTTTGTGTATGGGCATTGCCATTGTAACCCAGTATAGTGGTAGTAGTTGCCCATTCCACAGATGGGCATACTCCAGGTCAGGATGGATTCCTACATTAAACACACAGGTTCATAGGTATGTACATCTTAACTGCCAGCATCCCTGTTGATGTCCGCATTCCTAGAAGGTCATAATGACACCCTTGAAATGTGTAGTCTGTATATAGTATTGTAATAGTGATCTGTAAATAGGCAGATGTTCCGTTCCCACCACTGGTGTGTGTATGTGTGTGTGTGTGTGTGTGTGTGTGTGTGTGTGTGTGTGTGTGTGTGTGTGTGTGTGTGTGTGTGTGTGTGTGTGTGTGTGTCTGTGTATGTCTGTCCCCGTTTGCCAGAGGACCGTAAATTGCTTTTAGACTGCTCACAATCCATACAATTCATATATCCACCTTTGGCAGGGCTGATGATGACACCCACCTACAAATACACCTCTGGGGGTGCTGTGTCCCAGTAATTTCGGTAGCGCGTTCTGTAACTGTGTAATGCTGTAGTGTAATAAAGTAGTTAGGTCGGTGTTCTAATCCCAGACTTGCCGTGTGTGTGTGTGTGTGTGTGTGTGTGTGTGTGTGTGTGTGTGTGTGTGTGTGTGTCCGTTTGCCTGAGGACTGAGTAATGCTTTTAGACTGCTCACACTCCATACATTTCTTATACTCACCTTTGGCAAGGCTGATGATGTCACCCATCTACAAATACACCTCTGGGAGTGCTGTGTCCCAGTAATCTCCGTAGCACGTTCTGTAACTGTATAATGCTATAGTGTAATAAAGTTGTTAGGTTGGTGTTCTAGTCCCACACTTGCCACGCGTGTGTGTGTGTGTGTGTGTGTGTGTGTGTGTGTGTGTGTGTGTGTGTGTGTGTGTGTGCCTGAGGACTGAGTAATGCTTTTAGACTGCTCACACTCCATACATTTCTTATACCCACCTTTGGCAAGGCTGATGATGTCACCCATCTACAAATACACCTATGGGAGTGCTGTGTCCCAGTAATCTCAGTAGTGTGTTCTGTAACTGCGTAATGCCATAGTGTAATAAAGTAGTTAGGTCGGTGTTCTAATCCCACACTTGCCTTGTGTGTGTGTGTGTGTGTGTGTGTGTGTGTGTGTGTGTGTGTGTGTGTGTGTCTCTGTTTGCCTGAGGATTGAGTAATGCTTTTAGACTGCTCACACTCCTTACATTTCTTATACCCACCTTTGGCAAGGCTGATGATGTCACCCACCTACAAATACACCTCTGGGAGTGTTGTGTCTTAGTAATCTCGGTAGTGCGTTCTGTAACTGCATAATGCTGTAGTGTAGTAAAGTAGTTAGGTTGGTGTTCTAATCCCAGACATGCCAAGTGTGTGTGTGTGTCTGTGTCTGCCTGCGTGATACAAGTACAGTGCTTTGTAGTATTCGCCGTAGTGCTTGCCCTAGATGTCTATTGCTGTAGTGTGATACCGTAGAGGTTTGTGTACAGGACATGGCAAGTGTGTGTTTGTCTGTCACAGCCTGTGTTGAGGGGCTGTGATTGTCTTACCATTGGACATGTTTGGGAGCGGATTTTGTAGTTTTCCTATATGGTATCCATCTTATGACACATTGGCCACCTCACGAGGAGTGAGGAGCCATGGGACTGTGTTGGCAATCCATACCCATACATCTGGCAAAAGACCTGGTGAACAAAGTATGCAGCCCTACTAGTACCCGGTATATGTCCCGCACCCATGTGCCATGCACAAACAAACTTGCCTAGGATATCCCGCTATGTTGCTAGTACCATGCACATTGATGACAGATAGTAGGCATGGTGTGAATGCAGTGGCCTGCAGAGGACATGGCACCCTGTACAGCGGTACAATAGGCACATATATGCGGACATTGTGGCTTCACTATGTTCCACACTGAATGCCTGCAACATATGTGGTGCCATCAAATGTGATCCACAAAGGCCAGACAATGCTGTACACATGTGCCCTGTATGGACCCATGTCACTGAGACCACGGAATACCTGTATCATACTATCCATGCAGGTGCAGGGCCAATCTGCTCACTATAAGCAGGTTTCGCCACACCAGGAAAGTATTGGCATATCAGGGTATAACAGGCTGTGTACAAAACATGCGTCTGCCAAACCAGGTACACCTGTACATGTCACTGTACAGTATTATGGTACATGCACATCCCAGGCAATGTCCATGTGAAGGACTATCAAACACAGACATGGCATGCATTGCAAAGCTATGGCCATACATATTGGTAACCAGGATGTCAGGCCAGATAATGCAGTACCTATCTGTGTGGGACATTGCAGACACTACACCCCTGCACTGCACACCATTGTCGGGTGATGTGATGCCAAGGATTACCATTCACCCAGCCTTGTACAGCCATCTTGCACAGCCAACCACTACACATCCATGAAGCAATGCATACCTGCATGCCAGTACTGGCACCCTGTGTCTGCATGTGGGTTGTGATGCTCCCAACCACAGTCACTCCCAGTATAACCCTCATTGGCATACCAACAGATGTCAGGCATGTTCACATGCCCTAGCCCATAGAGCCTCCAGATATCCCCTGTGGTGCATGTGGTCCTGTACATTACTGCAGTGTGGCAAACTAAGTAGTTATGTTGTGTATTTGTGGCCCTGGCAAAAGTGTCAATGTGTGTCCATTAGACAGTGTGGTTGTGGTGACAATGGCATCCGTTCACGTGGACAGCCATGTGTGCCACACCTAATGTATGTCTACTATATGTGTTGCAGGTGTCACTCACCTACACACATATATTTTCTTACCTTTGGAGTTAAGTCTCCAAGCCCCTCCCTGGTGTACTTTGCCTGTCCCACCCACACATTCTCTGGTGGGTGTGAAGGAGTACACCTGCACAGCAGTAGCGTGTGTATTGTAAGTGATGGACATGTTCAGGTGATGGCCTCTGCACCTATTGCAGTCCTCCTCTAGCTGATTGCATGTGGTACAGCTGTGATGGTGTTCCCATAGCCATCCGCATGATAAACACAGTACACTGTCTAGGGAAACATGTTGTTATCTGGCCATGACAGTCGCTGTGAGTGGTACCTGGATGTGGTGTTCTGACATGGCATCACAGATGATATCTGGATGTGCCTCAATCATTTTCCACAGTGGGAAATAGCCTAAAGACAGGAGGGTGATGTGCCACACATGACTACAGCATGTAAGTGTAGCTATGCTGCATTGAGACTACTGCCTGTTTAACATGTGTGTGGTAATGGCTATTCTGCATGTTATAATACAGGCATGACAGTACTCTGTTCATGAGGGACCCCCATCTGTAGGGCCATCTGTGAACTGGTCAGTGTGTGCAACCATTTGTTTCCTGTGATACACACTGAACACACATCTGTGCACAGCAGAAGCATGGTGTGAGGATTGCAGACAGTACATGATGATAGGGATGTGTTACTGCCATTGCATCCCTGACTGGACATGTGTCACATGAGACAGTGGTATGACAAACACTATGTGGGGTTCCCAGTGACAAACCAATAATGGGCAACTTTTCATAGCTGCGGTCACATGTCTACTACATATTGTACAGATGGCATGCAGTATATATGCATGTGTTGTGCCCCCTCTGCAAATGTATACCATCAGTTGTGTTGGGTTGCTGGTGATATCTATGCATACTGTCATAGGTAATCCTGTATGCTGTTGTCTATCACTAAGACATATGTGGGTTTAAAATGCAACACCATAGGCTGAATGGGTTGGGAGGTCCCGGCAGAACCTCCTGTCCCACTTCAGCTGACCATGGCACCGGGCACTAGCACATCTAGGGCTGAGCCATAGACATCAACCTGTGTTGGCTCTGCACCACCTCCTGGTGGTACCACCACTGAGGATGGAGCATGTCCCCCCTGGGAGCGGGACCAGATATATCTGCTGTCATGCGGTCCCGTACGTGTTGTGTTGGTGGCTCCCTAAGGGGTTCTGAAGCCAGATACGGCAGTTCAAGTTACATGGTGATGATGCCCCTCCTGGACAGCCCCCAGCACTGCCTCCTTTGCAGCTGTGTAGAAGCAGTGGCAGTTGCCCATGGCTGGGGACCTCCATCCCACTGTTCCCATGGGCTTGTGAATGCTGAACACCCATCCCCGTTGGGGGTGTATCACCCCCCACATGTGTCATATAACAACCCTGTATGCCATCTTTTCTGTGATCCTACCTATCCTCCACAACCATACCTACACTTCTTCCCCAACATCTGACCCTCACCTATGGACACATAAGGCCAATCAGCTCCTAGGACAACATCTGCCTTATACATAGCTGTCCATTACACACACGTACCCACTGGACACATAAAACCCTTGTAATATGCATCACAACATACTCCTGTTATCCTCACCCCTGTCCCTCAGGCGCACAATCCTGGTATGCACATCACTCCTACATGGTCCAGGTACATGTGATGAGGAAGACCCCATTATACACACAACACTACCGGTCCCTCTATGGTTACCCTATTTACCTTTATCATGATGATGATGTTGCACACAGCACTTTGCAAGAGTACTGTTCACACATAATGATT